>NW_021703779.1:29771216-29808569 GCF_005190385.1 Monodon monoceros
AAATCTGTGGAGGGAGAAAAGTGATCATCCTAGACAAAAAAAAAAAAAAAAAAAATTCTGTGCAAACGCCCTGAGGTAGGCATATGATTCATATAGTCAGCCAAGAAACGTCAAGAAGGCCAATGAACTTGGAGGAGAGTGAGTCAAGGGGAAAATGGTGGGAGATGAGGTAGAACAGGAAGTCAAAGACCAGATAAGGTAAGCCTCACAGGTCAAGGTTAAGAATTTGCACTCTGTTTTAAGACCGACAAGAAGCCATTAGACAGGCATAATCTGATGTATGTTTGAAAGGAATCTCTCTGGCTGCTGTGTGGATAACAGGCTGAAGAGGGGTAAAACTAGGAGCAATAAAACTAGTTAGGAGGCTGGCTACTGCAGTTGCCTAAATGACAGTGATGGAGGGTTGGACTAGGATGAGACAATGAACGAGACGTCTAAGAAAAATGGTTCTCAAGGTGTAGTCCCTGGACCAGCAGTACCAGGTAACTGCTTACAAATGCAACATCTCCAGTCCTGCACCACCTAGTAACTCAGAGGCTCTGGGAGTGAGACCCATCAACCTCTGCGTTAATACACCCTGCAGGTGCATTGGATTGGACGCAAGTTTGAACATTACTGCTTTAGAAGCAAAGGCTCACCTAGTTCTGTTATGGGTTCTGAATAATTTCAGCACTTAGGTGTCTCGAAGTAAATTAAATTATAAATACTAGTGAAATGTAAAAAAAAAATAATTCTGCCTTAGAAGGAATTTGTTCATTCAATGAAAACATCTGGAGCAATATGAAATGGTTAAAAAAATTCAAATATGGGATGTGTCAACCCAAGTATACATTGTCCTTAGTACCCAAAGACTGAATTTCTTGCTCTAAATTCAGGCCACATTCTGATTCATTTCTAATACAGTATCAAGCTACTTACTACAAGCTTTAATTTAAATTGCCAACACTCTTTCAAGAAACAAAAATATAGCTAAATTTAATGACCTTATTATCAGTGATAAACAATTACTTGGCAGATTTTTAGACAAGCCATGTCTGCAATATTTTTAAGACACTTGTTTTTACCAGTAATGGACATCTACGTTAACAGAAACTGAAAACGCAAAAACAACATGAGTTGTATATAATGAATGGGTGCCACAGTCTACAATGTAAAATTGAGAAGTGCCTAAAAACCTGAATATTTTGAGTTGCTATTTTGGGCTGAAAGCATAATTAGTCATAACACAGACTTGAAAGCAAGAAGATTCTAGAAAGCTAACTACCAAAAATAAATCCATTGGGGAAAGCCTCTCTGATTTGATGGTCGGCATTTCCACTTGTGATTATATTTAAAATATATTTCAGAAAATCACTTTGCTGGAAGCAGAAATTTGAAGGAACAGAATTAAAAATGATTAACCTTGAAACAAAACATTTAAAACATACACACATACATATGCATTTGTGTATCTATATATCTCTATATACGCATATGTATCCATGAAAAATGACTATAGATATGTGTGAGAAAGAAATTCTCCAACTTTCAAGCCTAGTTCACTAGGAACATTTTTAAACTGAATAAATAAAACATACCACGTAGTGACTAAAGACCATTCTAAAATTCATCAAATCATATTGAGTATTGAGGCCAAATGTTTTAGATGTCCACCGAAGATAGAATAAAATGTGACTAACATAGAGGCATGTATTTAAAACCATGAGGCATCCGAGATAACCAAATGGTGACTTTCATAAAAACTGCAGTGAATATTCTAAACAAGAATGTCTGACTACATAGCGTGTTCAGAGCTGAGGACACATGCCAAAGGGCTTAAGCTGTTAGGGCAGTTTTGCTCCAGAGTTATATCGCACAAAATATAATAATGCTATAAGTTCTGGATATTCAATGTACAGCATGGTAAGTATAGTTAATAACACGGTTACTGTATACCTGAAATTTGCTAACACAGTTGATCTTAAGTATTCTCATCACACAAAAGCTTTGTGACAAAAAAAATAATAAGCTTTGTGACTTTGTGAGGTGATAGGTATGTTAATTAGCTTGTGTGTGGTAATCATTTCACAATGTATATGTATATATCAAAACATCAAGTTGAATACCTTTAATATAGGTAATTTTTATTTGTCAATTAAACCTCAATAAAGCTGGAAAAAATAAACATCTCTACCACCTAAAAAAATATAATACTCCTCACTGAAGCTCAACACATTGGGATTAAATTACAACCCCAATGGACAGGGGACGTATTGTCATGCATCCCACTAACTTTACACTCAGGATACTGGCAACCCCACAGGACAAGAAGTTCACAGGAACAGCAGGGCTAATTTTGCATTATATCTGTCTGGCAGAAGATAGTGTTCAAAAGGTAGGATGGGCTCTCTTGATCACTCTGGTAATACATATTCACAGTACATCCAGAAGACAGGGCAACAGACTCAACAGCATAGAAGTTTCTGTTTACACATATAATTTATTAATTTTTAAAACAAATTTATACAATTTTTAGAGATTACTTTCCATTTACAGTTATTACAAAATTATTGGCTATATTCCCCATGCTGTACAATACATCCTTAAGCCTACCTTATATCCAATAGTTTGTACTGCCCGCTCTCCCACCCCTATAATGCCCCTCCCCCTTCCCCACTGGTAACCACTAGTTTTGTTCTCTATATCTGTGAGTCTGCTTTTTTCTTATATTCACTAGTTTGTTGTATTTTTTAGAGTCCACATATAAGTGGTATCAGAAAGTATTTATCTTTTTCTCTCTGACTTATTTCACTTAGCATAATGCCCTCCAAGTCCACTCATGCTGCTGCAAATGGCAAAATTTTACTCTTTTTTATGGCTGAATAGTATTCCATTGTATATATGTACCACATTGTCTTTATCCATTCACCTGTTGATGGACAATTAGGTTGTTTCCATGTCTTCGTAACTGTAAATAATGCTGCTATGAACACAGGGGTGTATGTATCTTTTTGAATTAGTGTTTTCGTTTTTTTCAGATACATGTCCAGGAGTGGAATTGCTGGTCATATGGTAGTTCTACTTTTAGTTTTTTGAGAAACATCCATACTGTTTTCCACAGTGGCTGCACCAATTTACATTCCCACCAACAGTGTACGAGGGTTACCTTTTCTCCACATCCTTGCCAACATTTGTTATTTGTAGACTTTTTGGTGACAGCCATTCTCACAGCTGTGAGGTGATATCCCATTGTGGTTTTGAGTTGCATTTTCCTGACGATTAGTGACACTGAGCATCTTTTCATGTCCCTATTGGTCAACTGCATTTCTTTTTGCAAAAATGTCTACTCAATTCTTCTGCTTATTTTTTAAATCAGGTTATTTTTTTATGTCGAGTTGTATGAGTTGTTTATATATGTTGTTTAAAATTAATTTTTATTGGAATATAGTTGCTTTACAATGTTCTGTTAGCTTCTACTGCACAGCAAAATGAATCAGCCATATACATATACCCCTTCCCTTTTGGATTTCCCTCCCATTTAGGACACCACAGTGCATTAAGTAGAGTTCCCTGTGCTAGGCAGTATGTTCCCATCAGTTGTCGATTTTATACATAGTGTCAGTAGTGTATATGTGTTTGCCACATCATTTGCAAATATTTTCTCCCATTCAGTAGGTCATCTTTTCGTTTTGTCAATGGTTTCCTTTGCTGTGCACAAGCTTTTACATACATATAACTTAATTTTCACAAGAAAGAACTAGAAGTCAGACAAACACAACAGCTACATGAATTCCGTAGTTTGACCTTCGTTTTTGGTATTATTGTCTATTACTTCCTTTCACTGCTACTGTTCACCAACTCTCATTTACTCTTTTATGAGTCTCCTATATAATTCATTTGCAAACATGGTCGCAAGACATCTTCTCAATGCACAGGAGGGTCCAGAGTACAAGTAAAAGAGCTAACATAAGAAGTTATGCTTAACCTATCTGCGACCAACAGCAAATTACCATCAAAATGGGGACCCCCCCATAGCATGTCCACTTATGATATTGTTTTCCAGCAGAAAAAAAATGCTGGAAAACCTCTAGGACTCAAATGGTCTACCACCTTCAATTTCTCAAAGAAGTGCCATACTTCATCATGATTTTAGATTGCTTTTCTGAAAGAACTTTGAAAATTCTCCACAATATACCAGATTAAATATAAACAGTCTGCTCTGGAATTTCACATCTTACATTAACTTTAGCTTATTTCAACATTTTATATGGGGGGATATATTCATATGGATATTTATATCTCATTCTCTACTCAAACTTTATTGATCACCATTCACTGAACATACTCAGAGCTCTGAACTTACTCTGTCTCTCCATTCATGCTTCTCATGCAATTAATAATGGCATTATGAATATATTTTGTGCAAAGCCTTGTGTTCAATATTTAAAGGAATTTAAAGGGAAGGAAATAACATTAAATAACAGCTAAGGATCACATGGGAGTGATATTATAAAGACACTTTAAAAAGGATTAACTTATTTATTTTAGAGATAAGGAAATTCAGATTCAAACAGGTTACGTGCCAATATGTCATTAAGTTACTGGTCCATGGTCATACATTTAGAAAATATTAGAATCAAGATTTGATATTAGGTCTGAGACTGACGCCTCTGGATTCTTCCTCTTCTCCACACTGCCTATCTTATTCATTTAAAAGAGTATGTGGTTATATACTCCAAAGTCTCAAGAGCAACAACTATCCCTATGGCTTTTGGTCAACCTATCCACCTAGCACGATACCTAGCACATAATATAGATGCAACTATTTTCTGTAATTTAACTGAAGATAAATCTGCCTAAGGAATTTTGTATCTTGTAAAGTACAACTAGTAGGTGAATGACAACAATAAAAAAGAGTGCAGGGCTTCCCTGGTGGCGCAGTGGTTGAGAGTCTGCCTGCCGATGCAGGGGACACGGGTTCGTGCCCTGGTCCGGGAAGATCCCACATGCAGCGGAGCAGCTGGGCCCGTGAGCCATGGCCGCTGAGCCTGCGTGTCCGGAGCCTGTGCTCCGCAACGGGAGAGGCCACAACAGTGAGAGGCCTGCGTACCGCAAAAAAATTAAAAAAAAAAAAAAAGAGTGCATGTTAAATGTCAAGAGAAATGCAAAGAGTCCAGTAAAGGAACAGAGAGGAAGTTTGAAATTAACTCTGACTTAGGGAATAGGTCACACAGATACAGGGTGCTGTTCACAGCCCATTCAGATGGAGCTCCATGCATCCATACCCCAGCTCCTACACATGCTGCTGCTGAAGGCTCCCTTCTGCAACATTCTTAGGATTGTTCTTGGGCAATGGAGGAGGAGAGCTAGAAGTGCCAGGATGTTTTACACGCCCCACCTTCCTGGGAGGCCCCTAGCTAATGAGTGAATGATGTGAGAGGATGAAAGTCCAGTTCCTTTACTTCAAGAAGAGATTCTCAAGTATAAATTGCATCCATCCAGTTCCTCATGGCATCAGGCCAAGTCTGGGACTTTGCTTGAAAGTATACGCTTTCTTGGTTTCTTCTCCATCTTCACTGCCCAGGTTTGTTACTGAAGGTAGAGAGAATAGTGAGTGTAGAAATATACACATTATTTTTGGTAAGAAAGCAGAGGGCTAATGTGGAGGTTTCCTAGTTTGTAGTGGTAAATAAGCTCAGAGAGAAGGGTAAAGAGATGGTATTTCGATCCTGAGGCAGCTTTATGAGGCAATGAGGTCTTCGTTTGGTAGATAAAGAGAAGCTATTGAAGGTCCCCATCCACCACCCATGAATAAAGTGAACAGTCCTCTGTATTTCTGCCTCTCTGCTTTCTGTTCAGCAACATTCTGATTGTCCTTCAAGATAGTTTACCATGTTTCTGTATGATACTTGATATTTCTCTTGATTCCACAAACCTTCAGGCATTTTTCTTTCTCTACTCAGTCATTTATGTGCACTCTTTCCATATAGGAAAGGCAAAAAATATTTGCGTTTTTCTATAATGCCTTTTATTCTCCTGCCCTTTCTCATTGTAGACATAATTTTCCTCACTGCAGAGTCAATTTCCGATGACTGTATCCCTGAAACTTTTGCCACTGCCTCCTCCATAGAGCACTCAGTACTTGCTGAATTGGATTGAAAACTGAATATGAAACCATAGACTTGATCACACATCACTTTTTTCCCCCTCAGCACAGCCTCTGACAGGAGTGGGAGAGCAGGTGCTCAGAAATCATTCATCCTCTCCACATTCTCAAAGCCATGTAGGCATCTATCTGGATATCCTACTGAATGGCGAGGTCATTCAATCAATGGTTATCTGAATACCCTTTAAAATCTACAATACTCTGAAGGCAGGGGGAGGGGAGAAGCAGGAAAATAGGAGAGGATATTTCACTATTCTTTTCACTGTTACAGAAATAAGCTAACTGGGCTTCTTCTCTAATTAAAACACTGATTAAAAAATAAGAGTAAAATAAATCAAATATGACTAGTTTTTAAATATTCTGTACTATGATAGAAATGGTCTTGTTATTTGCAAAGTCTCCAAAAACTGGTCAGTATATTATTAGGTGATAAATTGTGAGCAAAATCCCATGTAATTGCTTTTAGGTAATAAGTTGACTCAATGTTGAAGTGACTTCATAGGGGTGTCGGTAGCACACTTTTCTTAAATTATGCCACTGAAAGACTATATCCTACCATGTTTCTTTTGCATAGGAAAAAGTTGGTCATCATCACCTTGGTACTGACTATTACAAGAAACATGTACCAGTTTAAAATGACACTTTAAATAGATTTAATACTTTTTATTTTTTTTCTCTTTTCTTGATTACTCTTCTGCCCTGCTGTTATTTTTACGCTAGGAAATTTAAATGTCATCTATAAAATTTTAATAGGACACATTTTAGAAACAAATGTATCCACCTCAATAACAAGGCATATAAGATATGAATTTGAAATCATTAGGATTTTTGCTCTGGTGACAAAGTTCAGTGAAATATATTATGTTGATGATTGACCCTAACGGCTCTTATTATTTTTTTAATATACTTTCATGTTAAAATTTCACTGAAAAATTATTTTAGTCTTGGCATAAATATCTTCTTCATGAAGCTTTCTCTGCAAGAGATGAATAGTGTGATCAAACAGTCCATGTGCTCTCTTACCTATCCCAGCTTTTCTGCAGTTATGATGGCATCATGTGACTAGCCCTGTCCAAGGGACTGTGAACAGTTGTGATATTTGTCATTTCCAGGCTTAGACTATTAAGAGCTGGTGAACCTCTTTCATTCCTCTTTCCTGTGAAGAGTTTTGGGACTAAATACAATACTTGTGTAACTAGGAGATGGAGGAGCACCACCCGAAATATAATCAGATAAATAACACTGGATTGTAGTAACTTACTGAGTTTCAAGGCTTTGTATCTTCTGGTAGTTAGCATTACTTATCTTAAATATCACCCATTCCCTGACAACTTTATTTAGAATGGACAACCTCACTTTTCAGTTCACCTATTTCCCTTTCTGGTTGATTTTCTCTGTACTTAACCCCATCCAACATAAAATACTATAAATATCACTTACTTATTTCATTTTAAATAAACCTCAATTGGATCAAAAGCTCCATAAAGTGCATTCTCATTTCAATTTAATGTACTGATGTGTTTCTAGTGACTTGAAGTGCACCTGGAACACAGTAGACACTTCACAGTTTTGCCACTTGAAGTTACATAATTTCTCAAGCCTCAGTTATGCTTCTTACCCTACAGTTATGAAGATAAAAGGAGAACATATGTAAAACTTCAGCTCACACTTAGTATACATTTAATAAAATTAAATTCCAATCCCTATCAAAATTCCAGTGGCACTTTTCACAGAAATAGGAAAAAAAAATCTCAAATTTCATATGAAACAATAAAAGACCTTAAATAGCCAAAGCAATCCTGACAAAGAATGATGCTGGAAGCATCACACTTCCTGATTTTAAACTACATTACAAAGCTACAGTAATCAAAAAAGCATGGTACTTTCATAAAAACAGACACATAGACCAACAGAACAGAATCAAGATCCCAGAAACAAATCCATGCATAAACAGTCAACTAATATCTGACAAGGGAGACAATAAAACTCAGTGAGGAAAGGATACTCTTCAATAAAAGGTTCTGGGAAAACTATATACATGGAAAAGAATAAAACTGAACCCCTATCTTACACCATTCACAAAAATTAACTCAAAATGGATAAAAACCTTAAAGGTAAGACCAGAAACCATAAAACTCCAGAAGAAAATGTAGGGGAAAAACCTCCTTCCCAATGGTGTTGGCAATTATGTTTTAGATATATTTTAGATACTAAAAGCACAAGCAACAAAAGCAAAAAAATCAGTAAGCAGGACTACATTAAACTAATAAGCTTCTGCACAGTACACAAACAAAGTCAACACAATGAAAAAGCAACCTGCAAAATGAGAGAAAACATTTGCAAACCACATGTCTATTAAATAGTTAATATCCAAAATATATAAGGAAGCTATACAACTCAATAGCCAAAAAAGAAAAAATAATAATCCAATTTAAAAAGAGGGAAAGGACCTTAGTAGACATTTTTCCAAAGAAGATATTTAAATGGCCAACAGGGACATGAAAAAGTGCTTAACATTAATAATAATCAGGGAAATGTAATCAGGGAATGTAAACTAGTGCAGCCACAATAGAAAACAGTATGGAGGTTCCCCAAAATACTAAAAATAGAACTACCACATGACCCAGTAATTCCACTTCTGGGTATATATTCAAAGGAAATAAATCACTATCTTGAATAGGCATGTGCACCCCCATTGTTCCCTGCAGCATTATTCACAACAATCAAGACATGGAAACAGCAAAAGCATCCATCAACAGATGAATGGATAAAGAAAATTTGATTGTATATAAATATTCAGCCATAAAAAAGAAGGAAATTCTGCCACTTCTGACAAATCTTAGGGCATTACTAAGTGAATAAGTCAGATAGAGAAAAAATACTGTATGATCTCACTTATGTGTGGAATCTACAAACACTGAACTCATAGAAACAGAGTAGAGAATGGTGGTTGTTAGATGTGTGGGTGGGGGAGTGGGGAAAAAGGATGAAAGCTGTCCAAGTGTACAAACTTCCAGTTATTAGATGAACAAGTTGTGGGAAAGTAATGTACAGCATAGTGACCATAGTTAACAACATTTTATGGTATATTCAAAAGGTGTTAAGACAGTAGATCTTAAATTTTCTCACCACACACACACACAATGTAACTACGTGAGGTGATGGATGTACTAACCTTATTGTGGTAATCATTTCACAATATATACAAATATCAAATCATTACAATGTATACCTTAAACATACACAATATATGTGTCAATTATATCTCAATAAAGCTGGGGGAAAAAACATTATGAATTCCTCCTTTAAGGAAACCTCATCACCTAGCTGTGGAGTAAGTTTTACCATGAATTTTCTCAAGACTATCTGTGAAGAAATTTTGATCTCTATACCATGACAACTGAAGTCTGTCTTATAAATAGCACTCACTGCTTTCTATTTGTAGCACTGTCATTTACAACTTATCAAGATACACACATATGTATGCACATACAAATATAAATATACACATATATGGGTATATGCATGTATACACATATATGGGATATAAATACATACTATATATTTATAAATATATGAAAGATATATATAAAAATATATTTACAAATATTTAAAATATATGAGAGGGGAAAAAAAACCCTGTTTTCTAGGTTTCATCTAATTAGCCTGGGGTTTCAATCCCCAATGGTGTTGAACAAAGTAATGTAAATATTTGTTGAATAAATATTTGCCTTCCTCTTTTTAGGATAAAGGTGATGCAGGGGGTAGGTAAAGAAAAAATAGATATTGTGACAAGTATTGCTCAGAGTCCAACTTAGATACACTAAAGTTATTTCTGTTTATTTGGAATATGAAATGCAAGCAGCAATTTGCCACTTTTTAGCAGATGTCACTGTCTATCAAAAGATTTTTCTTGAAGAGTGACTCAACCTAAAAAGAAAATCAAAGTAATTCAACATTATCTGCAGTGACAACAAAAACCAATTCCTTTATGCTAAAACATTCTCTGAGAATATTTTTCCACCTCACAAAGTTTCTTCCAGACTACACACAAATAATGATAATATCTTTTAACAAAAAATTAGCTCATAATAAGGAGAAAATGCCAACAAACTAAAATAAAATTATTAAGCAGCACACTGCTTTAAGAGGTTCTGAACTTCCAGAACAGAAATAAACTTTCTAAATTTGCTCAAAGAGAAAACAAGTATACAGATATATAATTACGTTTTATATTTGAATTTTTACATATTTAACAAATTTGAAGACAGAAAACTCTACATAAAACAAAAATAAACCAAACATTTGTGAGTCATACATTTTATTTTCCAAAATGTCTCAAACTTCACATTGGTATTTACAGTTTATTTCAGGAGAGAAGAAGTTAATTCTTCACTTAACCACAGATGAAGGAGGTGGGAATACAAAACAACAGGATAAATGAAAAGTATCTGAGAAGAGACTTGACAGACTTTCAGTAAAGATGTATAGGTGGAAAGGAACATATCTTAAACAACAAGCAATCACTTCCCTAGAAAGTGACCACAGATAAAAATAGCTGAGGATCGGGCTTCCCTGGTGGCACAGTGGTTAAGAATCCGCCTGCCAATGCAGGGGGCACGGGTTCCAGCCCTGGTCCGGGAAGATCCCACATGCCATGGAACAACTAAGCCCGTGCGCCACAACTACTGAGCCTGCACTATAGAGCCAGCGCTCCTCAACAAGGGAGGCCACCGCAATGAGAAGCCAGTGCACCACAGCAAAGAGTAGCCCCCACTCGCCTCAACTAGAGAAAAGCCCAGGTGCAGCAACAGAGACCCAGTGCAGCCAAAAATAAAAACTAAATAATTTTTTTAAAAAATAGCTGAGGATCCGAACTGAGACCTAAATATGTAAACAGTATTTCTCAAGGTTAACTACATCTTCTAGTAATGATTTTGTGTCCTCACTGTTACCCGCAATAAAAGTCAAAGAGAAAGAGATTTTACTACTTTTTTACTTACGGAATTCCAAATAACAACTTTTCCTAAACCATTCTTCTACTATGATGAGGAGGCAAACTGAAAAACCAAAAGCCCATAGAAAACTGATTTTTATAAACTGAGATATAATTAACATATAACATTATATTAGTTTCAAGTATACAATATAATGCTTTGATGTTTGTATAACATATCATTGATTTTTATAAGGCTATTGTCTTATTCTGTTTTACCTGCCAAGTGTTTTCAAAGGCAATGTAACACCAGAAATCAAGTACCCAGCCAGCTTAAACATTCATGTGCCCTAGCTTTTCTGTAAAGGAACTGTACTGCCTAATTCCTGACTTAGACACTATTCCCTCCCTTCTCATAGATGCTAAAATCAAAATCATAAAATACCAAAACTCACAGATAAACTTTAGTACTCCTAAGAAAAACACAGCTGGGCAACAAATACTTAAAGTAAAACCATGTAAACCCTTATCTTTCGTGTGTGCTTTAAAAATTAAAGCACAGGGTTATCCTCTAGAACTGCCCTGCCTTACAAGGGGGACCTTCAAGATGGTGGAGGAGTAAGATGTGGAGATCACCTTCCTCCCCACAAATATATCAAAAATTCATCTACGTGTGGAACAACTCCTACAGAACACTTACTGAATGCAGGCAGAAGACCTTAGACTTCCCAAAAGGCAAGAAACTCCCCACATACCTGGGTAGGGCAAGAGAAAAAACAAAACACAGAGACAAAAGAACAGGGACAGGACATACACGTTGGGGAGGGAGCAGTGAAAGAGGAAAAGTTTTCATGCATTAGCAAGTCCCTTCACAGGCGGAGACTGGGGGTGGGTGGGGGGAAAGCTTCAGAGCCATGGAGGAAAGCACAGCAACAGGGGTGCAGAGGGCAAAGTGGACAGATTCCCACACAGAGAATCGGTGCCAACCAACACTCACCAGCCTGAGAGGCTTGTCTGCTAACCCACTGGGGCAGGTGGGGGCTGGGGGCTTCGGCTTCGGCTTCGGAGGTTGGATCCCAGGGAGAGGACTGGGGTTGGCTGCGTGAACACAGCCTGAAGGGGGCTAGTGCGTCACAGCTAGCTGGGAGGAAGACTGGGAGAAAGTCTGGACCTGCCGAAGAGGGAAGAGACCATTGTTTCCGGGTGCGTGAAGAGAGGGAGTTCAGAGCACCACCTAAATGAGCTCCGGAGACAGGCGCGAGCTGTGGCTGTCAGGTTGGACCCCAGAGACGGGCATGAAATGCTAACGCTGCTGCTGTAGCCACCAAGAAGCCTGTGTGCAAGCACAGGTCACTATCCACATTGCCCCCCACCTCCCCTCTGGAGCCTATGCAGCATGCCACTGCCAGGGCCCCATGATCCAGGGACAAGTTCCCCGGGAGAACACATGGTGTGCCTCAGGCTGCTGCAAAGTCACGTTGGCCTCTGCCGCTGCAGGCTTCCCCTGCATTCCAAATATAATTACCACACCCCTCCCGCCCCCCAGCCTGAGTGATCCAGAGCCCCCTAATGAGCCGCTGCTTTAACCCGGTCCTGTCTGGGCGGGAACAGATGCATGAGGGCGACCTACATGCAGAGGTGGAGTCAAATCCAAAGCTGAACCCCAGGAGCTGTGCAAACAAAGAAGAGAAAGGGAAATCTCTCCGTGCAGCCTCAGGAGCAGCAGATTAAATCCCCACAATCAACTTGATAAACCCTACATCTGAAGAATACCTGAATACACAACAAATCATCCCAAAATTGAGGCGGTGGACTTTGGGAGCAACTGTAGACTTGGGGTTTGCTGTCTGCAACTGACTTGTCTCTTTTTTTTTTTTGCGGTACGCAGGCCTCTCACTGTTGTGGCCTCTCCCGTTGCGGAGCACACGCTCTGGATGCGCAGGCTCAGCGGCCATGGCTCACGGACCCAGCTGCTCTGCGGCATGTGGGATCTTCCCGGACCAGGGCACGAACCCGTGTCCCCTGCATCGGCAGGCGGACTCTCAACCACTGCGCCACCAGGGAAGCCCTTGTCTCTGATTTGATGTTTATCTTAGGATAGATTTTAGCACTTGTTATCATTGGTGGATTTGTTTATTGGTTTGCTTGCTCTCTCTTTTTTTCTTTTTTTCCTTTTAAAGTAAATTTTTTTTATTTTAATAATTTTTAAAATTTATAATTATTATATTTTTTCTTTCTGTTTTTCTCCATTTTCTTCTGAGCCATGTGGCTGAAAGGGTCTTGGTTCTCCAGCCTGGTGTCAGGCCTGAGCCTCTGAGGTGGGAGAGCCAACTTCAGGACACTGAACCATGAGAGAGCTCCCAGGCCCAACATAATATCAACTGGCGAGAGCTCTCGCAGAGATCTCCCTCTCAACACTAAGACCCAGCTCCACCCAATGACCAGTAAGCTCCAAGTGCTGGATGCCCCATGCCAAACAACTAGCAAGACAAAAACACAACCACACCCATTAGCAGAGAGGGTGCCTACAATCATACTAAGTTCACAGACACCCCAAAACACACCACCAGACACAGCCCTGCCCACCACAAACACAAGATCTGGCCGCACCCACCAGAACACAGGCACCAGTCCCCTCCACCAGGAAGCCTACACAAGCCACTGAACCAACCTGACTCACTGGGGGCAGACACCAAAAAAAAACAGGAACTAAGAACCTGCAGCCTGCAAAAAGGAAACCCCCAAACATGGTAATTTAAGCAAAATGAGAAGACACAGAAACACACAGCAAATGAAGGAGCAAGGTAAAAACCCACCAAACCAAACAAATGAAGAGGAAATAGCCAGTCTACCTGAAAAAGAATTCAGAGTAATGATAGTAAAGACGATCCAAAATCTTGGAAATAGAATGGAGAAAATACAGGAAACGCTTAACAAGGACCTTGAAGAACTAAAGAGCAAAGGAACAATGATGAACAACACAATAACTGAAATTAAAAATTCTCTAGAAGGAATCAATAGCAGAATAACTGAGGCAGAAGAACGGATAAGGGACCTGGAAGATAAAATAGTGGAAATAACTACCACAGAGCAGAATAAAGAAAAAAGAATGAAAAGAATTGAAGACAATTCAGAGAACTCTAGGACAACATTAAACACACCAACAATCAAATTATAGGGGTCTGAAGAGAAGAAGAGAAAAAGAAAGGGTCTGAGAAAATATCTGCAAAGATTATAGTTAACTTACAGAAAAACCTCCCTTTAAGTTACAGGGAAGTTATAGAAAACTTTCCTAACACGGGAAAGGAAATAGTGAATAAAGACCGGAAAGCACAGAGAATCCCATACAAGATAAACCCAAGGAGAAACACGCAAAGACACATATTAATCAATCTATCAAAAATTAAATACAAAGAAAAAATATTAAAAGCAGCAGGGAAAAGCAACAAATAACATACAAGGGAATCCCCATAAGGTTAACAGCTGATCTTTCAGCAGAAACTCTGCAAGCCACAACGGAGTGGCAGGACATATTAAAAGTGATGAAAGGGAAAAACCTACAACCAAGATTACTCTACCCAGCAAGGATCTCATTCAGATTCGATGCAGAAATTAAAACCTTTACAGATGAGCAAAAGTTAAGAGAATTCAGCACCACCAAACCAGCTTTACAACAAATGCTAAAGGAACTTCTCTAGTCAGGAAACACAAGAGAAGGAAAAGACCTACAAAAACAAACCAAAACAATTAAGAAAAGGGAAACAGAAACATACATATAGATAATTACCTTAAATGTAAGTGGTTAAATGCTCTAACCAAAAGACATAGACTGGTTGAATGGATACAATAACAAAACCCATATATATGCTGTCTAAAAGCAATGCACTTCAGACCTAGGGATACATACAGACTGAAAGTGACGGGATGGAAGAAGGTATTCCACGCAAATGGAAATCAAAAGAAAGCTGAAGTAGCAATTCTCATATCAGACAAAATAGACTTTAAAATAAAAACTATGACAAGACACAAAGGACACTACATAATGATCAAGGGATCAATCCAAGAAGAAGATATAACAATCATAAATATTTATGCACCCAACGTAGGAGCACCTCAATACATAAGGCAAATGCTAACAGCCATAAAAGGGGAAATCGACAGTAACACAATCACAGTAGGGGACTTTAACACCCCACTTGCACCAATGGACAGAACATCCAAATTGAAAATAAATAAGGAAACATAAGCTTTAAATGATACATTAAACAAGATGGACTTAATTGATATTTGTAAGACATTCCATCCAAAAACAACAGAATACACTTTCTTCTGAAGTGCTGATGGAACACTCTCCAGGATAGATCTTACCTTGGGTCACAGATCAAGCCTTGGGAAATTTAAGAAAATTGAAATCATATCAAGTATCTTTTCCAACCACAACGCTATGAGACTCGATATCAACTACCGGAAAAACAACTGTAAAAAATATAAACACATGGAGGCTAAACAAGACACTACTAAATAACCAAGAGATCACTGAAGACATCAAAGAGGAAATCAAAATATACCTAGAAACAAATGACAATGAAAACACGATGAACCAAAACCTGTGGGATGCAGCAAAAGCAGTTCTAAGAGGGAAGTTTATAGCAATACAATCCTATCTCAAGAAACAAGAAACATCTCAAATAAACAACCTAACTTTACATCTAAAGCAATTAGGGAAGGAACAAAAACCCCCCAAAATTAGCAGAAGGAAAGAAATCATAAAGATCAGATCAGAAATAAATGAAAAAGAAATGAAGGAAATGATAGCAAAGATCAATAAAACTAAAAGCTTGTTTTTTGAGCAGATACGCAAAATTGATAAACCATTAGCCAGATTCATCAAGAAAAAAAGGGAGAAGACTCAAATCAATAGAACTAGAAATGAAAACGGAGAAGTAACAACTGACACTGCAGAAATACAAAGGATCATGAGAGACTACTACAGGCAATTCTATGCCAATAAAATGGGCAACCTGGAAGAAATGGACACATTCTTAGACACGTATAACCTTCCAAGACTTAACCAGGAAGAAATAGAAAATATGAACAGACCAATCACAAGTAATGAAATTCAAACTGTGATTTAAAATCTTCCAACAAATAAAAGTCCAGGACCAGATGGCTTCACAGGTGAATTCTATCAAATATTTAGAGAAGAGATAAGACCCATCCTTCTCAAATTCTTCCAAAAAAATTGCAGAGGTCCCAAACTCATTCTATGAGGCAACCATCAACCTGATACCAAAACAAGACAAAGATACTACAAAATAAGAAAATTACAGATCAATATCACTGATGAATATAGATACAAAAATCCTCAACAAAATACTACCAAACAGGATCCAAAAACATACACCATAATCAAGTGAGATTTATCCCAGGGATGCAAGGATTCTTCAATATATGCAAATCAAGCAATGTGATACACCATATTAACAAATTCAAGAATAAAAACCATATGATTATCTCGATAGATGCAGAAAAAGCTTTTGACAATATTCAACACCCACTTATGATAAAAACTCTCCAGAAAGTGGGCATAGAGAGAACCTACCTCAACATAATAAAGGCCATATACAACAAACCCACAGCAAACATCATTCTCAATGGTATAAAACTGAAAGCATTTCCTCTAAGATGAGGAACAAGACAAGAATTTCCAACTCTCGCTACTATTACTCAACACAGTTTTCGAAGTCCTAGTAACGGAAACCAGAGAATAAAAAGAAATAAAAGGAATGCTAATTGGAGAAGAAGAAGTAATACTATCACTGTTTGCAGATGACATGATACTATAAATACAGAATCTTAAAGATGCCACCAGAAAACTACTACAGCTAATCAATGAATCTGGTAGAGTAGAAGGATACAAAGTTCATGCACAGATATCTCTTTCATTCCTATACACTAATGGCGAAAAATCTGAAAGAGAAATTAGGGAAACACTCCCATTTACCATTGCAACAAAAAGAATAAAATACCTAGGAATAAACCTACCTCAGGAGACAAAACACCTGTATGCAGAAAACTAAGACACTGAAAGAAATTAAAGATGATACAAACAGATGGAGAGATATACCATGTTCTTGGATTGGAAGAATCAACATTGTGAAAATGACTCTACTACCCTCAAAATCTACAGATTCAATGCAATCCCCATCAAACTACCAATGGCATTTTTCAAAGAACTAGAAAAAAAAATCTCACAATTTGTATGGAGACACAAAAGACCCCAAATAGCCAAAGCAATCTTGAGAAAGAAAAATGGAGCTGGAGGAGTCAGGCGCCCTGACTTCAGACTATTCTACAAAGCTACTCTCATCAAGACGGTACAGTACTGGTACAAAAACAGAAATATACATCAATGGAACAGGATAGAAAGCCCAGAGATAAACCGACACACATATGGTCACCTTATGTTTGATAAAGGAAGCAAGAATATATAATGGAGAAAAGACGGTCTGTTCAATAAGTGGTGCTGGGAAAACTGGACAGCTACTTGTAAAAGAATGAAATTAGAACACTCCCTAACACCATACACAAAAGTAAACTCAAAATGGATTAAAGACCTAAATGTAAGGCCAGAGACTGTAAAACTCTTAGAGGAAAACACAGGAAGAACCCTCTATGACAAATCACAGTAAGATCCTTTTTGACCCACCTCGTAGAGAAATGGAAATAAAAGCAAAAATAAACAAACGGGACCTAATGAAATTTAAAAGCTTTTGCACAGCAAAGGAAACCATAAACAAGATGAAAATACAACCTTCAGAATGGGAGAAAACATTTGCAAATGAAGCAACTGACAAAAGATTAATCTCCAAAATATACAAGCAGCTCATGCAGCTCAATATCAAAAAAACCCAAAGAACCCAATCCCAAAATGGGCAGAAGACGTAAATAAACATTTCTCCAAAGAAGACATACACATTGCCAACAACACATGAAAGGATGCTCAACATCACTAATCATTAGAGAAATGCATATCAAAACTACAATGAGGTATCACCTCACACCAGTCAGAATGTAAAGATGCAGATGTAGAGAATGGACTTGAGAACACGGGGAGGGGGAAGGGTAAGCTGGGACGAAGTGAGAATGTGGCATGGACATATATACACTACCAAATGTAAAATGGATAGCTAGTGAGAAGCAGCCACACAGCACAGGGAGATCAGGTCGGTGCTTTGTGACCACCTAGAGGGGTGGGATAGGGAGGGTGGGAGGGAGATGCAAAAGGGAGGAGATATGTGGATATATGTATATGTCCAGCTGATTCACTTTGTTGTACAGCAGAAACTAACACAACATTATAAAGCAATTACACTCCAATAAAGATGTTAAAAAAATTACAAGATAAAAAACTAAAGTACATAAAATCACTTTGCTGAATAAAGAAAAAAACAAATTTCATTGTACCCTTTGCAACATTTGCTTCAATGGTAAATTTATTCTTCCTTATCATATGCGCTAAAGATGCCCAAGAGCTTTCTATCTTCATTTTGAGCATGGTTATTCAAATTTAAAACTACGTCTTCTAAGTACATTTTTCTTGTTGTCAAATTGGCAGTTTTTACCCCAATTTCATCTCCCTCCTAGTTCTCAGACATGGAGTGGATCCAGCCACTTCAGTTCTCCAATACTCATAGGTTTATATTCATTAAAATAATTACATCAATAAACAGAATATTAGTGTTGGGGTCATAGGAGTAAGAAAAGAGGATGTCAAGGTCCATTGCTTTTTGAGACACACAAAATGACACGGCAACTATCTTTTATTGTGGTATTCAAAATAAGTTGCTATTAAGGTAGACTCAGTTTGAAATGTATAGTTAAAAACAGCATAAAGAAACAGATTTCAGGTGTTCTATGATTTGCACGATGGTAATTTCTCTTTGATGCATCATTAATATATTGTACCATCACAATATATCTTAGTTAACTTGTGCAGCAAACATAAAGAGAACAAGAGAGGGGGAGAAGCAGGGGGAGGGAGGGAATGGAAGAGAGCAACGATGGAGAGAGAAATAGAGTGAGAAGGAAAGCACCCTGCATCATGCTGTTAAGCACAGCTGCCCTCCATTACATGTGTCCATTTCCCCCAAAGGAACCAGGAGAAAAGAACTGTAGCTTCTTTGGGTATATTAGCCTTCAGCCGCTGTCTTATCTAATGTGCTTCTATGAGTGTGAAACTCTTGCCATGCCATAATATGGGGTACTTTGAGGATTTTTAAGCATAATTTTATCTGTCCTCGTTTTCCACCATACTCTGACTTTAGAATCTAATTTCTGCTTAAGTATGGACTCGAGTGTACTTTCCACTCAAAGAATGCAATTAAGCATTTTAGCAATAGACATGTATGATTTCACTGTCTTCTGGTACTACAATGTAGTGTCACGGTTTTCTAATCAGTAAATCAGACAAAATTGGCCTCAAATAATTCTTCTGGGGATCGAATGAGATTAATACACCTTAAGGCCCTGGTGCAGTGCCCGACTCATAACAAGAAAACAAAAATTTGGAGTTAATATTATCTGCAAGTTTTACATTTCTTTTCCTATTGTCTAGAACAGCACTGTATTGCTACACAAGTAGAGGAAGTTTGCCTAATATAAAGCAACTCCCTCAGCAGGTTATATCTTTCATGTTCATTTGCCGCAAACTTGTACAGAAGTGAGAATATTATTTCCCATAATATATTACAAGTTGTCATGATTCACATTTACTGAAGCTCTACTATGTTTCAGCCTTCACAGTAAGAGCTTTATATGTCATCTGTTTAATCTTTACAGTAGCTGTGCAAATAACTTATTATTGCTATTTTCGAGATGAAGCAGAGATGCAGAGAGTTTTAGTAGTACTTCTAAGCTCAGAATTAAGTAGCAACTGAGGTATGTCCAATTTTAAAACCAGTGCTTTGCTTGTAGTTAGCTTACAATAGTTGATTAAGGGACTGCCCTGGTGGCACAGTGGTTAAGAATCCACCTGCCAATGCAGGGGACACGGGTTCAAGCCCTGGTCCAGGAAGACCCCACATGCCACGGAGCAACTAAGCCCGCGTGCCACAACTACTGAAGCCCCCACGCCTAGAGCCCGTGCTCTGCAACAAGAAAAGCCACCGCAATGAGAAGTCCATGCACCACAACGAAGAGTATCCCCTGCTCACCACAACTAGAGAAAGCCTGCACACAGCAATGAAGACCCAACACAGCCAAAAAAATAAATAAATAAATAATAATTGATTAAACACACAATAGCACAGGGAGTAATCATGTATCATCTTTGGGTACACGTCAGTGCCTCCTGGTATCCTCTATCTGTATTATTATTTGTAATATAAAATGCATTTGTTGTGTTGAAAATGGAATATGGCAGTGCTGCTGAAACATGGCTTCGTTGTATTTTTTAGACTGATTTGTGACTTAATAGGTACTTCCTCATGAAGGAAAAAAGTAGGCCATGCCATGTGGAAGGAAGGAAGGAAGGAAGGAAGGAAGGAAGGAAGGAAAGGAAAGAAAGAAAGGAAAGAAAGGAAAGAAAGGAAGAAAGAAAGAAAGAAAGAAAGAAAGAAAGAAGGAAGGAAGGAAGGAAGGAAAGAAGGAAGGAAGGAAGGAAGGAAGGAAGGAAGGAAGGAAGGAAGGAAAGAAAGAAAGAAAGAAAGAAAGAAAGAAAGAAAGGAGAAACCTCTGTTAACAGATTCTTGTATCCACTGCAAAGAGCCTACATGCATTTGGTTCTTCCTCATTATCACTTCAGCAAAAACTAATCAAACAGAGTCAAAGAAATGAATATGAATGTCATGTTGTAGCCAATAAATATTACATGGATTAAAATAATCATAAATTTCCATTTTCCTGGAAGTTACTGTAAATGGTGTGTTCCACTGAAACCAGAGAAGCCTGACGCGGGAGGCAGTAGTGATTCCCCCATTACCTCCACCTTTCCTCATTCCAGAACCACAGCACATACAATGGTCCCACTCAACTGAAGTTAGGGGAGACTGCATAATTTGCTCTGACCAACAAACTGCAGACAAAGTTCTGTTTATTATTCTCAATCTTGCCCTTCCTCTGACACTCATGGAAGTACATGTCAATCCTGAGGTGCATCCCTGAACCTTCACCTGGAGGGCAGCTGCCTTCCACTGTTGCTAAAAGCCACACAGACTTGAGTTCAGAAAGGAAAAAAAATGTTGTCTTGAGGTACTAAAATGTGTTTGTTTGTAATTTTTACATAACTGATACACTTGACATAACAGGATGCCACATCAGCACTGAGAAATGTATTTCACTACGATGTAGGAAGTGAAAATTGTCAAGACAGCATTGAACAATGACAAAAACTGGCATGCATAATCATGTTTCCATACAGATACTCACTGATTACAGTTTGTTCACAAGTTGTACTCTAAATTATGATGAAAAATATTGGGAATATATTAAATATTATATCTAACAATATTGTAACTATGTGAATCATGTGTTTTGATAGTTCCTCCACATCCTTAAAATATATAACGTACTTTTGCAACTTTAAATTTGGAACAGCAAGTTCTCTCAGGTTTGTTACAAAGATTAAAAATCAAGAGAGATGGGGGGAGCTTCAAGATGGCGGAAGAGTAAGACGTGGAGATCACCTTCCTCCCCACAAGTACATCAGAAATACATATACACGTGGAACAACTCCTACAGAACACCTACTGAACGCTGGCAGAAGACCTCAGACCTCCCAAAAGGCAAGAAACTCCCCACGTACCTGGGTAGGGCCAAAGAAAAAAGAAAAAACAGACACCAAAGAATACGGACGGGACCTGCACCAGTGGGAGGGAGCTGTGAAGGAGGAAAGGTTTCCACACACGAGGAAGCCCCTTCACTGGCAAAGACGGGGTGTGGGTGGGTGAGGGCAAAGCGGAGAGATCACCACACAGAGCATAGGTGCCGACCAGCACTCACCAGCCAGAGAGGCTTGTCTGCTCACCTGCTGGGGCGGGCGGGGCTGGGAGCTGAGGCTCCGGCTTCAGTCAGATCCCGGGGAGAGGACTGGGGTTGGCAGCTTGAACACAGCCTGAAGGGGCTAGTGTGCCCCAGCTAGCCGGGAGGGAGTCTGGGAAAAAGTCTGGAGCTGCCGAAGAGGCAAGAGACTTTTTCTTCCCTCTTTGTTTCCTGGTGCTCAAGGAGAGGGGTTTAAGAGTGCTGCTTAAAGGAGCTCCAGAAATGGGCACGAGCCACGGCTATCAGCGCGGACCCCAGAGACGGGCATGAGACGCTAAGGCTGCTGCTGCTGCGCCACCAAGAAGCCTGTGTACAAGCACAGGCCACTATCCATACCTGCTTCCTGGGAGCCTGTGCAGCCCGCCACTGCCGGGGTCCCGTGATCCAGGGACAACTTTCCCGGGAGAACGCACGGTGTGCCTCAGGCTGGTGCAACGTCACGCTGGCCTCTGCCGCCGCAGGCTCGCCCCACACTCCATGCCCCTCCCTCACTCCAGCCTGAGTGAGCCAGAGCCCCCGAATCAGCAGCTCCTTTAACCCCATCCTGTCTGAGTGAAGAACAGACGCCCTTAGGCGAGCTACACGCAGAGGCCGGGCCAAATCCAAAGCTGAACCCAAGGAGCTGTGCGAACAAAGAAGAGAAAGGGAAATCTCTCCCAGCAGCGTCAGGAGCAGCGGATTAAGTCTCCACAATCAACCTGATGTACCGTGCATCTGTGGAATACTTGAACAAACAATGAATCATCCCAAATTGAGGAGGTGGACTTTGGGAGCAACAATATATATATATATATTTTTTTTCCCTTTTTCTTTTTTTTATGAATGTGTATGTGTAAGTTTCTGTTTGTGATTTTGTCTGTACAGCTTTGCTTTCACCATTTGTCCTAGGGTTCTGTCTGTCCGTTTTTTTTGTTGTTGTTGGTTTCTTTTTTTCAGTATAGTTTTTAGCACTTGTTATCATTGGAGGATTTGTTTTTTGGTTTGGTTGCTCTCTTCTTTCTTTCTTCTTTTTTTCCCTTTAATTACTTAAAATATTTTTTTAATAATTAATTTTTATTTTAATAACTTTATTTTATTTTACCGTATTCTTTCTTTCTTTCCTTCTTTTCTCCCTTTTATTCTGAGTCATGTGGATAACAGGCTCTTGGTGCTCCAGCCAGGTGTCAGGGCTGTGCCACTGAGGTGGGAGAGCCAACTTCAGGACACTGGTCCACAAGAGACCTCCCAGCTCCATGTAATAACAAATGGCGAAAATCTCCCAGAGATCTCCATCTCAATGTCAAGACCCAGCTCCACTCAATGACCAGCAAGCTACAGTGCTGGACATCCTATGCCAAACAACTAGCAAAACAGGAACACAACCCCACCCATTAGCAGAGAGGCTGCCTAAAATCAAAATAAGGCCACAGACACCCGAAAACACAACACCAGACGTGGACCTGCCCACCAGAAAGACAAGATCCAGCCTCATCCACGAGAACACAGGCACCAGTCCCCTCCACCAGGAAGCCTACACAACCCACTGAACCAACCTTAACCACTGGGGGAAGACACCAAAAACAACAGGAACTACGAACCTGCAGCCTGCGAAAAGGGGACCACGAACACAGTAAGTTAAACAAAATGAGAAGACAGAGAAACACACAGCAGATGAAGGAGCAAGGTAAAAACCCACCAGACCTAACAAATGAAGAGGAAATAGGCAGTTTATCTGAAAAAGAAATCAGAATAATAATAGTAAAGATGATCCAAAATCTTGGAAACAGAATAGAGAAAATAAAAGAAACATTTAACAAGGACCCAGAAGAACTAAATAGCAAACAAACAGTGATGAACTACACAATAAATGAAATAAAAATTCTCCAGAAGGGATCAATAGCAGAATAACTGAGGCAGGAGAATGGATAAGTGACCTGAAAGATAAAAGAGTGGAAATAACTACTGCAGAGCACAATAAAGAAAAAAGAATGAAAAGAACTGAGGACAGACTCAGAGACCTCTGGGACAACATTAACCGCCCCAACATTCGAATTATAAGGGTCCCAGAATAAGAAGAGAAAAAGAAGAGGACTGAGAAAATATTTGAAGAGATTATAGTTGAAAATTCCCTAATATGGGAAAGGAAATAGATAAAAAAAATCCACGAAGCACAGAAAGTCCCATACAGGATAAATCCAAGGAGAAACACACCAAGACACATAGTAATCAAACTATCAAAAATTAAATACAAAGAACAAATATTAAAAGCAGCAAGGGAAATGCAACAAGTAACACATAAGGGAATCCCCATAAGGTTAACAGCTGATCTTTCAGCAGAAACTCTGCAAGCCACAAAGGAGTGGCACGACATATTTAAAATGATGAAGGGGAAAAATGTACAAGCAAGATTATTCTATCCAGCAAGGATCTCATTCAGATTTGATGGAGAAATTAAAACCTTTACAGACAAGCAAAACCTATGTGAATTCAGAACCACCAAACCAGCTTTATAACAAATGCTAAAGGACCTTCTCTAGTCAAGAAACACAAGAGAAGGAAAAGACCTACAATTACAAACCCAAAACAATTAAGAAAATGGTAATAGGAACATACATAATGATAACTACCTTAAATGTATATGGACGAAATGCTCCAACCAAAAGACATAGACTGGCTGAATGGATACAAAAAAGAGACCCGTATATATGCTGTCTACAAGAGACCCACTTTAGACCTAAGGACAGATACAGACTGAAAGTGAGGGGATGGAAAAAGATATTCCACGCAAATGGAAATCAAAACAAAGCTGGAGTAGCAATTCTCATATCAGACAAGATAGACTTTAAAACAAAGACTATTACAAGAGACAAAGAAGGACAATACATAATGATCAAGGGTTCAATCCAAGAAGAAGATATAACAATTGTAAATATTTATGCACCCAACATAGGAGCACCTCAATTCATAAGGCAAATACCAACAGCCACAGAAGGGGAAATGGACAGTAACACAATCATAGTAGGGAGTTTAACACCCCACTTTCACCAATGGACAGAGCATCCAAAATGAAAATAAATAAGGAAACACAAGCTTTAAATGATACATTAAACAAGATGGACTTAATTGATATTTATAGGACATTCAATCCAAAAACAACAGAATACACTTCCTTCTCAAGTGCTCAGGGAACATTCTCCAGGATAGATCATACCTTGGGACACAAATCAAGCCTCGGTAAATTTAAGAAAATTGAAACCGTATCAAGTATCTTTTCCGACCACAACGCTATGAGACTAGAGAGCAATTACAGGAAAAGATCTGTAAAAAATACAAACACATGGAGGCTAAACAATACACTACTTAATAACCAAGAGGTCACTGAATAAATCCAAGAGGAATGAAAAAATACCTAGAAACAAATGACAGTGAAAACACGAAGACCCAAAACCTATGGGATGCAGCAGAAGCAGTTCTAAGAGGGACGTTTATAGCAATACAATCTTACCTTAAGAAACAAGAAACATCTCAAATAAACAACTTAACCTTACACCTAAAGCAATCAGAGAAAGAAGAACCAAAAACACCCAAAGTTGGCAGAAGGAAAGAAATCATAAAGATCAGATCAGAAATAAATGAAAAAGAAATGAAGGAAATGATAGCAAAGATCAATAAAACTAAAAGCGGGTTCTCTGAGAAGATAAACAAAGTTGATAACCCATTAGCCAGACTCATCAAGAAAAAAAGGGAGAAGACTCAAATCAATAGAATTAGAAATGAAAAAGGAGAAGTAACAACTGACACTGCAGAAATACAAAGGATCATAAGAGATTACTACAAGTAACTCTAAGCCAATAAAATGGACAACCTGGAAGAAATGGACTAATTCTTAGAAATGCACAATCTGCCGAGACTGAACCAGGAAGAAATAGAAAATATGAACGGACCAATCACAAGCAATGAAACTGAAACTGTGATTAAAAATCTTCCAACAAACAAAAGCCCAGGACCAGACAGCTTCACAGGCAAATTCTATCAAACATTCAGAGAAAAGCTAACACCTATCCTTCTCAAACTCTTCCAAAATATAGCAGAGGAAGGAACACTCCCAAACTCATTCTACGAGGCCACCATCACCCTGATACCAAAACCAGAAAAAGATGTCACAAAGAAAGAAAACTACAGGCCAATATCACTGATGAACATAGATGCAAATATCCTCAACAAAATCTGGCAAACAGAATCCAACAGCACGTTAAAAGGATCATACACCATGATCAAGTGGCGTTTATCCCAGGAATGCAAGGTGTCTTCAATATACGCAAATCAATCAATCAATGTGATACACCATATTAACAAATTGAAGGAGAAAAACCATATGATCATCTCAATAGATGCAGAGAAAGCTTCTTACAAAATTCAACACCCATTTATGGTAAAAACCCTCCAGAAAGTAGGCACAGAGGGAACTAACCTCAACATAATAAAAGCCACATATGACAAAGACACAACCAACATCGTCCTCTACAGTGAAAAACTGAAACCATTTCCACTAAGATCAGGAACAAGACAAGGTTACCCACTCTCACCACTCTTACTCAACATAGTTTTGGAAGTTTTAGCCATAGCAATCAGAGCAGAAAAAGAAATAAAAGGAATCCAAATCGGAAAAGAAGGAGTAAGGCTGTCACTGTTTGCAGATGACATGATACTCTACATAGAGAATTCTAAAGATGCTACCAGAAAACTACAAGAACTAATCAATGAATTTATTAATGTAGCAGGATACAAAATTAATGCACAGAAATCTTTTGCATTCCTATACACTAATTATGTAAAATCTGAAAGTGATATTAAGAAATCACTCCCCTTTACCATTGCAACAAAAAGAATAAAATATCTAGGAATAAACCTACCTAAGGAGACAAAAGACCTGTATGCAGAAAATTATAAGACACTGATGAAAGAAATTAAAGATGATACAAATAGATGGAGAGATATACCATGTTCTTGGATTGGAAGAATCAACATTGTGAAAATGACTCCTCTTCCCAAAGCAATCTATAGATTCAATGCAATCCCTATCAAACTACCAATGGCATTTTTCACAGAACTAGAACAAAAAAACCTCACAATTTGTATGGAAACACAAAAGACCCTGAAGAGCCAAAGCAGTCTTAAGAAATAAAAATGGAGCTAGAGGAATCAGGCTCCCTGACTTCAGACTACACTACAAAGCTACAGTAATCAAGACAGTATGATACTGGCACAAAACCAGAAATATAGATCAATGGAACAGGATAGAAAGCCCAGAGATAAATCTATGCACATATGGTCACCTTATCTTTGATAAAGGAGGCAATAATATACAGTGGAGAAAAGACAGACTCTTCGAAAGTGGTGCTGCAAGAACTGGACAGCTACATGTAAAAGAATGAAATTACAACACTCCCTAAAACCATACACAAAAATAAACTGAAAATGGATTAAAGACCTAAATATAAGGCCAGACACCATTAAACTCTTAGAGGAAAACACAGGCAGAACACTCCATAACATAAATCACAGCAAGATCCTTTTTGACCCAACTCCTAGAGAAATGGAAATAAAAACAGAAGTAAACAAACGGGACCTAATGAAACTTAAAAGTGGGAGAAAATATTTGCAAATGAAGAAACTGACAAAGGATTAATCTCTAAAATTTACAAGCAGCTCATGCAGCTCAATAACAAAAAAAACAAACAATCCAATCCAAAAATGGGTACAAGACCTAACTAGACACTTCTCCAAAGAAGGTATACACATTGCCAACAAACACATGAAAGAATGCTCAACATCATTAATCATTAGAGAAATGCAAATCAAAACTACAATGAGATATCATCTCACACCAGTCAGAATGGCCATCATCAAAAAATCTACAAACAACAAATGCTGGAGAGGCTGTGGAGAAAAGGGAACACTCTTGCACTGCTGGTGGGAATGTAAGTTGATATAGCCACTATGGAGAACAGTATGGAGGTTCTTTATAAAACGAAAAATAGAACTATCATATGACCCAGCAATCCCACTACTGGGCATATACCCTGAGAAAACCATAATTCAAAAAGAGTCATGTACCAAAATGTTCATTGCAGCTCTATTTACAATAGCCAGGACATGGAAGCAACCTAAGTGTCCATCAACAGATGAATGGATAAAGAAGATGTGGCACATGTATACAATGGAATATTACTCAGCCATAAAAAGAAACGAAATTGAGTTATTTGTAGTGAGGTGGATGGACCTAGAGTCTGTCATACAGAGTGAAGTAAGTCAGAAAGAGAAAAATAAATACCGTATGCTAACACATATATATGGAATCTAAGAAAAAAACATGGTCATGAAGAGCCTAGGGGCAAGACGGGAATAAAGACGCAGACCTACTAGAGAATGGAAGTGAGGATATGGGGAGTGGGAAGGGTAGGCTGGGACAAAGTGAGAGAGTGGCACGGACATACATACACTACCAAATGTAAAATAGATAGCTAGTGGGAAGCAGCCACATAGCACAGGGAGATCAGTTTGGTGCTTTGTGACCACCTAGAGGGGTTGGATAGGGAGGGTGGGATGGTGGGAGAGAGGGAGACGCAAGAGGGAAGAGATATGGGGATATATATATATATATATATATATGTATAATTCACTTTGTTATAAAGCAGAAATTAACACACCATTGTAAAGCAATTATACTCCAATAAAGATGTTAAAAAAAAATCAAGAGAGATAGGACTCTCTGGCCTAATATTATAAATATACACATATGTGTGTGTCTATATATACGTGTGTTCGTGTGTGTATGTAAATATATATCTAAATTATTTACCAAAGGAAAATACTCTGATTATGAGTTTCTTATTAAGCTTTTTACAATGAAAAGTAACACTAACAGAAACCAGACAAATATTTGGCCAAAATAAATTGTTAATCACTAGCTATTTCTGCATAAACTTCGTCACCTTGACAAAAAGTAAATCAAAATAAACTAAAGTAAAACAAAATGCAAACTGAATTTTGGATTCTGAATACTCACAAATTTGTACATTTAAAAGTCATTTTCTAGTAGCCTATGAGTAACTGACATTTTCATTTATAATGATAACGTATCAATATACTGAACTTTAAAAAAAATTTTTTTTTTGTATCAACACTCAAACTACAAATAACTTCAAATCCTAACTCATCCACGTATGGAGGAGGAAGGGAAAATATTCATAGTGAAATAAAGCTAGTACCTGCTAGATAACCCTGTAATGGGTTCTTGATGATTATTTTCCTCACACTAATGATGTGATGACCTCTCCTAACATACTCTACAAAAAAATCATTTGCTATAGAAAGACATCACTGACTTGCTTCAAGTGCTGCCACATAAGAATTAACTATATTATGATGGTCCTACCCTGTACACCAAAGGAAACAACCCATTTCTTGCCACACAGTTGATTTCACTGCTTGAGAAAACTACAAATAATCACCCCAGCCTTCAAAAATTCTTCACGACTGCATCACCAAATTAAACAATTCCATTTCAAATGTCAAAATATGTTTTAACATGCAACATTTGGTTAGTGAAATTTTTCTCCAACATTTGTAATGCAACCAATTTAGAAGTGGAAGTTAATTAAAAATGAATGAAATATCTCCATTCAAAATACCATTGAACAAAGCTCCAATATTTTACTGTATCTTTCTTAAATGTTACATGTTATTGGGTTGACCTTTGTATCTGGTGCAAAGAACAATGACTTTTGTTCGATTCTTCTGTTCCTTCTTTTTTTGAACACAGTTTATTTGGTAAATAGATGAGACCATATATATCATAAAGTATCATGAAACCCTAAGACAGGCTCATTTTTTGCCATATGACTGATTCTTTAATAACTTGACCCAGGAATAGCTACTAGGAATTACTGTGAGACGGGAGAATTATTTCCCTGTTTTTCCCTTTCCACTCCTAGCAAACACGCTCTTAATACGGCCAAGGATTCCTTGGGCAGCTACCCTTCCTTTCCCACCAAACTTGGTCTATTTTCTAAATGAGAAACACTTAGTTACCATGGCAACAAGCTCTATATAAATAGGTCTATAGAACACCTAGCTTAGTCTAGCACTTGCTAATAAGCATCAAATGAATAACAAAAGCAATATTCAGGCAGTCATATTTAAGAAAGGAAAATATGTATTCCAAAACACATTCTACAAAGCCACACAAATGCGGGATATAATTCAAGTGCACATCAACATGAAGTATTAAACTGAACATTCATTCTAAGTAAATCAGAGCCTTGTTATCTTTGTCCGCTATTATTTTTAGGTCCCCATAAATAAAAAGAACAGGACTGTACATCCTTGGAGGACACATATTGCATAGATTTAAAACCACGGATGTCAATATCTGCTTGTATCATTAAATCAATGAACACATTAAAAGAAAATACAGCAGTACTTTATAATGAAACACAGCTCTACCTCTCAACTATGGGACACTTAGTTCTTCATTGTAAAAGACAATAGTTTGCAAAGTAACTTTGAAAACAAACCAGAGCTACTTCAAGTCAGCCTATATTTCGGTGTGTCAAATCTTTGGAGTATTACTTACATGATGAATGCAATGAACCACCAAGACCCTTCTTCAAGGAAGGATCTTGCCCCAGATCTTTGCCCCAGCTTTCATCTGTCATCCACTTAAGGGAATGCCTCTACTGTAAAGAGGCACATTTTTCAAGGTCATACCCTTCCTGGGTCAGCCCAAAGCCAATGACTGATGAAAGCAGGAGTGTCAAGTACTGGCCTTTTTGGCCCATCATGCATTGATCCTGGCTCTCCAGAGCTCCCCCATGGTGACACCTGAGGCCCGGCATCACAAACGACTGGACTTCTGCTTCCTTCTCTTCCCTTACACAGGGTTTGATCACCAGGCCATCCCTTTACTACTATGCAAACTAAAATCTCCATCAGAGTTAGCTTCTTGAAGAACTAGGGAATTAAGAGAAGCATAAGGCAGTTGCAGGAACAATGACATCACTGTCAATCATTATTTTCAAAGGCAAAATAGAGCATTTGAATTTTTCAGTAGCTGACAATGTCAAATATTAGGATATGGCCCTAAAGGAAAACCTCACCCATTCAGTTGACACTGGAGTAGAACACAGATATCTAAGTTTGAAAGCTTAAAAATAGTAACAAAACCACCACAAGAGCGGGCTCACATGATAGTGTTCACAGGGCAGGCAAAGCAGTCTGTGCCACCAAGGTCTCCATCTTGGTGCAAAGGGCTCAAGCAACAGGGTGCATCTCAATTTTGCTGACATGTTTCTTTCTTGCCACATCCTAACCCCTGGATTAGTGGTCTTTTTGCCTATTTCCTAACTTCCAAATGTAGGCAGATACACCAGAGATCCTGGCAGATGGCGGAGGTGCAGTGGAAACCCACCTGGGCCTCCTGTTCCAACCCTTCCTGTCCCTGGCAGCCCTGGGTGGTATTTGGAGGGGTAACTGCTCATGCTGCTGCTTTCATGGCCGCGGCGCAGGACACCTGCAGTGTTTAAGATGAAAAGCGGTTACTGAGCATCTTGCACAATGGACGACTTCTCAAGCTGCTTTCTTGAGGAAATATTACACAAAATTGATGACAAAAATGTGACCTTTAGGGCTTCCCTGGTGGCGCAGTGGTTGAGAGTCTGCCTGCCGATGCAGGGGGCATGGGTTCGTGCCCCGGTCTGGGAGGATCCCACGTGCCACGGAGTGGGCCATGGCCGCTGGGCCTGCACGTCCGGAGCCTGTGCTCCGCAGCGGGAGGGTCCACAGCAGTGAGAGGCCCACGTACCGCAAAAAAAAAAAAATGTGACCTTTAATCTACCACCTAACGCAGAAGTACTGAATAGTAGCCGCTGTGGTTAAGAGAAAGCTTCTGACGCGAGTACAGTGACTGCTTTTGAAGGATATACACTGACCTTCGATTCCATACGGAATGCAACGCCTTACAGTGTCCAACTGTTCAGCTTTGGTTATAACTTGTCAGACACAACTATTTCTCCCAATGCAAGGGCAAAAGGAATCAAGATTGTGGAATCTATACCTGATATCATGGCAGACATAGATGAAAAATAGAGACAGGTCAGAGGCAACCAGATACACACAAATAATGTAACTATTCAACTATATGAAGGAACTATCCAGGAATACCTTTCAAATAACTTCAACAAGGAAGAAATACTCTGTAAGCAGAGACTTTCCCAATAACAGCCCCAAGGCCCAAGCCTACCAGTTCCCCAGAAAGTCCACCTGCTTAGAAGTACACTATGTATAGCACAAATGGAACTGGTCTGCGTATAGCATGGGCTGACGAATGGTTATCTCCTATGAGAAAAGCTATAAGGCAGTTGTGACAAGGACATTTAATATCAATCCAAATAAAGCCACTGAGCTATAATTCTCATTTAGTGACACTGGAACTCCTCAGTGAAACTGTGACTCCTCTTGTCTTCAGTGTTGGAATAGATGCAACTTCTAGCCTGTTTTTCCTACAAGGAATCCAGTTAAATCCAACTCCATACAGCATCAGAAATTCCACTTTTAAAGCTTGCAATGGCTCACTGAGAGTCTTCAAGCCACCACTGGCAATTTCCCTAAGGACAATCCTGAGGAAAATGTTCAAGTCACAAATGCATCTTCCGTCAACATTTTCAAAGTTTGGATGGGTCCAGGCTTTTCAAGTTTGAAGGTAACAAGTTTGGATCTGTTGAAAAATGTTACTGAAATGGAAATACCATGCTGAGTTCTGTTGCCACTGGGGGTGCCCTTTCAGGAAATGCCCTCTTTGTCCTAATTGCTTACCTCATTGGCATGAACAGAAGTCATGATGGGCATTAGAAAGTTTAGCATTTGAAATTACTTTCCACCACTATATATCAACAGCAATTGCAAGAGGTTATATTCATTTTCCCTGAGTTAAATTAGCATTGAAATGGAGATGAACTTTCTTGTAAACTTTTTTTTAACCAAGTCTGCTTTATCAAATATGAAGTTCATCTTGCAACGTTTACTATACATGAAAGGTTAACTGTTGAAATACTGGTGTTAGTGTTGCTAACTGGTTAAATATTAACATTTACCAAAGTAGAACTCTGAGGTAAGGATAAGAGCACTTTTCTAAATTGGCACTGGTTCCTTTATCATTTAATGTTTTTAAGATCCTGGCATTTGCTTTCTTCATTCTCTATTCTGATTTAGGCCTTATGAAGTCAAAGCCTTGGGTTTTAACACTTATAACTGATGAAGGATAGTTAACGGCTATACTGATACAATTAAGAGATTCAAAACAATAGAAGAAAGAAAAATCTAAAACAAAAGTATTCCAAAACATGAAAATCTCAAATGCTTAAGCTAAGCTTTAAAAATCAGGAGAGGCATGACTCATAGAGGGATGAACAGCACAAAATCAAGCATTACAGAGTCAACTGGACTTATCCTTTGGCATTTTTATATTCTGCCACTTAAAAACTGGCACTTTTAACTAAAATACTAAAAAAAAAATGGGTACTATTTTTACTTACGATTTTCAGTCTTCTGTTTCAAGTTCAGGGTGATCCTGTTTCTGTACTTGTATATAATATGGGTTTCACTGTACTGCTTTATCCACTTAAAGCTGGGTTGTGACCGTACACTTAAAGGGTCAGTTCATATGCAATTCATTGTTTGTAATAATGCTGACAGAATTCTCTTGCTTGTTTGTGTGGAAACCACAACAACAGTGAATGTCAGTCACCACTGATCTACGGGCCAGGCATTGTACGGTGAAATTTACATCTCTTATCTTCGGCTATTTATTTGTACTCTAAATATGCTTCTTACCATTTTAGAGATAAAGAGTAACTTACACATGGTTATAGGATGAACTGAGATTGAATTCCTATCTTACTGACCTTAATGTTCAATATGTAGGTTTCTGCCACTCTGTACACTGCCCCTTTTGGCATCAGGAAACAATTTTAAATAAATATATTTCTATTTTTTCAAATATATACCTAACTGTTCCTAGGTTAATACAGTTTCTATCCTCTTGGCCTGCCACAGGACTGGTTTCTCAGAGTAAAAAGCCCTCCGCTAAGGCCCTGCTAAGACAAAGTCCATGACAGGCACCTCCTACTGCTCCATCATCCACAGGACCATTTCTACTCATCTACAGAATCTTTCCTCTTTGCCATGTGCCTCAGGCCCAATATTGATCGCACTCTACTTCAGTAGCATTTTCCTAGGCATTCTGAGCATTGTACGTCTTACTGTCCCGCTGACTGAACTCTGGCTTGCTGCCTATTTCACCTCCCTACCCTCCTCCAAATATTTTGTTTCTAGTGGAAGCAGAAATGGTATGACAGCAAAGAGGCCCCGATGACAAGTATGTCCCCCAAAGCTACAGGATTTTCTGTGTGACAGTGGACAATTCCAAAAAAAAAAAAAAAAAGCTTCTTTTTGTTAAAAAGAGGCATTTTAAAACTAAAAATGATGTCAATTTTATTTTATTTTATTACTCATCAAGGTCTATTCTTCAGACTATATAGGCTGAAGAACTATGCCACTTAGGACCTTTCACTAATATATGGTGAAGGCAAAGCTAATTAATGATACAAGTGCCTATTTTCAGCCTGCCTGCCTGCCTGCCTACCTATCAATTGATATATCATCATCTTTTTCTCTCATTTTTTCTGTAATACTCCAGTGTTAGGGGCAATGGTGGCAAACAGAGTTGAGAGATCAGACTAGCATTTGTGGTAATAACTGGTTTTGTCGTTGAAGGATGGTTTATTCCATGTCTAAAATGTACTAGTACACAACTGAGCTCTTTATCTCTAAGTAAGTAAGATAAAGAAACAGAAATATGGTATGATATTGCTTATATGTGGAATCTTAAAAAAATGATACAAATGAACTTATTTACAAAACAGGAACAGACACACAGGCTTAGAGAAGGTGCTTATGGTTACCAGGGGGAAGGGTCGGGGGGAGGGATAGTTAGGGCGTTTTGGACTGACATGTACACACTGCTATATTTAAAATCGATAACCAACAAGGACCTACTGTATAGCACTGGGAACTTTGCTCAATATTATGTAATGACCAAAATGGGAAAATGATTTGAAAAAGCATAGATACATGTATATGTATAACTGAATCACTTTGCTGTACACCTGAAACTAACACAACATTGTTCATCAACTATATTCCAATATAAAATAAAAAGTTTAAAAATAATCTGCAAAAAAAGAATAAGAAAAATAAAAAAATATATTTTACCTTCAAAAACAAAGTTGATTTAAAAGTTTCTGAATAACACGGAAAAAGAGAAAGAAATCACTTGCCTGAAGGAATAAATGTTTTCATCTTATAATGCTTTAAAAAGCACAACTTGGAAAGAGACATGAAGATAAGCACAGGTCTTTGCAACAAATTGTGTTGGGAATGAAGTTGAACCCTTACTACACATTATATACAAAAATTAACTCAAAGTTGATCAAAGACATAAATGTAAGAGTGAAAAGCCATAAAACTTAGAAAACATAGGGGGAAAGCTTCATGACATTGGATTTAGCAATAATTTTTGAAAATGACACCAAAAATACAAGTAACCACAAAAAAAAAGAGTCAAAATTAAAATACTTATTCATCAAAGGACACTACCAACCAAGTGAAAAGGTAACCCACACAATGGGAGAAAATACTTGCAAGTCACCTATCAAATAATTTCCAAAATACTCCAATGAGTCAACAACAACAACAAACAACCAAACAGCATAATATGAAAATGTTCAAAGGGCTTGAAGATATTTCTCCAAATATACAAATAGCCAATAAGCACATGAAAAGATGTTCAATATCACTAGTTATTAAAAAAGTGAAAATCAAACTACAATCAAATGCCACTTCACACCCTTTAAGATGGTTAGTAGGATGGATGGAGATTTGTATATATATATATATATATATATATATATATATATATATAAAACAAGTGCTGACTGGGATGTGGAGAAATTGTTGTAACAATGTACCCTGCTGGTAAGAATGTAAAATGGTATAGCCATATGGACAATAGTATGGTAGTTCCTCAAAAAAATTAAACCTAGAAATTAGCATATGATTCAGCAATTTCACTTTTAGATATATACCTAAAAGAAATGAAAGCAAAAACCTGAATAGATATTTGAATACTCTTGTTTCTAGCAGCATTATTCACAAAAGCCAAAAGATGGAAGCAACCTAAGTGTCCATCAATGGATGAATGGATAAACAAAAAGTGGTATATACAAACAATGGAATATTATTCAGCCTGAGAAGGAAGAAAATTCTAACACACATCATAACATGGATGAACCTCAAAGCATTATGCTAACTGAAATAAGCCAGTTGCAATAAGGCAAACACTGTTATGATTCTGCTTATATGAAGTACCTAGGGTACTCAAATTCAAAGAGACAGAAAGTAGAATGGTGGTTGCCAGGGTCTAAGGGGAGGGGGTAAAGGGAAATTATTATTTAATGGGTAGAGTTTTAGTTTGGTAACATGAAAACGTCTGGAGATGGATGGTGATGATGGTTTATTTAATATATTTATATCACTGAATATTCACTTAAAAATGATTAAAATAGCAAATTTTATATTAGGTACATTTTACCACAATAAAAATATAAGCATAAAATTGATATTTAAATACTAAAATGCTATATTTTAAATACTTGGCCCACATATGAAGAAGCAAAAACACTGGAATATACAGTACTTTGGATGACTTTAAAGCCAAGATTAGCAAAAGTCAACTGACACTGAAAGTAAGTTATAATTTAACAACATTCAGACATGTGTCAAGATATAATTATATATATATATATCACTAATAGTTAATTGCAAACATAATCATTCAGAAATGAGTCAAAAATTTTCTTCTGAGTGGTAATGAGATTTGTGATGGGGGCCAGTCTCATCTTCCTGCTCAGACACACGTATAGCAAATTAATGAACTTAATTTCCAAAAACATAAAAATCAGTGTACAGGTAGGGAATCAGCACAGAATGTAAGAGAAGAAAGGGGAAGAGAGAGAAATAAGGAGGAAAAAGCAAAAAAGAGAGAGGAAGAAAGGTGAAGGATGGAGAGAGAGAGAGGGAGAGAGGGAGGGAGTTTTTTTTTTTTTTTTTTTTTTTTTTTTTTTTTTTTTTTTTT
>NW_021703779.1:29808669-30028515 GCF_005190385.1 Monodon monoceros
GAAGGAGGGGGGGAGGGGGGAAGGAAAGGGGAAAGGGAGAGAGAGAGGAGGAGGAGGGGGAAGAGAAAAGGACAATCTGGTTCTTCCGATCTAAAGGAGAGAGAGAGAGAGAGAGAGAGAGAGAGAGAGAGGAGTAAGAAGACACACTGTCAAGTCACCATTATATGTATTTTCGCTTTGCAACTAAAGTCCTTTCACTCTTTACTGGAGGGCAAAGTTATTTCATCTCCTGTTGTAGTTCATGAATCTAAAATTGCAACAGTGCTCACAAATCAATTCTGATGATAACAATGTTTTGTGACACTTTAATCACATCAATGTAATTAAATTTTCCAAGTCATAAATCACCTTTTACTAAGTATATTACCTTTATTTCAATTATTAATTCAATTTAATGAACATTTCAAGCTCTCTTTCCTCTATCTTTCCCTAAGCTATCATATGTGCTTCCTTATACCTCACCACTTCTTTTTAATTTCCAAAGAGCAACAGATTCAGGACATAAAGGCAGTAAACAAATAAGTGGAATTCAACATATCTTGAAATGTGTCCAGGAAGAATGATCATATTAATGGAATAGATCTTGGAAAATATTTAAGACTAGAACGTACATGGATATATAATGCCAACAATAAAGAATATAAGTGTTTCTTCTGGTTTCATGCATTCTGACTAACAATGAAACTAAAATTTAATATTATAAATTTCAAATGTCCAAACAGGAAGAACAAGATAGGGAAGAAGAGGCAGAAACAGCAGGGATCGTTGTCACTATGCCCCATAAGATTTACTAGAAGAAATGAGAGGAGATTTTCCAAAGATAAACACAGAATGATAAAGGTACTTCTAAAGGTAACACCAAATCCAGAAACCATAAAAATATTGATATATTCAGATATATAAACTATACCATTTTGTAGGATAAAATCCACCACAAGCAAAGGCAAAAAGATTAAAGGGAAAAATTCTATTTTCAGGAATGTAAATTGGTACAACCACTATGAAAACAATATGGAAGTTCCTCAAAAAATTAAAGAGAACAACCATATGATCCAGTAATTCCACTTCTGGGTATTTTTCCAAAGAAAATGAAAGCACTAATTTGAAAAGATACATGCACAGTTATGTTCACTGCAGTATTATTTACAACAGCCAAGAGAAAGAAGCAACCTAACTGTCCATCAATAGAAGAATGGATAAAGAAGATGTGGTACATACCTACAGTAGAATACTAGTTAGCAATTAAAAAAAAAGGAAATGTTGCCATTTGCAACAACATGGATGGACCTAGGGGGTATTATGCTAAGTGCAATAAGCCAGACAGGGAAAGATAAATTCCATATGATTTCACTTCTATATGGAATCTATAAAGCAAATGAACAAACATAACCAAATAAAAACAGAGGAGGTGGTTGCCAGAGGGGAGGGGAGTAGGGTAATCTGGAAAATAGGTGAATGGGATTAACAGACATAAACTTCGGTTATAAAACAAATAAGTAATGGGGATGTAATGTACAGCATAAGGAATATAGCCAATAATATTCTAATAACTTTGTATGGTAACAGATGATAACTAGACTTATTGTGGTGATCATTTCATAATGTATAAAAAAAACTAAATCACCATGTTGTACACCTGAAACTAATACTGTATGCCAACTGTACCTCAATAAAAGATATATTTTTAACTCACTTGTGGCAAATTTATAATTTTCCCCCATAGTCAGTATGGCCCTATTCTGTACTATTAGTTTCACTGTGCACAAGGCTGCTAATCTCAAGGCTTTATTTCCCAGATTCCTGAGCATCGAGATATGGCCTTAATCAAAGTTCTGGCCAGTACGGTTTGACTGACAGTGAGGCATATTACTTTTGATTCGGCCCTTAAAAAAAAACTGTGGGTAGGCTCCACTGGACCTCTCCATTCTTCTTGATCTCTGGGGATAGTTTAAGAATAAGAGCTGTCACCTTGGGTGGGCCCATAAGTGGAAGCCATATGTTGATCTGTGGACTCTGTCTCTCTAGTAGAATCATGAGAGTAAAAAAATACTTCTACTTCATTTAAACTAAACTTTATTTTGGAGTATTTTTGATACATTAATGTAAACTGTCTCCTAATAACACATTATTTCACAAAGTAATAATTTCCCTATTGTATGAGTATCTCCTTCAACAACAACAACAACAGCAGCCCACAAGATTATACAAGAGAAAACTTAGAAAATATTTCCCAGGAAAGGAAATAAAAATAGATCTTTAACATATGGAGAGTTGCTAAAACTTTTTTAATTAAAAAAAACTTTTAAAAAATTTAATTTATTTATTTTTGGCTGTGTTGGGTCTTCATTTCTGCGAGTGGGCTTTCTCTGGTTGCAGCGAGCAGGGGCTACTCTTCATTGTGGTGCACGGGCTTCTCATTGCGGTGGCTTCTCTTGTTGCAGAGCACAGGCTCTAGGCATGTGGGCTTCAGTAGTTGTGGCACGCAGGCTCAGTAGTTGTGGTGCACAGGCTTAGTTGCTCTGTAGCATGTGGGATCTTCCCGGACCAGGGATCGAACCCATGTCCCCTGCACTGACAGGTGGATTCTTAACCACTGCACGACCAAGGAAACCCACTAAAACTCTTAAATCTCATAAAAGTAAGGAATGAAAGTTGAGCTTCTATTAAAAGGGCAATTTCAACTATCAGACTGGCAAGGATCTGAAAGCTTGGCAACATGCTATGTTCACGAGCATAAGGAGAAAAAGGTACTCTCATGAATTACTGACCAGAGCATAAAAGTATAAAATGCATACACACACTCTTTGAACTAGTAAATTCACTTCCATGAATTCATTGTAAAAATATACATGCAGAAACATGAAATGGTGTAAGTAAAAGGTAATTTATTTCATCATTGTTTGTATTAGCAAACAATCAGAAGTGACCTAAATATCCACTGGTAAGAGATTGGTTAAATAAATTATGGCATGTTTAGACAATGAAATACAGTATTAGCACAAGAAAGATTGAAGGAATTCCTGATGAACTGATACGGAATTATCTCCAAGATACATTTCAAGTGAAAAGAAAAAGTGCAGAAAAGTATATACACTATAGTCTAGCATTCATGTAAAGTGAGGAAAAATGTTCAATATTAATTTGGATTTAATTATATAGTCTGAATACTTCTATACTGGTAAAAAAATAGGGAAAAAACTGGTAACCTTGTTTACCTATGAGGACAGGAATACAAGGAGCTATACCAACTATCTGTAACTTTATTTTTTAAAACATATTATTTTTTTTTAAATTTAAAAAATCATACAAGTAATATAATTCTATTAAATTTTTCCTATTTTTAATATAATCAAAACTTGGTACCATAGAACCGACACTAATATATTCCAATTACATCAATAAGAATGTTAATTGTTTTCCTCTGTGAAGAAAGCTAATCACTGGTCCAGTATGCAACAAAAGTAAAGCAATAAGAATGAATGATATTCTTAACACATTGCTTTAAACACATTAAAATAAGATATCCTTTATAACTTTTGAGAAACAAATGACTCTTCAAAGCAGAAAGAGAATGAATTAATACTGGGTTGGCCAAAAAGTTCATTCGGGTTTTTGGTACCATCTTACGGAAAAACCCAAACAAACTTCTTGGCCAAGCCAATATATGAAAATACACATCACCTATTTGTCCTCCTAGCTTTCTCATCTTTATGCTACAATTCCGGCATGTAGTCGTGTTTTCAAGATTTTGAATTAAAATTGTATCTATTTATACTAATCTTCAGTGCAAGTAAATGCTATGTGTTGGAAGGTTAGATTTATTCTATCATATTTCTAAAGAATCACCTAAGCCACATGAAGAATATCTAAAATTTTAAAAATCTACGTAACAAGTGACATAACTTTGTGGGTAACCTAGAAAGTTCTCCAAATTACATACACGGGTTGTTTAATTTCTAATGTCTACAAAATATGTAATAACAGAACTATTCTCCATCTCAACAAGGAGGTGAAGTGAGGATAAGTACATCCGACAATATAATAAGGCAAAATTATAATAGCTTATGATGTTTCTCCTTTTAAATGTCTTCAGTGGCAAATGTCAATAAATTAAACTCTTGCTAGCAATGCAAAATCTCAGGCCCCACTGGTAACCTACTGAATCTGAAATTCTGGAAGCGTGACCCAGAATTCTTTGTTTTAACAAGCCCTCCTGGTGACTGTGGTTTGAGAACTACTGTTTTAATTTACCAGTAAGAATCAATAAGAAATATCACCAAGTCAATATTATTTTTGGCTTCAGATCAAAAGAAATCAATATCTACTTTAAAAATTATTGCCAAAGTTTAAATATGAGGTATAAATTTAGACTACATAACTATAATATCTATTATATAGATTACTTATTTATGGTTTTTAAATATTTTTATTTTTTATTTATGCCAACTTCTTTTATCACATCACACTAACAGGAAGTATTAATGAAGACACATTGACCTCTCATGAAAAATATCCAGTAACCCTATATGCACTTATACTGATTTTTCTACTATATCATTTTTATTGGTAACACACACTCCACCTTAGGTTACCCTCTTTTGCATAATGTTCAAAGTCTTATGGAGAATAATAGCTAAGAAGGTGCAATAAGGCATTCAAGAAAGTGGAGACTTTCAAAAAGTACTTCAGTGTTTGAAATCCACACAGTTATACTCCACACCTATGTCCTTGATGATGATAATGATAATTTAATACACCCCACAATAAATAAATCTGAAAAAAAATTACAGGAAGTAGAACCCAGTAATAGCCTTAAAGATAATATGTGTATGTCATAACTTCTACGACAATGATTTGGTCAGTACAAACAATTTCAGCCTCTACGGTAATAGCTATTTTACTGAAAAGGGATTTCAGCCATTTCCTCACAAATCCCAAGCAAGTATTGTCTCTAGTTTGCCGGTACTTCAGTGAAGATGGAAAATAGATAACACTTAGCACTTAAAAAGATCACACTGGGGGGGGGGCACAACTGAAAGTGACACTCGCCGGCTACAATAATAAACAATATTAAGGACCACAGCTTCACCTAAAACCAGCTGTGTGTTCTTGCAGATCTCTAAGAGGTATAAGTCTTGATTCTTCTTTTTCTTGTGGGACTCTTCAAGTTATGGCAGTATCACTGGCTACCTTCCTTGCTGTCTAAACGACTGACAGGATCAGATGTTAACTTCAGATGAGTGTTTATTTTCAAATAAAAACTAAAACTCAAATATTAAAATTCACTTAAAGAGATGCTATGTGATATGAATAGTTTTGCTAGTAAGATTAGCACAGTATCAGTAAATACAGGGAAGCATAAATCACTTATTTCCACCTTAACCTTTCTATTACTTCCTCTTATTGTAGTAGCATGCTTTATATTATGACTGGCATATAAGAGGTAATAAAACTGTCAAAACAAAACATACTGAAATCCATCTATAATATAGTCATCGCTCAGTAATCATGAGGAAGATTGGTTCCAGGACTCCCCTCAGACACCAAAATCTGCTTATGTTCAAGTCCCTTATAGAAAATAGTGTAATATTTGCATATAAGCTATGTACATCCTCTCCTATACTTTATTTTTTTTAGGTGTAATTCCACATTTCTTTTTACCATTTTTTAAAATTGGGGTATAGTAGTTTTACAATGTTGTGTTAGTTTCTACTGAACAGTGAAGTTCACTGTGCTATATAGTATATTCTCATTAGTTATCTATTTTCTACATATTAGTGTATATATGTCAATCCCAATCTCCCAATTCATCCCATCCCCCTTTACCCCTATTAGTGTCCTCATCTCTGTTCTCTACATCTGAGTCTCTATTTCTGCCTTGAAAACAGGTTCATCGGTACCATTTTTCTAGTTTCCATATATATACATTGATATATGATATTTGTTTTTCTCTCTCTGACTTACTTCACTCTGTATGACAGTCTCTAGGTCCATCCATGTCTCTACAAATGACCCAATTTCATTCCTTTTTATGGCTAAGTAATACTCCATTGTATATATGTACCACATCTTCTTTATCCATTCATGTATCGCTGGACATTTACGTTGCTTCCATGACCTGGCTATTGTAAACAGTGCTGTAGTGAACATTGGGGTGCATGTGTCTTTTTGAATTATGGCTTTCTCTGGGTATAGGCCTAGTAGTTGGATTGCTGGGTCATATGGTAATTCTATCTTTAGTTTTACAAGGAACCTCCATACTGTTCTCCATAGTGGCTGTATCAATTTACATTCCCACCAACAGTGCAAGAGGGTTCCCTTTTCTCCACACCCTCTCCAGCATTTATTGTTTGTAGATTTTTGATGATGGCTATTCTGATCAGTGTGAGTTGATATCTCATTGTAGTTTTGATTTGCAACTCTCTAATAATTAGTGATGTTAAGCATCTTTTCCTGTGCCTCTTGGCCATGTGTTTGTCTTCTTTGGGGAAATGACTATTTAGGTCTTCTGCCCATTTTCTGATTGGGTTGTTTGTATTTTTGATATTGGGCTGCATGAGCTGTTTGTATATTTTGGAGATTAATCCTTGAAATTAAGGAAACAATTCCATTCACCATTTCAGCAAAAGGAATAAAATACCTAGGAATAAACCTACCAAAGGAGGTAAAAGACCTGTACTCACAAAACTATAAGACACTGATGATAGAAATCAAAGATGACACAAACATATGGACAGATATACCATGTTCTTGGATTGGAAGAATCAACACTGTGAAAATGACTATACTATGTAAAGTAATCTACAGATTCAATGCAATCCCTATCAAATTACCAATGGCATTTTTCACAGAACTATAGCAAACAAATCTTAAAATTTGTATGGAGACACAAAAGACCCCAAATAGCCAAAGCAATCTTGAGAAAGGAAAACGGAGCTGGAGGAATCAGGCTCCCTGACTTCAGACTATACTACAAAGCTACAGTAATCAAGACAGTATGGTACTGGCACAAAAACAGAAATATAGATCAATGGAACAGGATAGAAAGCCCAGAGATAAACCCATGCACATATGGTCAACTAATCTATGATAAAGGAAACAAGAATATACAATGGAGAAAAGATAGTCTCTTCAGTAAGTGGTGCTGGGAAAACTGGAGAGCTACATGTAAAGGAATGCAATTAAAACACTCCCTAACATCTCCTATACGTTATAAATCATCTCTAGATTACTTACAACACCTAATATGATGTAAATGCAATGTAAATGTCATGTAAATAGTTGCTAGTACATGGAAAATTCAAGCTTTGCTTTTTGGAACTTTCTGGAGTCTTTTCCCAATATTTTTGACCTACAGTTGGTTGAATCAATAGATTCAGTGCCTGCAGATATGGAAGGCGAATTGTATAAAAGAATAAAATAGATACAATAGCCAAGACATGGAAGCAACTTAAATCCCCATCAACCAATGGATAAAGATGTAAAATATACACAGGCACACAGAAATACTATACACATAATGGAATACTACTCAGCCATAAAAAAGAATGAAATAATGCCATTTGTGGCAACATGGATGGACCTAGAAATGATCATACTAAGTGAAGTAAGTCAGAGAAAGACAAATACCGTATGATATCACTTATACATGGAATCTAAAATATGATACAAATGAACTTATTTATAAAACTGAAACAGACTCACAGACATAGAAAACAAACTTATGGTTACCAAAGGGGAAAGGGGGCAAGGGAGGGATAAACTAGGAGTTTCGGATTAGCAGAAACAGACTAAAATATATAAAATAGATAAAAAACAAGGTCCTACTGTATAGCACAGGGAACTATATTTAATATCCTGTAATGAACCATAATGGAAAAGAATATGAAACGAATATATGTATGTATTTATATAAATGGATATGTATAACTGAATCACTTTGCTGTACCCCAGAAACTAACACATTATAAATCAACTATACTTCAATTTAAAAAAATGAATAGAGAAAAAGCAATAAAGATAGTACCATAAAGTAGCAGGAATTAGATAAAAATCTTTGAAGATATATGTACTTTCAATATATTTCTCAGAATGTATTTAACCACACTTGGGGAGACAGTGTGGTATAGAGAAAGAATGGACGCCACAGAATCTTACCATCTGCTAGCTGTGACGCATTACACAATTCAACTAATCTTATCTTCAGATTTCTATAGCCACAAAATATGGATATTAGCAGCTAATTTATCTGCGTGCTCTAAGAACTAGAGATTTTGTGTATTAGCACACCTGGTGATACGTATTGTCTGGTATATACAGACTTGAAAATGTATAATTTGTTCAGTCAGTAACAGCTAACACTATGGCCATAATCATTGTGATCTATTGTTTGTATGAAAAGACCCCTGCCCATTAATGGTCTTGCCTGTCTTTGCTCTACACATTGCTCCCTAACACCTACAAAAGACACTTATTTTTTGAGAAGTTGAAAGCTGCCAACATTTAAAGAAAGGTCTGTTGCCTCTGTTTGCTCTCCTATCAGTCTTGTTTTATAGACATACATACTACATTCAAGTAATCCTTGATCCTCGAATACCCTCTAACTTGTCTTTTTTTTTTTTTCTTTTTGACTCCAGGGGTAGATAAAAGTTTCATGGGACCTAAAGTTTATACAATTTTGGTGATCATGTTTCAAAAGGGGTATACACAATTTTGAATATGAAATTATACAAAGAATATTTATTTATAATGTAAAAAGAAATCACAAGTTTGAAAAACCTGACATGCATCATAAAAAACAAAATCCAGAAATAATATTTTTGTTAATTCACTGCTTGAAACATCTCTATACTGTTTTTCCTAGAATTTAGTCTGCATATTCTACTCATTTAACATGACAAGAATCTTCTATCCTTTTCCATAAATAACAACATGAGCATTCAGTCTATCCTCTAGCTCAGTGATATATTTTTTAACAGACTATATAAAATGTTTTTCTAGCTTTAAAATTCATACTAGTAATTTTAGTTAAAGTTCAGAATTTTTGTCAAATTTGAGATATCTCTTTTAAATGAACTGTAAGATTTCAGTGTGTATCAAGTTTCCTTGTGCCAACTGATCTTAAATTCTCTTTCAGGAGAGGGGGGAAGGTGGCAGAAGAGTAAGACGCAGAGATCACCTTCCTCCCCACAGATACATCAGAAATACATCTACACGTGGAACTGCTCTTATAGAACACCTACTAAATGCTGGCAGAAGACCTCAGACTTCCCAAAAGGCAAGAAACTCCCCACGTACCTGGGTAGGGCAAAAGAAAAAAGAAAAAACAGAGACAAAAGAATAGGGACGGAACCTGCACCAGTGGGAGGGAGCAGTGAAGGAGGAAAGGTTTCCACACACTAGGAAGCCCCTTCGCGGGTGGAGACAGTGGGTGGCAGAGGGGGGAAGCTTCGGAGCCATGGAGGAGAGCACAGCAACAGGGGCGCGGAGGGCAAAGCGGAGAGATTCCCGCACAGGATCGGTGCCGACCAGCACTCACCAGCCCGAGAGGCTTGTCTGCTTACCCGCCGGGGCGGGCAGGGGCTAGGAGCTGAGGCTTGGGCTTCGGAGCTTAGATCCCAGGGAGAGGACTGGGATTGGCTGCGTGAACACACCCTGCAAGGGTTTAGTGCACCATGGCTACCGGGGAGGGAGTCCGGGGAAAACTCTGGACGTGCTGAAGAGGCAAGAGACGTTTTCTTCCCTCATTGTTTCCTGTTGCACAAGGAAAGGGGATTAAGAGCGCTGCTTAAAGGAGCTCCAGAGACGGGCGGGAGCCACGGCTAAAAGCGCGGACCACAGAGATGGGTATGAGACGCTAAGGCTGCTGCTGCCACCACCAAGAAGCCTGGGTGAGAGGCAGAGGTCACTACCCACACCTCCCTTCCAGGGAGCCTGTGCAGCCCACCACTGCCAGCGTCCCGGGATCCAGGGACAACTTCCCCGCAAGAACGCACGGCGTGCCTCAGGCTGGTGCAATGTCACACCGGCCTCTGCCGCCGCAGGCTCGCCCCGCACTCCATACCCCTCTCTCCCCCTGGCCTGAGTGAGCCAGAGCCCCTGAATCAGCGGCTCCTTTAACCCTGTCATGTCTGAGCGAAGAACAGACGCCCTCCGGTGACCTAAATGCAGAGGCGGGGCCAAATCCAAAGCTGAGCCCCGGGAGCTGTGAGAACAAAGAAGAGAAAGGGAAATCTCTCCCAGCAGCCTCAGGAGCAGCAGATTAAATCTACACAATCAACTTAACGTACCCTGCATCTGTGGAATACCTGAATAGACAACGAATCATCCCAAAATGAGGAGGTGGACTTTGACAGCAAGATTTATTATTTTTTCCCCTTTTCCTCTTTTTGTGAGTGTGTATGTGTATGCTGTGTGAGATTTTGTCTGTATAGTTTTGCTTTCACCAGGGTTCTATCCATCCTTTTTTTTTTCTCTTATTTTTAGTATAGTTTTTACTACTTGTTATCATTGGTGGATTTTTTTTCTTTTGGTTTGGTTGCTCTCTCCTTCCTTTCTTTTTTTATTACTTTTTATATTATTTTTAATAATTATTTTTTATTTTAATAACTTTATTTTATTTTATCTTTATTTTATTTTCTTTTATCCTCTTCCTTCCTTCCTTTCTTTCTACTTTTTCTCCCTTTTATTCTGAGTCATGTGGATGAAAGGCTCTTGGTGCTGCAGCCAGGAGTCAGTGCTGTGCCTCTGAGGTGGGAGAGCCAACTTCAGGACATTGGTCCACAGGAGACCTCCCAGCTCCACGTAATATCGAACGGTGAAAATCTCCCAGAGATCTCCATTTCAACACCAACACCACCCAGCTTCACTCAACGACCATCAAACTACAGTGATGGACACACTATGCCAAACAACTAGCAAGACAGGAACACAACACAACCCATTAGCAGAGAGGCTGCCTAAAATCATAAAAAGTCCACAGACACCCTAAAACACACCACCAGACGTGGACCTGCCCACCAGAAAGACAAGATCCAGCCTCATCCACCAGAACACAGGCACTAGTCCCCTCCACCAGGAAGCCTACACAACCCACTAAACCAACTTCAACCACTGGGGACAGACAACAAAAACAACAGGAACTACGGACCTGCAGCCTGCAAAAAGGAGATCCCAACCACAGTGAGATAAGCAAAATGAGAAGACAGAAAAACACACAGCAGATGAAGGAACAAGATAAAAACCCACCCAACCTAACAAATGAAGAGGAAATAGGCAGTCTACCTGAAATGGAATTCACAATAATGATAGTAAAGATGATCCAAAATCTTGGAAATAGAATAGAGAAAATGCAAGAAACATTTAACAAGGACCTAGGAGAACTAAAGGTGAAACAAATAATGATGAACAACACAATAAATGAAATTAAAAATACTCTAGATGGTATCAATAGCAGAATAACTGAGGCAGAAGAACGGATAAGTGACCTGGAAGATAAAAGAGTGGAAATAACTACTGCAGAGCAGAATAAAGAAAAAAAGAATGAAAAGAATTGAGGACAGTCTCAGAAACCTCTGGGACAGCATTAAACGCACCAACATTCGAATTATAGGGGTTCCAGAAGAAGAAGAGAAAAAGAAAGGGACGGAGAAAATATTTGAAGAGATTATAGTTGAAAACTTCCCTAATACGGGAAAGGAAATAGTTAATCAAGTCCAGGAAGCACAGAGAGTCTCCTACAGGATAAATCCAAGGAGAAACACACCAAGACACAAATTAATCAAACTGTCAAAAATTAAATGCAAAGAAAACATATTAAAAGCAGCAAGGGAAAAACAACAAATAACACACAAGGGAATCCCCATAAGGTTAACAGCTGATCTTTCATCAGAAACTCTGCAAGCCAGAAGGGACTGGCAGGACATATTTAAGGTGATGAAGGAGAAAAACCTGCAACCAAGATTACTCTACCCAGCAAGGATCTCATTCAGATTTGATGGAGAAATTAAAACCTTTACAGACAAGCAAAAGCTGAGAGAGTTCAGCACCACCACACCAGCTATACAACAAATGCTGAAGGATCTTCTCTAGGAAAGAAACGCAAGAAAAGGAAAAGGCTTACAATAACAAACGCAAAACAATTAAGAAAATGGGAATAGGAACATACATATTGATAATTACCTTAAATGTAAATGGATTAAATGCTCCCATCAAAGACACAGACCGGCTGAATGGATGCAAAAACAAGACCCATATATATGCTATCTACAAGAGACCCACTTCAGACCCAGAGACACATACAGATTGAAAGTGAGGGGATGGAACATGATATTCCATGCAAATGGAAACCAAAAGGAAGCTGGAGTAGCAACTCTCATATCAGACAAAATAGACTTTAAAATAAAGACTATTAGAAGAGACAAAGAAGGACACTACATAATGATCAAGGGATCGATTCATGAAGAAGACGTAACAATTGTAAATATTTATGCACCCAACATAGGAGCACCTCAATACATAAGGCAAAAACTAACAGCCATAAAAGGGCAAATTGACAGTAAAACATTCATAGTAGTGGACTTTAACACTCCACTTTCACCAAGGGACAGATCATCCAAAATGAAAATAAAAACGGAAACACAAGCTTTAAATGATACATTAAACAAGATGGACTTAATTGATATTTATAGGACATTCCATCCAAAAACAACAGAATACACATTTTTCTCAAGTGCTCATGGAATATTCTCCAGGATAGATCATATCATGGGTCACAAATCAAGCCTTGGTAAATTTAAGAAAACTGAAATTGTATCAAGTATCTTTTCTGACCACAACGCTATGAGGCTAGATATCATTTACAGGAAAAGATCTGTAAAAACTGCAAACACATGGAGGCTAAACAATACACTCCTTAATAACGAAGTGATCACTGAAGAAATCAAAGAGGAAATAAAAAAATACCTAGAAACAAATGACAATGAAAACGCGACGACCGAAAACCTATGGAATGCAGCAAAAGCAGTTCTAAGAGGGAAGTTTACAGCAATACAATTCTACCTTAAGAAAAAGGAAACATCTCAAATAAACAACCTAACCTTGCACCTAAAGCAATAGGAGAAAGAAGAAAAAAGAGACCCCAAAGTTAGCAGAAGGAAAGAAATCATAAAGATCAGATCAGAAATAAATGAAAAAGAAATGAAGGAAATGATAGCAAAGATCAATAAAACTAAAAGCTGTTTCTTTGAGAAGATAAACAAAATTGATAAACCATTAGCCAGACTCATCAAGAAAAAAGGGGAGAAGACTCAAATCAACAGAATTAGAAATGAAAAAGGAGAAGTAACAACTGACACTGCAGAAATACAAAAGATCATGAGAGATTACTACAAGCAATTCTATGCCAATAAAATGGACAACCTGGAAGAAATGGACAAATTCTTAGAAATCACAACCTTCCAAGACTGAATGAGAGAGAAACAGAAACTATGAACACACCAATCACAAGCACTGCAATTGAAACTGTGATTAAAAATCTTCCAACAAACAAAAGCCCAGGACCTGATGGCTTCACAGGCGAATTCTATCAAACATTTAGAGAAGAGCTAACACCTATCCTTCTCAAACTCTTCCAAAATATAGCAGAGGGAGGAACACTCCCAAACTCATTCTATGAGGCCACCTTCACCCTGATACCAAAACCAGAAAAAGATGTCACAAAGAAAGAAAACTACAGGCCAATATCACTGATGAACATAGATGCAAAAATCCTCAACAAAATACTAGCAAACAGAATCCAACAGCACATTAAAAGGATCATACACCATGATCAAGTGGGGTTTATTCCAGAAATGCAAGGATTCTTCAATATACGCAAATCAATCAATGTGATACACCATATTAACAACTTGAAGGATAAAAACCATATGGTCATCTCAATAGATGCAGAGAAAGCTTTTGACAAAATTCAACACCCATTTATGATAAAAACCCTCTAGGAAGTAGGCATAGAGGGAACTTTCCTCAACATAATAAAGGCCATATATGACAAACCCACAGCCAACATCGTCCTCAATGGTGAAAAACTGAAACCATTTCCACTAAGATCAGGAACAAGACAAGGTTGCCCACTCTCACCACTATTATTCAACATAGTTTTAGAAATTTTAGCCACAGCAATCAGAGAAGAAAAGGAAATAAAAGGAATCCAAATCGGAAAAGAAGTAAAGCTGTCACTGTTTGCAGATGACATGATACTATACATAGAGAATCCTAAAGATGCTACCAGAAAACTACTAGAGCTAATCAATGAATTTGGTAAAGTTGCAGGATACAAAATTAATGCACAGAAATCTCTGGCATTCCTATACACTAATGATGAAAAATCTGAAAGTGAAATCAAGAACACACTCCCATTTACCACTGCAACAAAAAGAATAAAATATCTAGGAATAAACCTACCTAAGGAGACAAAAGACCTGTATGCAGAAAAGTATAAGACGCTGATGAAAGAAATTAAAGATGATACAAATAGATGGAGAGATATACCATGTGCTTGGATTGGAAGAATCAACATTGTGAAAATGACTCTACTACCCAAAGCAATCTATAGATTCAATGCAATCCCTAGCAAACTACCACTGGCATTTTTCACAGGACTAGAACAAAAAAATTCACAATTTGTATGGAAACACAAAAGACCCCGAATAGCCAAAGCAATCTTGAGAACGAAAAACGGAGCTGGAGGAATCAGGCTCCCTGACTTCAGGCTATACTACAAAGCTACTGTAATCAAGACAGTATGGTACTGGCAGAAAATCAGAAAGATAGACCAATGGAACAGGATAGAAAGCCCAGAGATAAACCTATGCACATATGGACACCTTATCTTTGATAAAGGTGGCAGGAATGTACAGTGGAGAAAGGACAGCCTCTTCAATAAGTGGTGCTGGGAAAACTGGACAGGTACATGTAAAAGTATGAGATTAGATCACTCCCTAACACCATACACAAAAATAAGCTCAAAATGGATTAAAGACCTAAATGTAAGGCCAGAAACTATCAAACTCTTAGAGGAAAACATAGGCAGAACACTCTAGGACATAAATCACAGCCAGATCCTTTCTGACCCGCCTCCTAGAGAAATGGAAATAAAAACAAAAATAAACAAATGGGACCTAATGAAACTTCAAAGCTTTTGCACAGCAAAGGAAACCATAAACCAACAACCAAAAGACAACCCTCAGAATGGGAGAAAATATTTGCAAATGAAGCAACTGACAAAGGATTTATCTCCAAAATTTACAAGCAGCTCATGCAGCTCAATAACAAAAAAAACAAACAACCCGATCCAAAAATGGGCAGAACACTTAAACAGACATTTCTCCAAAGAAGATATACAGATTGGCAACAAACACATGAAAGAATGCTCAACATCATTAATCATTAGAGAAATGCAAATCAAAACTACAATGAGATATCATCTCACGCCAGTCAGAATGGTGTGAAATTGAGCTATTTGTAATGAGGTGGATAGACCTAGAGTCTGTCATACAGAGTGAAGTAAGTCAGAAAGAAAAAGACAAATACCGTATGCTAACACATATATATGGAATTTAAGAAAAAAAAAAGTCATGAAGAACCTAGGGGTAAGTCAGGAATAAAGACACAGACCTACTGGAGAACGGACTTGAGGATATGGGGAGGGGGAAGGGTGAGCTATGACAGGGCGCAAGAGAGGCATGGACATATATACACTAACAAACGTAAGGTAGACAGCTAGTGGGAAGCAGCCGCATAGCACAGGGATATCAGCTCGGTGCTTTGTGACCGCCTGGAGGGGTGGGATAGGGAGGGTGGGAGGGAGGGAGACGCAAGAGGGAAGAGATATGGGAACATATGTATATGTATAACTGATTCACTTTGTTATAAAGCAGAAACTAACACACCATTGTAAAGCAATTATACCCCAATAAAGATGTTAAAAAGATGTGGTACATATATACAATGAAATATTACTCAGCCATAAAAAGAAACGAAATTGAGTTTTTTGTAGTGAGGTGGATGGACCCAGAATCTGTCATACAGAGTGAAGTAAGTCAGAAAGAGAAATACCGTATGCTAACACGTATCTATGGAATCTAAGAATAAAAATATGTTACGAAGAACCTAGGGGTAAGACAGGAATAAAGATACAGACCTACTAGAGAATGGACTTGAGGATATGGGGAGGGGGAAGGGTAAGCTGTGACAAAGTGAGAGAGTGCCATGGACATATATACACTACCAAACGTAAAATAGATAGCTAGTGGGAAGCAGCCACATAGCACAGGGAGGTCAGCTCGGTGGTTTGTGACCACCTAGAGGGGTGGGATAGGGAGGGTGGGAGCGAGGGAGATGCAAGAGAGAAGAGATATGGGAACATATGTATATGTATAACGGATTCACTTTGTTATAAAGCAGAAACTAATACACCATTGTAAAGCAATTCTACTCCAATAAAGACGTAAAAAAATTTCTCTTTCAATTGATGAGGCTTATTAACCATTTTGCTGGCAATACCTCACTGTGGTGGCAAAAATCCTATATCATCTTTGTTGATGTCAGCATTTTCAGTCCAATCGGCAAGAAATTTAGTTACAGTTCAATATAATCCATATTATTCACTCCTTTTCATTATTTGGCTCATGAGACAAATACTATAGCCTGTTCATTACCTCTTCCTGTTTATAAATTTCTATTTTTATTTATAATGTGAGTTTGTTACTTTTTGTTATATTGTTTTATTTCTCATTATCAAAATTATTTCTATGGAGTTTTCAGATTTTTTTTTTTGCTTCATCTTCTCCACATTTCCCTAAAATTTCTCTCATTCCTTTAATAAAAATTTTAAAATGACAAAAGAAGATACACTCCATATATTCCATATCTGGAACCTATTGGTTTATTTTTGTTTTATCAAGACTTCCAAAATATATCTTTTCAAATTACAGGTAAAATGACATATTCCCAGCTCTGCTACTCTTTAGCCACATCCCCAACAGATGCATAGTTCTTCAGTGTGATTGGTAGTATGCGTGTGTTCAGGAGGATTCATAATTCATAAACAGTCATATTAATAATATATTACAGTATCTTACTTTTGCATCTTTTACAAACACATATGAGCAGAAGACATTTTGCTAACGGCCCCTTTCAGTACTTAATGTTTGAGAATTTACATTGGGACTCATTTCTTTTTCTTATTCATGTGGATTATCTTTTGCTTCTATATGTTTGTTTGGTGACAAAGTTTCAACCGAAATCACAGTACTATGTTTCAGCAAAAGAATACTTGCTAAAACAACAAATAAGCTTCCTATCAGCTATATCTAGCTGTGAACTGTTAGTCATAGACTTTTCCCAAATGCTTCCTGATTCATCTTTGCTGCAATCAACTCAAGCCTTGCATAAAAGCTCTGAGGGGAGCCAGGAACTGAATCAAAGTTCACTGCCCTATTGACAGCACACAGAAGTCAAGTCTCTAGCTTGATTGTTGATTTACCTAGTTTCTTACTGGCTGTCACAGATCCTGGAGTGGGGGCTCACAGAGGGAGACAGACATCCTTAATACCCAGTGTGGTGACAATACATCTCTGTGAAACTATGACTGGCTGCAGTTCAAGCAATGTGGAAAGCTGTGATTGGCTGCAGATGTAGCTATCCTAGCATTTGACACAAGGAGATGATGGGAATATATTATAAGATCTAATTGAGAAATATATCGCTCAGGAAATAATATATTCTTGTTCCTTAACGCCTGCTAAGTTAACTTCCTAATCTCTCTCACATTTGCACCAGGGCCATGTCATACATACTAAAGCAAAGGGCAAGATGGATGTGCCACCCTGGAATTCAGGATTAAAAAATGTCAAAAATATACATGTGTGAACGTATGTGTATGTGTGTGTGGCAGGGGATGTGAGAGGGGAATGAGGCAGTGAGGGAGAGGGGGACAGAAGGAGAGGAAGAGATAGAAAGAGGAAGTAAAAGAAATAGTAATGAAGTGAAGGAAAAAGGACAGAGAAAGATTTCAAACTGGCTTTCTGGTATCATCATATCATTCAACACTGCTGCCATCTCCAACTTTTCCAAATCTCTCTCCAAACATCTGTCTTTTCCACACCACCTGCTACTGCCTTAACTGAGGCTTCCATTATTTTGCCTTCACTGTTAGAAAAACTGTAATACCAAATAACCTTGCTCGGAGGTTTTTCTATCATCTGAATCAAGCTATAACATTGCCATAAACTTGAACTTCCTAAAACACAAATGTGTTTATACTACTCCTTTCTCAATTTATTCAACCTATCCCTACCAACTTAAAAATAAAAAAAACAAAAATTCTAGAACTTTCATATTTTTGCCCTGACATGGGCCTCAATTAACTCAGAACCTATGAGGTGGGTAGGTATAGATAACTAAGGATTTGTGAGTGTGATCAAGTACTTGTTTTACTTAGGGACATATAAAGAAGTGGTACAAAAGCGTTAGGAAAATTTAAATATATGTTTGGATAGTTGCTTTGTATTTTAGACATAAAAATCAGAGTAAAAGTAAGTTATTTAAGCTTCCACTGGCAGAAGATATTTTATCTGTATAATGTAAGGCAGAAAATGAGCAAAAATGAAACAAGAATACAGTATGTGAAAAACATAAATAAGGTGAAGTAAATCAAATTTGACAAAAGAGAAGCTGACAATTCATTTTATATGGCTAGTATACAACCTTAGTTGCAGAACACTTTAAGGATATTAAAAGAAAGGAAAATTATAGACTAACTTCAGCCATAAACATCAAAATAATATCTTAGTTAAGAATATCCAATGACAATATTTAAGATACACATTTTCAAGTAGAGCTTTCCTCAGGAATGCATTAATAAAATCTATAGTTCAATGTTAGGAAATATATAAAGGTAATTCTCCACATTAGATTTTTAAGGAAAAATATAACTAGAGCAATATAATTCTCATAATAATTTGAATTAAAAAGAATTTACTAAATTTGATACATAGTTACATACCAAAATCTACAGCAAGAATCGTGTTTCTTGGACAAACTTAAGATACATTCCCTTTAAAAGCAGGAACAAATCAAGGATGATACCATTATTCTTTAATACAGTACTATGTTCCTGACCACTGATATAAGAAGAAAAACTCTAAGGATTAGAAAAATCTGTGAGTTTTGTACAGGTTACAATAATAATAGATGGTCAGACTCCAAAAACGTTACTACTAGGAGTTATGTTACGCTTAGAGAAAAACATAAGATTAATTTCTAACATGTATTTTGTAGAGTAGCTGAGATCAGGAGAAATAACGGGCAATAGCTGGAGTGGAGAAAAAGAAAATGTTTGCTTTTATTTGGCCTGGAGTTTCTTGTACTGTGATGGCAATTATTTGGGATGGGGTTGGCAGGAGAGAGACAGAGACATAGACTGGGAATGAATCACACCAAAGGTGAAGGCATATGGATACCTCACTGAGAGGAGATAAGCGTGCAGACAGTTTGGTATATGTGTCATCATATTGTGAGAAGCCCAAGGTAAATATACAGGCTACACGTAGGTGCTCTGGTTGACAGCCACAGATGTGTTTTCGGCTGACAGACGGCATCAGGTATCAGCCATGTGAGTGAACCATCATGGATATCGAGCCCATTATAGCCTTCATATGTCTCCAGCCCCAGTCACCGGGTTTTTTCCCCAGCTTCTTTCCTTATTTTTAAACCACTAAGTGGACTGAAAACTACCACAGCTCCCTTCAAGTATGGAAACAAATTAGAACTTGGAGGAGGGTAGCAGAGTAGATGTGTTTCAGATTTCAGAGTCAAATCCAGTTTTAGAATTAACTTATATTATGTTCTAACATATTGTCTATCACAGCAAATAGTCCTTATTTTTGAGAAAAATGTGTATTCTACAGTTTTGGGGCTTAGTGCTTTATAAATGTGTATTATGTAGAATTGGTTTATACTCTGTTTATTATTTTTATTTTTAAGTATAATTGATTTACAATGTTTCAGATATACAGTAAAGTGATTCAGTTACACACATACACACACACATATATATATTCTTTTCAAGATTCTTTTCCATTATAGGTTATTACAAGATATTGAATATAGTTCCCTGTGCTATAAAATAGGTCCCTGTTGGTTATCTATTTTATATATCTGTTAATGTCTGTATCTGTTAATGCCAAATTCCAAATTGATCCCTCCTCCCCCTTTCCCCTTTGGTAACCATAAGTTTGTTTTCTATGTCTGTGAGTCTATTTCTATTTTATAAGAAAGTTCATTTGTATCATTTTTTTAGATTCCACATATCAGTGATATCATATGATATCTATCTTTGTCTGACTTAACTTCACTTAGTATGGTCATTTCTAGGTCTGTCCATGATGCTGCAAATGCCATTATTTCATTATTTTTTATGGCTGAGTAATATTCCATTGTACATATATACCACATCTTCTTTATCCATTCATCTGTTGATGTACAAATTTGGTTGCTTCCATGTCTTGGCTATTGTAAATAGTGCTGCTATGAATGTTGGGGAAGATGTATCTTTTTGAGTTCGAGTTTTCTCCAGATATATGCCCAGAAGTGGGATTGCTGGATCATATGGTAGCTCTATTTTTAGTTTTTTTAAGGAAACTCCATACTGTTCTCAATAATGGCTGCACCAATGTACATTTCCAACAACACTGTAGGAGTGTTCCCTTTTCTCCACACCTTCACCAGCATTTATTATTTGTAGACTTTTTGATGATGGTCATTCTGACCAGTGTGAGATGATACCTCACTGTGGTTTTGATTTGCATTTCTCTAATTAGCAATGCTGGACATCTTTTCATGTGCTTTTTGGCCGTCTGTATGTCTTCTCTGGAGAAAGGTCTATTTAGGTCTTTTGCCCATTTTTTGATTGGGTTATTTTTTTTGATATTGTACTGTATGAGCTGTTTTTGTATTGGGGAGATTAATCCCTTGTTGGTCACATTGGTTGCAAATGTTTTCTCCCATTCTGTAGGTTGTCTTTTCATTTTGTTTATGGCTTCCTTTGCTGTGCAAAAACTTTTAAATTTAATTAGGTCCCATTTATTTATTTTTGTTTTTGTTTCCATTCCTCTAGGAGACAAATGACAGCAATGTTATTTTTGGATCTATTTCAAAGAGTGTCCTGGCCATATTTTCCTCTAGGAGTTGTATAGTATCCAGTCTTACATGTAGGTCTTTAGTCCATTTTGAGTTTATTTTTGTATATGGTGTTAGAGAATGTTCTAATTTCATTCTTTTACATGTAGCTGTCCAGTTTTCCCAGCACCACTTATTGAAGAGACTGTCTTTTCTCCATTGTATATTCTTGCCTCCTCTGTCATAGATTAATTGATATAGATGCATGAGTTTATTTCTGGGCTTTCTATCCTGTTCCATTGATCTATGTGTCTGTTTTTGTGCCAGTACCATACTGTTTTGATTACTGTAGCTTTATAGTATAGTCTGAAGTCAGGGAGCCTGATTCCTCCAGCTCCATCTTCTTTCTCAAGATTGTTTTGGCTATTCAGGGTCTTTTGTGTTTCCAAATTAAAAAAAATTTTTTTGTTACAGTTCTGTGAAAAATGCTGTTGGTAATTTGAGAGGCATTGCACTCGATCTGTAGATGGCCTTGGGCAGTATGGTCATTTTAACAACATTGATTCTTCCAATCCAAAAACACAGCATATCTTCCCATCTGTTTGTGTGGTTTTTAATTTCTTTCATCAGTGCCTTATAATTTTCAGAGTACAGATCTTTTGCCTCCTTAGGTACATTATTCTTCTTGGTGTCATGGTAAATGGGATTGTTTCCTTTATATTCTCTTTATTCTCGTTGATCTGCTGCCTAGCTGTCCTATCCATTAGCGATGGTGAGATACTGAAATCTCCAAATACTATTGTGGGATTGCCATATTTCTCCCCTTACTTCTACCACCTTTGTTTCATGTATTTTTAAGTTCTATTGTTGATGCATTTATCCTTATAATTGTTTTTTCTTTATCATGGATCAACTGTTCATAATTCTAAAATGTTCCTCTTATCTCTAGAAACTTTTTTTTTGTTTTAAAGTCAAATTTATCTAAGGTTAGCATAGCCATTCCAGTTCTCTTATGGCTGCTGTTTGTATATTTTTTCCATCATTTTCACTTAATCTATTTGTAATTTGAATCCAAAATATATCTCCCATAGCTAGCATGCTTAGTGGGTTTTTTTAATCCAAGTCATAATTTCAAGTTTTTGTGAATGTGTCATAATTTGCGTTGATAGTAGGCATTTTAATAAGATAGTGTGGCAACTCTCAATACTAATCCTCACAGGCTTCTTCTAGCTGGTGTTTGCTTGTCTATTTCTATTGATTTGTCTGAGCTAGCTCAACGAAGTGTATTTCTCCTGTAATGTGCAACTTTGATATTTTCCTCAGAGGGCCACACTGCAACATGCATACTGTCTTGCTGACACTCAAGGATGAGTCAGGTTTTAGCTCTGCCCTCTATGAATCCCTTTTTCCTTTATCTCCAAATTAAGCTTCTGGCTGTTATCCTACTGAGATATTAGCCCCCACTAATTGCCAGCTGGTTGCTCTACAGTTTTCAAGAATATCCTCAGGCATACATTGTTCTACACTGAATCCCAACTCCTTGACAGGGGCAGGGTGTTGCCAATCTTTAAGGATTTCTCAACCCTCCCGGGGGAAATTTCTGAACTTTGTAGCAGGAGCTTTGTGAATGTGTGCAAATGTGTGTGTGTGTGTGTGTCTGTGTGTGTGTGTGTGCGTGTGGCATATGTGCACACGTGCATGCAAGCAGGGAGTTGGGGGACTGGTGTTGCTCTCTCAGTTGTTGCTACCACCCAGTGTGAAGCTTCTATACCCCAGAGTCACAGGTATCTGCCAAAGGTGACCAGCTGCTAAATCTACCTGAAATCATTCTTTAATCACAGGGATCTGGAGGTGATGGAAGCTACCACATACCTACCAAGCCCTCTGGAGCAGCTTTTCTGAAACACTGAACTGTGTGGGAAATGGATCTTCTCACTTCACCTGCTTCCTCCCTAGATCCATTCTACCTAGCAACAGTCACAGGTAGGGAACTGGAAGCCACACAGCCACTGCCAGCCACATGATATAAACTTTCCATAGCACAGAGAAGTGAAAATGACATCTGCTGATGTTTGCTAGCTACCAAAATCATTCCAAAAATCTCTTCCACCCCAGGATGCTGAGGGAGACTAGAATTGCCACTTGGCAACCGAACTTGCTGGAACAGCAATTCTGTAAGGCAGAGCAGTGGGGATATAATTGCAGTCACTAACTGCACTTAACTAATAACTAAAGCCCGGGCCTCCCATTGTTCTTACCCCGTCTCCATGGATTTTTTAAAATAATTTTTCTCAATTTGTTGTTAGCCCTTTAATGAATCTCCAGAGCCTCTGAGTGATTGACTTTGTTGATTGTTACCAGTTTAATCGATGTCCGTCCAGGGGAGAGTGTTCTCTGAGCTCCTTTTATTACCAGCATACCAGAAATTCTACTCAGCCACTATTGAGTGCAACTGCAAAAGCCACCCCAGTCAGAACCACCTGGGTGAGCCCAGTCAACCCACGGAACTATTAGAGATACCATCTTATGGTTTTAATTTTGGGGTGGTTTCTTATCTAGTGATAGATAATCAGAACATACTATCGGATTTACTTCTATTTTTTACTTCTAATTTTACTTCTACTTCTACTATTTTTTTTCTTTTGTCTACTGTCACTGTTGTATGAGTCAATGCTGTAAATCTTTATGAAGAAAGGAAAATCCAATATATTTTTTTAAATAGCTGTATTCACATCTTTTGGAAATTACATATCATCACTAGGTTTCTTTGAACATCTTTTCTAGGATAAAGAAAGTCAAACCAAAAGATATTTATAATCTTATTTTAAACAACTTTCTCTGGATTGCCTATGGGATCAATCATATGAAGTGCCAGATTCCTCAGAATACTTATCATTCTTTATTCTCTATCCACTTGCCTCATCCATTATAACAAAGGGCATAGTGATAGTCCTTCTCCCTCAGGAAAAAAAAAGCAAGTCTTTCTTGATATGACTCTCATGTATTTCCTTCTCCATTTTTCTATTTTATAGCTTTCAAAGTCTGCAAACAGAATTTCCTATATGTATCTGCCCACCACTTTAAAGGGGAAAACACAGATTTTAACTGCCTATTAAATGTGAATGAACTCCATCTTTGCAGAAAATAACTAATGTATTCAACTTTAGTAACATATTTTTCTAACATTTCAAATTACTGCAGATGTCAATTTAAATCAGGCAGTATATAATCAAAATGGTCTTTGTTAATTTTTAAACAATAATAGTTGAAATTGTTTAAAATTCTATGCATATATTTTCTACAAGGAAACTTCTCATATGTAGAGTGTATTTTTTATGCTGACATTACGTTTCTCCTTTGAAGTGAATCAAGAGCTGGGAGCTATGCTGTTAGTGAGTTTGCTAGCAAACCAAGCAGTGACACATCTACGTTTCTTTTTTTAAAGAGTGTAGATTTTAGATCATTATTTGGAGTACAGTTCCAGCTCACAATTTCTTCTTTCTTTGACTATGTAGCTTTACTAATGAGAAAAAAAATATATGCTTTAGGATATCTGTGCCAAGTTAGCTATATCTGCATATGGGTAAAGAGTGGAAATTACTTTAAAGTGCGGGTTAAATAAAATCAAATTATGTGACTCAAGGGATGCCAAAATATAATTATTATGAATTACCTAGGAATATGACAATTTTCAAAATTCTCTTTGAATACCACTGTGAAGAGCCCATTCAAATTGAGAAAGAAAAGCATAATTCAATGGCTGTCAACATAAGAAACACTGAGCAGGGAGTGAAAATGCTATAGAAATGATAACTTTCCTGATTCTCTAATAGCAATCTATATCTCCCTTGTTTCCTAGTTCCGTACTTTTTCATACTCAATTTCTGTAAGAATGACTATATATAAAAATATGAATATGTTAAACTGGAATGTTATAAGAAGCATCCTTCTTAGGAGATATATGACTTCCTGTAGTTTTTAATGTCAACCTTGGTTAGAGGAAATCTGTCATTGGGTTAGGTAAGAATCCTCAACTTTTCTGCACTGTATTTGTCAGGTTGTGGTTTTGCAACTCACATTTCAGGTGTCAAAACACCTCAGAAATCCCAACAAATCTGTGAGGTAGACCTACAATACAAACCCTTCCATAAACCCACTGAAAGCAGGACAGTCCCCCTAAAATAAGTTCAAGACAGTCCTCTTGAACCTATTTAACTGATTTTAAATTTTAGTAATAGTTTCGTAACTCCAGGGTATTGGTTATTTATTTAAAGTAGATATAAGGTTTAAAGAAAAGTTATTTTTAAAATAAAATATATTTTTAAAAAGAACACAATGTTCCACTATAAAATTATGTGATGCATTCTAAAAATCACAACAAAAAATCCTTAAGAATTAAAAAACTTAACAGAACACACATACTGTCCTCCCGCTCACATTCAAATTTGTCACTTTAGAAGTCTATATCCTAAAATCTGAATTATGTCCAGAAAGGAATACATGGCAACCTGCAAAGAAATGTGAATTCACAAAAAAAAGGTGTTTTTTTTCATATCAGCAGTCCACCCAGATAATTCCACACTCTTCATCTCTCTAGGTAAACATATAAATTATGTGAGATTACTGAAGTTCTTCTCCTCACACCTACTCCCTCTTTGTTTCTAGTTTTTTTTTTTAATCTCACTTTCTCTAGCTTACTGTGAATACTCAAAAACTTTCTAACTTTTGTCAAAGCATTTAGCAATCTCTTTCTCTCACTTTCATAAATATAGGCTCTATCCCTAAAACACATGTAGATATGGGGTCAGTCCTTATCAATGAAAAAGCCCACTCTAGCTCAACAGTTATCATCTTCATCAAAAGAACATCATTCCTAACATTTATTGTGCCAATCCCTCTAAAATATTAGCTTGGAATCATTCTGTACTTTTACTTGTTCATTTATAATATGTGAATAACTTATTTATACTTATTCATATTGCCTTCCTTGGGTTTAGACAATTTAATAAATGGTAGCTACACATGAAGACTGATCCTCAAATTCTAGTTCATACAGTCTTGTTGGAGAGAGAAATTATAGTACAATAAATCCAGTAATACAACTTGATGAGTTGTATATCATATCAACTTGATACAACTTGATATAAACTTCTCTTGATATAGAGAAGTTTAAAGTGTCAATCCCATTCCAGAATATACAGCATTTTTTTTTAAATCAAAGACTTCTCTTCTTGGCCAAGATAAAGTAACAGGAACTGAAGTGACCCTCTCACCCGAAACAACATTGGACAAGATATGCCAAACAATGGTTTTAAAGGCACTGGACAAAGGTCAGTGATCTGTGAGAATAGGAAAACTAACAAAGTTAGCCTATGATTTGCCCCAGCTTAGTGCCTGGAGAGTTTCCAAGTTGTGGCATAAGGTTGAGGACAGCAACAGCACTCTGTCAGTCTTGTCAACATGAGAAAATGGAGCAATGTTCATAGTAGCACTATTTACAATAGCCAGGATATGGAAGCAACCTAAATGTACATCGACAGATGAATGGATAAAGAAGATGTGGTACATATATACAATGGAATCTTAGCCATAAAAAGGAATGAAATTGAGTCATTTGTAGTGATGTGGATGGACCTAGAGTCTGTCATACAGAGTGAAGTAAGTCAGAAAGAGAAAAACAAATACTGTATATTAACGCATATATATGGTATCTAGAAAACTGGTACTCATGAACCTAGTGGCAGGGCAGAAATAGAGACACAGACATAGGGAACGGACTTGTGGACACGGGGGTGGGAGAGGGGAGGTTGGGACGAACTGAGAGAGTAGCATTGACATATATGCACCACCATGTGTAAAACAGATAGCTAGTGGGAAGCTGCTGTACAGCACAGGGAGCTCAGCTCAGTGCTTTGTGATGACCTAGAGGGGTGGGATGGGGAGGGTGGGAGGGAAGCTCAACGGTGAGGGGATATATGTATACATATAGCTGATTCACTTTGTTGTACAGCAGAAACTAACACAACATTGTAAAGCAATTATAATCCAATAAAGACGTAAAAACATTTCAAAAAGAATAAATAAATTTTTAAAAGGAGCTATGATTCTGGAGAAGCCATCCTGACTAGAATTGGCAGAGCACAATATTTGCAAGAAAAGAGTCTGTACCAAGAGAGAGCTCTGGAGATGTGCAGAGTCCTCTTTGAATGTTCAGGTGAGTATTTATCAGTACATAAAATTAAGAAAAATAATAAAGGCATGGGAAAAACAACCCAATAGGATTAAAGGAAATAAAAACCAAAACTCACACAGGGCTAGTAATCATTCATGTTCCCTCCAGGAAGAGTAGAAAACCTAACATGTCATGGGGCATCAAGCAGAGTACTCAGTAGATTTTTTGTCAGTAGTGAGGCAAAATTAACCATTGAGAAAAGACTGCTTTAGTATTTGAAAACAAATACTAAAATTAATACCAAAAAGGGTCCTGAAACAGCTCAAGAATGTTTATATGAACATACCTAACACCCACAAAGGTTAAAAATCTCTGTGCTTGGGAACAAATCAAAAAATTATCAGATGTTCAAAGAAGCAAGCAATATAACACATAATGAAAGGAAAAGTTAATCTATCAAAACAACCAGACATGACACAGCTGAAAGATTAGTAGCCAATGTGTTCAAGAAGCTAAACATAGGTAACATTAGAAACATCAAAAACAGTAAAAAAAAAAAAAAAAAAAAAAAAAAACCTAAACAAAGTTTCACTAATGAAAACTACAAAGGATTAGATGAAAAAAATATTGAGGTTAAAGGCATAGTAGACAGAAGAAATGATTAATGAACATGAAGATATACCAAAAAAGACTATCTAAGATGAAACACAGAAAGAGAAAAAATTGGAAAAAGATCTAAAAAAAGAATATACCACTGAGCTTTAAGACATCTTAAAACAAGTTAATACATGTGTATTTTAAACCCCCAAATGAGATTAAGAGTGAAGAAAACAAAACATTTGAAAACATAACAACCCAATTTTTAAAAAATGATGAATATCATAAACCCCCAAATTCACAGGTCAACACAAAAAAACCTGAAAACAACTGAACCAAGGAACATCGTAATCAGTGATAAAGAGAGAAACTTAAATCAGCCAGAAAACAGAAGATGCATTACAAGTAAAGGAACTAAGATAAGTATGACAGCAGATTTTTTGGTCAGAAACAATGCTAACAAGAAGGCGGTGGAGGGCTTCCCTGGTGGCGCAGTGGTCGAGGGTCTGCCTGCTGATGCAGGGGACACGGGTTCATGTCCCGGTCCAGGAAGATCCCACATGCCGCGGAGTGGCTGGGCCCGTGAGCCATGGCCGCTGAGCCTGCGTGTCCAGAGCCTGTGCTCTGCAATGGGAGAGGCCACAACAGTGAGAGGCCTGCGTACTGCAAAAAAAAAAAAAAGAAGGCAGTGGAGCAGTATCTTTTAAGTATTGAAAGAAAATAGCTGTTATTTGAAGTTCTATAACCAATGAAAGTATTTTTTGAAAAATAAAGGTGAAATAAAGCCCTTTGAGATATACACAACCTTTACAAATCAACAAGTAGATATGCACTACAAGAAATCTTAAAGGAAGTACTTCCTGGCAAAAGAAAAATATTAACAGAGAAAATCATGATCTATTTTCAAAAAAAGAAAAACTCTGGAAATGGTCATTATGTGGCTAAGTGTAAATATTTCTAATTATGTAAATATCTTTAATACATAGTTGATTCTTTAAAGCAAAAATGAGTTGTAGAGTACATAATATACATACAAATGTATGACAATAATAGCAAAAGACTGGGAGGAGAAAAATGGAAAGAGAGTGTTCTAAGTACCTTTTTTCTCCCTAAGTTTCTTATATTATACATGAAGTGATATAATATCACTTCAAAGTGTTATAATTTAAAGATGTATACTGTAAGACATAAAGCACACGCTGAAATAACCTGAGAAATAATTATAACGAACAAAGCAAGTAAATAAAATTAAATCATCAAAATAATAAATCAATCAAGAATAAGGAAGAAAAAGTGGAAAGAGAAAAAAATTAACAAATGGGGCAAATAGAAAATAAATCCAGGATGTAAACTTAACCCAACCCTATCAATAATCATATAAAATATAAATGGTCTAAACAACCCAGTAAAAAAGAAGAGACCATCAAATTGGATAAAATAACAAGACCTAACTATATTCTGCCAAAAAGAAATCCATTATGCATATAAAAACAAAAATAGGTTACAAGGATGGAAATAACATGCTAACACTAATCATAGAAAAACTGGAACACCTATATTAATATCAGACAGAATAAATTTTATGGCAAAGAATGTTACTAGGGATGCAAAAGGGCCATTTCTCAATGATATATAAGCCAATTCAGCAAGAAGACTTAATAATGATAAACATTTATGAAACTTAGAACAGAGTTTGTAAATAAGTGATAAAAAAGCATTTGAATTGCAAGGAGAAATAGACAAATCCAAAACTATAGACAGAGATTTCCACACCCCTCTCACTCTGCTTCACAGAACAGGTATACAGGAAATCAGAAATGATATAAAAGTTTTGATGAACACAATGACCAAATTAACCTAAGTGACATTTGTAGAACATTCCATGTCATGACACAATAATGTGTCTTCTTTTCAATTGAACAAAGAAGATGCACTGAAATAGAACTCACTGTGGTCCAAAAAAACGTATTACCAAATTTGAAAGAATTCAAGTCATTCCAAGTATGTTTTGTGACCACAATGGAATCCAATTAAGAAGTCAACTTTAGAAACGTATCCCCGCATATTATTTTAAAATAGCCTATGCAACAAAGAAGAAATCAGAAAGAAAATTAAGATTATTTTAACTGTAAGAAAATCAAAACATCCAGATATATGGGATGCAGCTAAGAAAATGATTAGAGGGCACTTTTTTAAAAGCGTAAAATGCCTATGTTAGCAATAAAGCAATGTGTCAAACAACATCCTCAGTTTTTACCTTAAGAAACAAACAAAAGAGCAAGCTAAGTGCAAATTACACAGAAAAATGGAGCTAATAATAACAACACAGTAGAAATCAGGAAATATATAACAGAAAAAGAGGAAACCCATATAATAAAATGTCGGTCTTTGCTAACACATGTGAATGGCAAATAAGCAAACAAAAAAGATGGTCTACAATGCAAATTGAAATCACACTGATATACTATGACATACCAAAGAATGAGAAAAACTAAAAATTATAAGAAAAAAAACAACAACAACAAAGAAACAAAACAACTACCTCTATCAAGTGTTGGCAAGAATGTGGAATCACTAGAACTCACATCTAATGCTGGTCAGAATCCAAAATGGTACAATCATTTTCAAAAGAAGTTCAAAGCACATACCTGCAATTCTTTCCTAGTTATTTATCCAAGAGTAGTAAACTCATACGTCTACAAAACCACTTGAACACAAACGTTCATAGCAGCTTTATGTATAAGAGGGAAAAAAACCAACATCAACCCCAAATCCAAATATGTCCCTCAACAGGCAAATGGATAAAGTAATTTTGATATATCTATATAATGGACTATTACTCAGCAACAATAACAATAAAACACAAGTATTTATAGGCAACAACACTGATGGATCTCAAAATAATTATGCTGAAAGAGCCAGATAATAAGAGTACATACTGTATGATTCTATTAATATAAACTTTTAGAAGATGCAAATGTACAGTGACAGAAAACAGATATGTAGCTACCTGAGATGGGGTGAAATGAAGGGTAAGTTGGAAGGGATAAAAAAGGGGCAGGAGAAGAACAGAAGTGATGAGTGCTTTTATGATTGTGATTGTGATGGGAGTTTCACAGAAATACATACTTGTTAAAATTTACCAAAATGTACTAATTAAATATGAACAGTTGACTGTATACCAATTATACCCTAATAAATGTGTTAAAATTTGAAAAGGATCAATCAGTCACACAACTTAAAAATCTTTACACATTTATATCCATAAAAGACACAAAGTGTAATGGAGTGGGGCATGATGGGATGCATGTTGTGGTAGCAGGGACAAATGGGAAAATGAATCTTTCTGAAATTGTATATATTCCCCTCCATGTCTAGGTAGTATAATTGAATGTACAGTGTCTTATAATTCAAAACACCAAAATTGTAATCACATTCTCTCAAATAACTAGCTAAGTAAATTTGGGTAGTTCGTTTCTCCTCTCTATGGATTTGTAAAATATAGAGTCTTCCCCAAGGAACTTTAAAGTTTCTCCCCACTCTCCAATTCCATATTTAAACCTAGACAAGGAATTGAATTTCTGGTTGAGCCATAACCCTCAGCCGATGTGTAACCATGTCAATAAATGCCCACAAATTACAAATAATACCCTTGAAAAGTGCTATGTGGGCTTCCCTGGTGGCGCAGTGACTGAGAGTCTGCTTGCTGACGTGGGGGACACGGGTTCGTGCCCCGGTCCGGGGGGATCCCACATGCCGCGGAGCGGCTGGGCCCGTGAGCCATGGCTGCTGAGGCTGCACGTCCACAGCCTGTGCTCTGCAACGGGAGAGGCCACAGCAGTGAGAGGCCCGCGTACCACAAAAAATAATATTAATAAAAAAAAAGTGCTATGTTTTCCAAGGCCTCAAAATATTCAGTGTGAGATTAATAAACAAAGATTTAAGACAATGGCCTATTTCCAGTAAAGCAACACTCTTTCCGATGATCTTCACATTTCTGTCCTCTCTTAAATAACTTTTCTTGCTTATGTGAGGGTATTTACTTTTGTGGATATACCAAAATATTTTTTATATTAAACGTTAGTTATGAGATTAGGTTTCAAAATTAAAAATTTTGTAATAATCAGAGACAGAGTCACAAATTGTTACTATGAACTTTTACCAACTGAGAATCTCATGATCAAAAGTCCATAGTTACATATGTCCATGTCACTCTCCGTCTGTGCATATATACACTACCAAGTGTAAAATAGATAGCTAGTGGGAAGCAGCTGCATCGCACAGGGAGATCAGCTCAGTGCTTTGTGACCACCTAGAGGGGTGGGAGAGGGAGGGTGGGAGAGGGAGGGTGGGAGGGAGATGCAAGAGAGAGGAGATATGGGGATGTATGTATATGTATAGCTGATTCACTTTGTTATAAAGCAGAAACACACCACTGTAAAGCAATTATACTCCAATAAACATGTTTAAAAAAAGTCCATAGTTTCAAGTATTCACAAGTGACAATTATGACTTTTCAAACTTTTGAAAATTGTACAAGCCTTATGAAGTTAATAACATGTGTGATGAGGAAACTGAAAGAATGGCCACTAAGTTATATGATATGTATCTTTATGACACCCTATACAACAATGAAATTTTCTCAGAAATCAATTCTATCTTTTCACAAAAGTTTCTCTTAAAAATACTCATATTTCATAAACTATGTTTAGAAAAAAGCTTATAGATTTTGATTCTTAGCCTACACCTTCCTATCTCCATTATGCCCAAAAGAAAAATTGATTCTGACCTTGAAGTCAGAGTATTAAAAATAAGCCTCTGCCGCACTGATTTTTCTTTTCTCTGTTTCTGAAATAACTGTTTAAACTCACTCAGGGGATTACTCTAATGATCCACTAGCTTTTTATAAGTACTGAAAAGAAGTAAAAGTGATGTTTGTGCAGTGAAGTGTTTATCAGTTCCTAACACGTTTCAAGGAAAAATATGTGTGTTTAAATGATGCTAAGCCTCACCACACAGATATTCCATGTGGCCTCTATCAGTCAAGATGATATCTACTAATGAGAGAACTTACACCAAGACATAGTAATTCATAATGCTAGAAATATTTATTTAAAACCTTTACCTAAAAGCAAACGTGATTTTCAATTGATGGGATACGAAAAAGATGTAACAAATCAAGCCTAGTTATATAAGAATAAATTACATTTTCATGCTCTGATTATGACAATGAAGTCTTGATGTAAATTTAATAGTCTCACAAATATCTACATGATTTATCGTTGCAACACATATTCACCATGAGGTTTGTCAGTTTTCTACATTTAAGTTTCATAAAAATAATATTTTACTTTAGACGACAGACAAATTACAAAAAGAATCATTACAAGGAAGGAGAAAATGCACAACTCATTCTTGTAATACATCAGTGATAGGCAAATCCTACGTAAGAAGTCACTTGAAATCACAAAGAGAATAGAAACTGTCACAAAAACATTACTGTAGAAATGTCAGCCAGCCTTGAAACAACTGTAACTTTAAAAAACAAATCTATTGAAAGTTGAGGCTCTCATTAGTAATGACAAAGTAAGACTTTAGCAGAATGGCATCCCTGCAGAAAACAAATTAAAAACTGGACATTATACCAAAAGTAAGCACTGGAAAGTGAACAGAAGCTTTCAGAATGTAATGGTGAGTACAGATTCAAAGGAGTGGGGGTGGTATATGAAGTGAATGTCCTCTTTTATGAATGTTAGCCTGGAGTCAGGCTCAGTCATTCAGTGAATGAGGTGGCAAGGTATTGGAAAACTGCAGCATTTCCAGCCTGGAGAGCCAGAAAACTGAAGATGAGGAAACTTGCTAAAGAACACTGTGAGGGAATCCAGAATGGGGAAGTGCTGATTCTTTCTACCCACATTTCTGCCTAACCCATGACATAGCCATGCACACAAAAGAATAAAACAGCTTACTTAAAGACAAAGATCTGAACTTAGGCCAGAGCTGCCACTCAAAAAACAAAAGCTTTCTATTTCAGTCCAATTAAAATAATAGTTAAAAGTAAAGAACAGCACTCATGTGATAAAAAAAATAGAATCCAAAATCCCTAAAAATTAATATCTGTATGTCCAAAATACAAAATTAGGCAGAAGTAACGGGCAGCTAGGAAAATGCACAAAAAGAAATCCAATTAAGCAAAGACCAACTCTAAGGTGACTCAGATTTTGGAAGTAGCAAACAAGGATTTTAAAGTGGCTACTGTAACAATCCTCAATGAAGTAAAGTATAATATGGTCACAATGAATGAAAAAAAAAGAATGCCATCAGAAAAATAATAAAGTAGAGATTCAGAACTAAAAAATAATCTGAAGTAAAAAAATAAACAACTTGATTGATTTACTGGACAAATGGAAATGACAGAGGAAAGACTAAGTGAACATGAAGAAAGATCAACAGAAATTACCTAATTGTGTAGAAAACAGGTAAAAAAAGAAGACTGAAACTAAAAGACCAGAGCCTCAAAGACCTCTGAGGTAATATTAAACAGTTTGGCGTATATGTAATTGGAATCCAAGAAGAAGTGGAATGAAAAAATAAGGCAGAAAAAATCTGAAGGAATAATGTCCAAAATTTTATCAAATTTGATTAAAGGTAGAAAATTATAAACAGAACATGAAAAGAACACCGTCAAACTGTTGAAAGGTAGAGAAAATAACAAACATTGAATGTAGGAAGAGGAAAAACAACCTATTACCTACAGGGAAACACCAATTCAATTAATAATTGACTTTTTTACCAGCCACTATAGAGGGCAGAAGAGAGAGGGAATAACACTACTAAAGTGCTAAAACAAACAAATAAAACTGTCCACCCAGAATACTATACACAGAATATTCTATAAAGTATCCTTCAGAAGTCACAGCAAAATAAAGACATTTTCAGATTAATCAAATAAACAAGAAAATGAACAAATAAATCAATAAAATAATTTGTTGTCTGCAGATCTATAAGATAAGCAACGCTAAAGAAAGCTCTATAGTCTGAAGTGGAGCAGTAACAGACAGAAACTCAGGTGCTCAAAAAGGAATGAAAAACTTCGGAAATCATAAATATCTGGGGATATGCAAATGACCATTTGCTGTTTTCTCTCAATTTAAATATATAATTGATTAAAGCAAATGTTATGAAATTATTTTGTAGGGTTCGTAATGTATAAAAATATAACACATATAATAATCATAAAGGGTCAGATAGCAAGTATTTTAGGTTTTGCAGGCTGTAAGGGCTCTGTTATAACTACTCAACTCTGCCACTGTGGCTCAAAAGCAGCCATAATCCATCAGCGGACAGTTATGGCTGTGTTCCAATAAAATTTATTTACAAAACAGTCAGTTGAACTGTGGGTCATTGTTTGTCAACTCTGGCAAAAACGATGAGTGATATATGGACCTATAGGGTTTCAAAGATTCTATAATTTATGTGAAGTGGTAAACTACTGTAACTGTAAACAGTAAAAGATATTTATTTTAATTCTCAGAATAACCACTAAAAAATGCAAAGATATGGCAAAAAAGCCAGTAGGAATATTAAAATTCTAAAAATATGTAAAATAATCTCCCAAAGTGGGGGTGAGGAAAGGAGGAATGGAAAACAAAGAGGGAACAAATAATAAAATGGTAGAGACAAAACCACATAAATAATTACACTGAATGGTACTAGGTTGCAGTCAAAAGGCAAAGATTTTAAGAATGGGTTAAAGAAAAAAGAGACCTAACTTGCTGTCTACAAGAGATGCACTTTAAATACAAAGTTACAAATAGGCAGAAAGTAAATGGATAGAAAAAATATATACCATAAAAAAAAGTACACATGAAAAGGCTTAAGTATCTAAATTAATAGCAGATCAAAATAAATACCAAGATACAAAATACTACCAAAGAAAATGAGGAATATTTTATAATGATAAGCATCAATTATACAGGAAAACATAATCAGAAATGTGTAAGCATTTAATAAGAGTTTCAAAATGTAAGAAGCAAAGATTGACATAATTAAAGGAATAAATCAAAATCCCAAATCAGAACTGCAGATTTTAACATCCTTCTCTCAGCAGTTGATAGAACTATGCTAAGTGAAATAAACCAGACGTAGAAAGAGAATTATCACATAATCTCCCTTACATGTGGTAAATAAATAAATAAAGTTGTATTCATAGCAACAGAGAGTAGAACTGTGGATACCAGAGGCTGGGGGATGGAATAAAAGGGCAATATTGATCAAGGGGTAAAACTTTTCAATTATAAGATGAATAAACCTAATGTACAGCATGGTGATTATAGATACTAATAACATATTGCATATTTGAAATTTACTTAGAGAGTAGATCTCAAGGGTCCTCAACAGACACATGAAAAAGGTAATCTTGGAAGACAATGGGTATATTAGTTAGTTTGATTGTGGTAATCATTTCACAGTGTATACATATATCAAAACATCATGGTGCATACCTTAAATATGTACAATTTTTGTCAAAAATAGGTTTAAAATTCTTTAAAATAATTTTAAAAGAACTGTGCAAAAAATCATAGAAAACAAAATAATATTCCAATTTGATAGGTCTCAAACACAATAACATCAGAATAAAAATTATTTTCATGTATACCTGGTATGTTACTGTGACAGACAATATGCTGAGCCAGAAATCAAGTCCCAAAATATTTTTACTTTTTAAAGAATGAACTAATCTAGAGTATGTTCTTTTAGCACATAATTAAAGATCAGTATAAATAAGAACTAGAAATATTTGGAAATCAAATAATATATATATAAATGACAGACTGGTCAGAGAAGAATTCAAAAAGGAAATGAGAAAATATATTGAACTAAATGATAATAAACCACATGAAATATGGGAGATTCAGCTTAAGCAGTGCTTAAAGGGAAATTTATACCTTTAAATATTAATATTAGAAAAGAAGGGAATTTAAAATCAATTATCTGAGTTTAAGAAATCAGGAAAAGAAAAACAAATTAAATTCAAATAAGTAGAGGGAAGGCATTAATAAAGCTAAGAGCAGAAATCAATACAATTGAAAGAGAAGAACACAGAAAGTAAGTAAAACCAAAAGCTGGTTCTTTGAAAATTTATACGCTTATACCTAGAAATAACAAATCAAAGATATATTAGAAAATACCAATATCAGGGATTAAAGATAGTACATCACTGCAGATCCTACAGAAATTAAACAGGGAATAAGAGAATATAATGGATAACATTATGCCCATAAATCTGACAATGTGGATGAAATGAACAAGTCCTTGAAATACACAAATGACCAAATGATCCAAAAGTAAACAGAAAACTTAATTACCCTTATGCAGAATACTGACATTGCAATTTCCATAAAAACAAACCAACCAACAGCCAAAAAACACTCTGGACCCAGATGAATTGACAGCTGGTTTCCATAATACATTTAAGGAAGAAAAATACCTATGCTAAACAAATTCTTTCTAGCAATAAAGGAGGAAGAAAGACCTCCCAACTAATTTTATCAAGCCAGATACCAAAACTAGACAAAGATATCCCATGAAAAATATAAATGGATAGCCCTAATGAATATAGATGCAAAATATCTCAATACAATTTTAGCAAATTAAATCCAACAATACATAAAGATAATACATCATGTCTAAACATGGTTTATCCAAGTAATGCTCTGTTGGCATACAACTCAATAAGATGACAAACAACTCAATTTGAAAAATGCTCAAAGGTTTTAAATAGACACTTAACAAAATGTATGCAAATAGACAGTAAGTGCATGAAAAGACAAAAATCCCTAGTCATCATGGAAATAAAAATTGTCCATGATATAATAACACTACACATTTTCAACAGTATGATTAAAGTGAAAACTACTGATGACACCTAGTGCTACTGAGGATGTAAAGAAAGTGGAAATCCCTTACATGGCTGGTGAGACTGTAAAGTGTTTAGCCACTTTAAAAAGCAGTAAGGCAGTATCTTAGAAAGTAATTGAAATACCTACCAAAGACCCAAAAATTCTACTCCTATCTGTTTAACTAAAGGAAATAAAAATATATACAGACATATTATTCATCCATTATTCAAACAGCCAAAAAGTGGAAACCACCAAAATATACATCATCTGGTAAACAGAATCATTGTACATCCACACTATGGAATATTATACAGTGACAGAAAGAAATGACCTATTAATACATGTAAGAACATGGATGATTTAGCGAGAACTAAAAAACCAAAATACTATGTATATGACGCCACTTATATGAATTTCTAGAAAATCTATAGTGACTTAAAAAAGATAAACGGTTGCCTGTGCCAGTGGGTGCTGGAGGGAATCAAAGGGCAGAAGGAAAAAAATTTAGTGTGATGAAAATATTCTACACTTGAATTGTGGTGGTGGTTGTATCCTATGCACAATTTCTAAAATTCATGAAACTGAACACTCAAAATGGGGGAATTCTACTGTATATAAACTATACTTCAGTAAAACTAGAAAGTGTTTTGAAGTCTCAAAGTACTTTTGTTAGTAGTCCTAGATTTTTTATGCCCTAGTCTTAGTATTGTGGATACTTTAGATTTTTCAGTTCCAAGCTTTGCCCCTTCCCCATCTTGGTAACCTCATCAATTCCAGGACTTCAGCTACTGAAGTTGTCATATCTACGCCATAGAATTCACATAATGACTTTAGCTTGTATATGTCTCTTGGATATTTCAAACTCAGCATTAAAAGAAATTGAAAGCAGTCTCAAACCATCCTCAGTTTATCTCCCCAAGTGATGCTAGTATGGTCTTTCAAAAAGAGCTCCTCTCATCACTTAATTCCCCTTCTTATAAGCATCAGTGGCTCCCTGAATCTTTCAGGGTACAATCTCTATTCCTCCAAACATAAAGCGTAAGCATTTTATGAGTTTGACCTTGGCTTAGCTCTTTTTTGTTTCTTTTATTTATCTTTTTAACATCTTTATTGGAGTATAATTGCTTTACAATGGTGTGTTAGTTTCTCCTTTATAACAAAGTGAATCAGCTATACATATACATATATTCCCATACCTCCTCCCTCTTGCCTGGCTTAGCTCTTTATTGTCTATTTCAGTTACTTCCCTTAGGATCCCTTTTTATCATGGGTCAACAATTAAAATGCTTTAGGGTGTGTATAAAGGAGGCGGCATGAAAGAAAAACAGCAGCACAAGAGCATTTTATTAGTCTCCAGGATCAGGAGTTCACAGGTGTGCTGGTTAAAAAGAAAGTGAAGACCTACCTCATCCAAGTATCTTATGCAGCTCTCCTATAGCTCTGACCAAACGCTGCTATCTGGACACAGGTTTAATAGTTATGACTTTTCAATATCTGATTCTTATGTGAAATTGCATGATAATCAATATTTGAAGATAATATTTACAAACTTAAAACATCAAACAAATCAAATGAAACTTTTCAGCAATCTGGATTCCAGACCTCTAGCCCAGCAAAACACTTTTTTTAAAAAACATATTTCCAAGTCCTTAAGTATTCTTTAGTATTTAACTTAGTTATCAATTCTAAGGGAGCCTTTTGTAATTTCCTCCCTACCAAAAAAAGGTGATTTGGATGCCCTTTGTTTATGCTTCCAGAATAAATACCTAATAATTATTAACTATTTGCTCTCTGCCAAGCACATCCTAAGCCCTCTACAGATATTAAGCCATTTTATATCCCCAACAGCACAATGAGATAGGTACTTTAATTCTTCTCACTTTACAGATGGTGCAAATGGGGTACGTAGAGTTTTAGTCACATTCCCAATATACAGCTAGGAAATAATAAAGTCAGGGTTCAAATCCATGTAATAATGGAGGCCCCATCAGCCACTGTAGTGCAATGATTCTTATATTTTATGACACCGTGCTAGAATCACTGGTGTGTTCATATGTTTGCTCTCTGGATTTTAAATATTTAAAGAACAGGGATTATGTTTTACTTTTCCTTTTATCCTCCAGAGCTGGAACTTATTTAGTACCCTATAGGTACTGGTTGAATGAATTAATGAATGAGGTGATGAGGTATTGCAAATTTTCAATATTGTTCCTATGATTTTTAACTTTAGAACGTATTATCCTCATTGTAAAATTTCAAACAATGCATTGTAATGTATATATTATATAAAGTTGCTCCATTCTCTTACTCTCTCTTGCTCCCCCGGTCCTAACCATAAATCCCAAGGATGCACATTTTTACCCATTTCATGATTTTCCATTATTTACTTTTTTAAGAATCCCTATAATTTGAAAAAGGGACTGTGAACCTAACATAACTAAGAATTAGGCTTTATTTTAAGAAAAATACTCAAATGTACAACTCTCAGAATGGATTAGAATAAAACTTCCATTGTTAAGATCAATTTTCTCCAGAACTAATAAGTAGTCAAACTGTAGCATATCTGGAATATTCTATGTAAGGAAATTAAACTGTGATATTTATTTTAATGTTGTCAATAATACCAAATTTAAACTGAACTTGGACGGATTGAAGGGAAATGAGTTAGTCTAAACACTAGTCTAAACCACTCAGACGATCATACCTCATGGGTGTGTGGCAAAATGGAAGGGAAAATTAGGATCTGGCCTTAAAACAGTTGCTATTTAGCAAATTCCAACTGCAAGTTAGACAGTGAGAAGGAGACCGATGGACTTTAGCACATAAACACTTCCACATGGTTTGATGAGAAGAGAGAACTGACAAATACAGAGGCACAAGGCTGGTACATGACCTTATACTACAGACCGTGTGTCTCCCCAAAATTTATACCATAATTCAAAAAGAGTCATGTACCCCAATGTTCATTGCAGCACTGCTTACAATAGCCAGGACATGGAAGGAACCTAAATGCCCATTGACAGAAGAATGCATAAAGAAGATGTAGTACATATATACAAAGGAATATTACTCAGCCATAAAAAGGAGCAAAATTGGGTCATTTGTAGAGATGTGGATGGACCTAGAGACTGCTATACAGAGTGAAGTAAGCCAGGAAGAGAAAACAAATATCGTATATTAACGCATATACGTGGAATCCAGAAAAATGGTATAGATGAACTTATTTGCAAAGCAGAAATAGAGATACAGATGTAGAGAACAAATGTACGGATACCAAAGGGGGAAGGGGTGGTGGGCTGGAGTGCGAGATTGGGATATACACTATTGACACTATGTATAAAATAGATAACTATTTATGAGAACAGACTGTATAGCAGAGGGAACACTACTCAATGCTCTGTGGTGACCTATATGGAAAGGAAATCCAAGAGGGGCTATACGTATACATGTGGCTGATTCACTTGGTTGTACAGCAGAAACTACCACAACATTGTAAAGCAACTACACTCTAATAAAAGAAAAAAGATATATTGAAACCTAATTCTCAATATGATGGTGTTGGAGGTGGTCCTTTGGGGGTGATTAGATTATGAAGGTGAAGCCATCTTGTAAGATATTAGTGCCCTGTTTTGTTTTGTTTTGTTGCTGTATGCAGGCCTCTCACTGTTGTGGCCTCTCCTGTTGCGGGGCACAGGCTCCGGACGCGCAGGCTCAGCGGCCATGGCTCACGGCCCAGCCGCTCCGCGGCATGGGGGATCTTCCCGGACCGGGGCACGAACCCACGTCCCCTGCATCGGCAGGCGGACTCTCAACCACTGCGCCACCAGGGAAGCCCCTATTAGTGCCTTTTTAAAAAGAAAATACAAATGGCTCCCTTGCCTCTTCCTCTGTATGAACACACAATAGGACAACCATCTATGAATCATGAAGAGGAGTCTCACCAGGGAGTGAATCTGCTGGCACCTTGATCTTGGACTTCCCAGACTCCTGAACTGTGAGATAAATTTCTGTTGTTTATAAGCCACCCTGTCTATGGCATTTTGTTATAGTTGCCTGAACGTATGACGACACCTTACATGAGAACCATATGGAAAAAGCTTCTTACTATGTAACACAGAAAGTACTGACATTGAGCAGAATACTGTTGCTACTTCAAAGCTTCCAACAACAGCGAACATATCTTACTCCTTTAGAGGGCCTAGGTCCTAACTAACTGACTGTGTCTGGCTATACATCAATCAAGTAATTACTTCTCACAGGAGCCCCTCCAATCCACTTCCCAAGGGAAGCAGAGCAGTTCTGCATCTGAGGAAAAATGTGTGTCAGATACCTTACATTTTCAAACAGAATGCCATTTCTGCCTCACGCATCGTTCTCTTTTCAGTCAACACCACAGATAATCGGTGCTTTGGGCTTCTGTCAAGGATTTCAACCATAAACTGACAGAACTCAGGGCTTGCCAAAATCTTGTTGGCAGCGTCTGTTAGTTATGGGATACATTTAACTATTTATTAAGTGCCAATTAGGTATCCAGGTACACGTTGTGAGAAAGCATTAGGTATTACCAAGAATATAAAAATTCTGCAAAGAACGAGTCCAAATTCACATTGTTAATAATAAAGGCTGGGGCTTCCCCGGTGGCGCAGTGGTTGAGAGTCCGCCTGCTGATGCAGGGGACATGGGTCCGTGCCCCGGTCCGGGAGGATCCCACATGCCACGGAGCGGCTGGGCCCGTGAGCCATGGCCGCTGAGCCTGTGCGTCCGGAGCCTGTGCTCCACAGCAAGAGAGGCCACAACAGTGGGAGGCCCGCGTACCGAGGAAAAAAAAAAAAAAAAAGAATAAGGGATAAGAGAATGAGAAAGTTTTGGCTCATGGGAAAAATGCCCACTATAGTCCTATTAATAATTTTAATAGTGAAGAAATTATTCAATATATCTTATAGAATTTTACTAGAAAGACTGAACCAGGGATTCCCATATACCTATTACAGTACTATACCACTTTCTACAGTGATTCAGTGAAATTCATGTCTAAGTTTCTTGTGGATATGATGTGTTCATCATCCTATTCCTCTCTCTGCCCAACATACTGCATGAAGCACTTATAAAAAAGAAACAAATTATTTCTTTAAAAAATAGTAGACCTCAATTATAATATCCTGAAAATTCTCATTCAACAAATGTGTACTGATTAAACTTTAGGTTCTGAGCATTCTCCTATATACCGAGTGTAGAGTGATGAAATATAAGCAAAATCCTGTTTCCATGCAACATACAGGTTAGTGATGAAGACAGATAATGCACAATGGTGGTAAATTATATATTTCATGAAGAAATAATTCTATGATAAGTAGTAAGTACAAGTGAAATAATGGGTTCATTGGAAGGGGACATCTCAAGAGTTGCCATTTAAAAGAAGTCAGTCATAGGTGCAAAACCACAGTGGACAAGAAGGATAACTTAAAAATGTTTGATGAGGTATTTTTCTAACTCTAAGATATTTTCTCAGAAAAATTTGTAACAATTGTGAAAATGATGTCTATCTTACATGTTTCATATCTGGAAAAAAAACAAGTAGAGTAAGCTTAGGAATCATAAGAATGGAGACAGAAAAATGCCTGCATCATTGCCCACTCTTTCTTACCACTCAGTGTTTGGCAGTTATAGGAATTTGTGTTGATGAGAAATGCTGGAATTTGCTGCCACCAGATACTCCTCCCTATACAGGTAGCATGAAAGAACATTAAAGCCAAGGATTTTAGAAATCAAGCATTATATCTGGCATGTGATGCCATTTTTAACAGGAGGATATGATGAAATTCATTAGTGGCTCCTCCTTACTACTGAAATATGGCTCCCTTTTTAACACCTGGCTTGATGTTGTGCTTACACCTAATCTGCAGGCACTTTCCATACCCTTCCCTGTGTAGTAGCCATTTGTATATAAATATTCTCTTTGCCAATAGATTGGAAGTTTCATGAAAGTAGGAATTGGATGTCAAATCCCATTAAAAAGGGCAATGGTTCATAGATAACTTACTCCTTGGATTCTAGTACCTCTGAAGAAATCTGGGTAAGTACAGAAGAATTTTTTTTTTTTTTGAGAATCAGGTTGTGATATAATTTATTGTGCTAATGAGGGTTCAGTGGAAAGGATAAAGAACAGGATTTTTTTAAAATTGAAGTACAGCTGAATTACAATGTTGTGTTATTACTGCCGTACAGCAAAATAACTCAGTTATACGTACATATATATATCCTTTTTCATATTTTTTCCATTTTGGTTTATCACAGGCCATTGAATATAGTTCCCTGTGCTATACAGTAGGACCCTGTTGTTAGTTGCAGCATGTATTTTTAAGCTCACTCTAATCTGTCTTTTAATTGGTGAACTTAGATCCTTTACATTTAAGGTAACTATCATTACGTTGGAGCTTAAGCCTGCCGTTTTAATTCTTGTTTTCTGTTTGTTGTCTGTTTCTCACTTATTTTTTCTTGTTCCTCTCTTCCTGTAGGTTCCTTGAATATCTTTATAATTTCATTTCATAGACGGTTTTTGAGTGTATCTCTCATATAGCTTCCTAGTGATTTGTCTAGGTATTACATTATATATACTTAACTTATTACAGTCTACTGGTGTCATCATTTTACCAGTTCAATTGAAGTTTAGAAACCTTACCTTTCTTTATATGACTTTACTCTCCCTTGTGTATACTATAATAGTCTCATATATATATATATATATATATATATATCCCCTACAAACTATTATCCGACAGTGTTATAATTTTTGCTTCAATCATCAGCCACAATTTAGAAAACTCGAAGGAAAGTCTACATTATATTCTATTTACCCATATTTTTGCTTACTATGTTCTTTCTTCCTTCTGGATGTTCTACTGTTCCTTCTTTTATCATTTCCTTTCTGTTTAGAGAACTTCCTCTAGCGGCTCTTTTAGGGTAGATTTGCTGGCAAAATTTCTTAGTTTTCTTTCATCTGAGAATATCTTGATTTACCCTTCATTCTTGGAGGATATTTTTGCTCAATATAAAAGTCTGGATTGACAGTTCTTTTCTTTCAATGCTTGAAAGATGCTGTGCCACTTCTTTCTGGACTCTATAGTTTTCTTTTTTTTAGGATTTTTTACTGTGATAAAACATACATAACAAAATTTACCATTTTAAGCTTTTTTTTGCTTATATATGGATATTTACTTGGATTATTGTTACAGGCTTACTTTTCCATATTTTTTACCATTTTTATTGGAGTGTAATTGCTTTACAATGGTGTGTTAGTTTCTGCTGTATAACAAAGTGATCAGCTATACATATACATATATCTTCATATCTCCTCCCTCTTGCATCTCCCTCCCATCCTCCCTATCCCACCCCTCTAGGTGGACACAAAGCACTGAGTTTAAGCATTTTTAATTGTAAAATTCAGTGGCATTAAGTACATTCACAATGTTGTACAACCAACACCACTATCCATTTCTAAAACTTACCAAGTAGATAATAACTCCCCGTTCTCCCCTCCCCCAGCCCCTAATAATCACTATTCTCCTTTCTGTCTCTGTGAATTTGCCTATTCTAGGTACTTCATATAAGTGGAATCATACAATAGTTGTCCTTTTTGTCTGGCTTATTTCACTTAGCATAATGTTTTCAAGGTTCATCCATATTGTAGCATGTATCAAAACTCCAATCCTTTTTAAGGATGAATAATATTTCATTGTATGTATATACCACATTTGTTTATAAATTCATCTGTTGATGAACATTTGGGGTACTTCCACCATTTAGCTATTGTGAATAACATTGCTATGCACATTGCTGTACAAGTATCTGATTGAGTCCCTGCATTTAAATTCATTTGGATATATACCTAGAAGTGGAATTACTAAATCATATGGTAATTCTTTTTAATTTTTTGAGGAACTGTCAAACCATTTTCTACAGTAGCTGCACCATTTTACATTCACAGAGGGAATGTACAAGAGTTCCAATTTCTCCACATCCTCACCAACACTTGGTATTTTCTGTTTTTTTCATACTAGCCAACTAATGAGTGTCAAGTACTACCTCACTGTAGTTTTCATTTGCATTTCCTTAACGATTACTGATGGTGAACGTTTTTTTCATGTGCCTTTTGGCCATCTGTCTTGGAAGAAATGTCTGTTTAAGTCCTTTGCCCATTTTTTTGGATGGCTTATTTATTTTTTTCTTCTTAGGTTGTAGGAGATCTTTAATACTCTGGATATTAATTCCTGATTGGATATATGATTCATAAGTATTTTCTTCCACCCTGTGGGTTGTCTTTTTACTTTCTTGATAATGCCCTTTAACACACAAAATTTTTAATTTTATGTTCAATTTATTTTTTCTCTCATTGCCTGTGCAGAATTTTTCTACAGAAAACTTTTACTTAAAAATATTTGCTATAAAAAAAGACAACAGTAGCCTGGAAATATGGAAAAAATCCATCTCTAGGTTTCATTGTGAACAGTAAAAACTGTGTAGATCTGTTTCAAGGGAAGGGAAACTGGGCTTTTTCCTTTTTATTTGCTTTCCTGTTACGATTTCAGCAAATATAAAATTTGCAGCTGGTCTCTCTTATGCTGTCAGAGCAATTTAGGTTTTCTCTGTGGGTCTGACAACAGGGAATACTCTTGTCTTGATTAGCATTAATAGCAATATTACACATGTACATCAACTATGAATGAATCACAAATGTTTTAAATAGGTCTATGTAAACAAATGTTTGAAACAAAGGATGAAAAGAGAGTGCTACCAAGGGAAGAGGAGCTGCATTTTTATGCTATAGTTTTTATACATCAACTGATATTCAAGACCTTCATGACAAAAAAAACCCTAAAACATTCATCTTCTGTATATGAACTATTAATTGACCTTAGTCACCTTAAGACTAGCTTTCTTTTCTAAAATAAGGATGTAAGACACTAAGAATGAAACTTGCATGACTACCTTTGATTAAAAAACATCCACTCTCTTACATAAAGTTAAATATTCATAATAAACACCAACATTTATCTTTCTAACGTGTCATCCTCTACAATAATATGATGCTGATTAACCAATGTTTAGTTTTAATGTATTAATATAACCAACACATTCAAATACCATATCTATTAGAACACAAAGAATGACGTTTATCATTTTTATTGAACACACCACACAGCAGAACATTTAGAAAAGATACTTGCATTTGATTGACCTAACACTTGAAATGTCTTCTTCATCTATTCATCAAGGATGTAAAACTCTGTTGGAGTTTAGGGAGTATATAATCCCTCTTTCAAGCTGAAAAAGCATCCCTTAGTTCTAGCATCATGCGGACCAGATACAGTAAATCCCCTACATGAGAACTTTCAAAGATGCGAATGTGCCCCTGTACCCCAGCTGTGGTACTGTACTACTCTACCTTTCAAGGTGCTGTACTGTAAGATTAAAAAGGTTTATTTTTTGTGTTTGCTTGCTTTTTATGTATTATTTGTGTGAAAAGTATTATAAAACCTATTACAGTACAGAACTATACAGCTGACTGTGTTAGTTGGGTACCTAGGCTAACTTTGTTGGACTTACGAACAAATTGGACTTGACGAACATGCTCTTGGAACAGAATTCGTTTGTATGTAAGGGACTTACTGTATCTTCATTCCTACTCTTACTAATTTTAGATAAGTTAAGCAAATGTTAGATTTAAGCCATTGCCTTCCAGAATACCAAGTTCTTTATTCAAGAATGTATACTCACATGATAGTCCCTATATCCCCACCCTCACCCCATCACTTCACAGTGAGCCTTTCCAGTTCTCTCTCTGGGTTTGAAGGTTGTGTGTGAGTTTGTTTTTTAAAGAGGTGGTAGTATCTAGAGGCAGTATGTCTTAGTGGTCAATTGCACATCCTCAGAATCACGCAGTCTAAAAATATCTTATCTCTAACTCTAGCTAGCTGCGTTAGCTTGATAAATTACTTAATCTCTCTACCATTCAGTTTTCTCATCTATCAATGTGCAAAATAGCAGTAACTTCCATGATGAGGTAGTTGTGATGGTCAAGTAAAGGTAACACAGATGACGTGTTTAATGCAGGGAGTGATAACTGTAAGCGTTGTATTAAATTACCAAGCATCTTTGTTGTTATTACTATCATAATAAGTGAAAAGTTGAATATCATATAAATGGAAGCTATATACACAATGAGTGCTTTAAGAACGTATGGTTAGCCTACATGTGTAAGATTTCTATTCAACATACTGGGGAAGTGACCTGGAAAAAAGTTTTTAAATAATTTTATTTTGTAGATTTTGTTAAATTTAATATTTATAGAACCCTTTTATTTAAAAAGCTGATTTCTTGGCAGGAGAGGTATATTGTTCTGAAACAACCCTCATTTTCTACATATCGCCAGTGTTTAAGAAACATCTAGATTATTTTTCAAAAAGTAGAAAATATTACCAATTCCCTTATTTCCCCCAAAGCAATCAAGTTTCCTTTCACCTATTTGCATAACATTCAAGTTTTACTTTCAAATCACAAATGTTTGGAGGTAAATTATGGTAACAAAGGTTAAACAGAAATATGAGAAGAAAAATTATAGTTTTCTCTTGAACACATATTTGAATTTATTTTCCAAAAGCGAGTATGGAAGTTAACACAATCTAAATCAGGCAATGCTCATCTAATTTTAGAAAATAAAGTTCTTTTTATTTGATGGGAGCAATAAATATTTGTAAAGATGTGATATCTTTCACATGTTTGTAAATTTATTAATTTCCTAACAATAAAAAGTCATTAATCCTATTGCCAGGAAGAGTTTATCTTATAAAAATATGCAATAAGGATGCTAAACACACAGTTCCTACTTCACATGACTATTTTACTACCTCTGCTTTTAACCAATGTTTTTTTCTACTTTGTTGCTATTAATAAACTGCTGCAGTAGAAAATGATTTTCTGTTTCTCATTGACAACATGGTAACGTGAAAATAAGACACAAGTAATGTGGCTTTATAAGGGTTTCCAGCAATTCCTAAATTTTCACTTTTAGTGTTCACCCCACTAGACCAGAAAGGATTAATGCTGCCAAATGATGATGATGACAATGACGACAATGACAGTGATTACAGGAAAGCTCACATGTACTGAAATTTTGCTGTGTCAGACACTGTACTAAACACATACACATATTCTTGCCCCACATCATAACTTTATAAGGTATGTACTTTTATCAATCCCATTTTACAGATTAGGAAATTAAATCTAAAAGAGGTTAATTAATTTGACTTCCGTCATTGAGTGTATTAATAGTAGAAGTGATATTCGAACCAAGACTGTCAATCTATGAGTTCAAGAGTTTAACAACTAATGTCTTATAACCGATGACCCTTTGTCAGCAACGGATAAAGGAATGCTCTACAACTCCTGCTGAAGAAGATGACACCCAGTTCATAGGAACACATCCTTGGCCATGCTCACTTTCTCAAAGTTAAAACAATAAGAGTTGTGTGTTGCTTAATTTTTTTCAACAACTAAGGGGCCCTGGCACACTTCCTTTGACTCTGCTCTACTCAGGCACCCTTCAAGCTGCCATGTAGAAGGTTACTCACAGCTGGAGGTGATTCCAGCCATTCAGCTGTCTTCACGACTGAGGGGATGAACATCTTGTATCAGGCCAATCACCCATTCATGGTTCTCTGTGCTGTGACACACTGGTTGAAAAGATTTGCCCTTACAATAATTTAGTAAGTACCACTTACCTACCAGATAGCGATGTTGATTATGTTACTATCACAGTTCCATACAAAGAAATGTATTCTATCAATTTCAGGATGTGTCTTCTGAATTTCTATAGCTCTTTTTCCTGTGACATAATCTATCATGATTATATATTGCCATACAATTTTATATATGCTTGTCTCTTTTAAAAATTACACTAATTCCTTAAGTACCAGGTCTGAGCCCTCCAGACTTCTTTCATCTCCCCCACATCTCTAAGTGGTCCTGGCCCCAGTAGGTCTTAATAATCTTGCTTGATGACTGTTCCTCAAACCTTTATTTAATGCTCCATCATTCATACCTAATATGAGGTTAATTCTTTGGGATTTTTTTTCTTTAATGGTGGAAATGTATTCATTTGTGTATTTTTTAAAAATTCAACTTGGCTTGAAACAACATCTTTCATTTTTAAGTGCTGACCAGGATGTGGAATGCACTCTTAGAACACAGCCCATCCACCTACAGAAATTCACTTCCTCAACCTAGATGTAAAAGCAGCTATCATGAGTTTGATACTATATTTCGTACGAAAGTAGTAAGAGAGATGATGTTATCTGCAATCTCATTGGAGAGTGCCTTAATACTTTAAAACAAATTACAAAAAGCACATGCAAATACTCTGGGATGCATTATGAACATGTCAGCTTGGAGTGACATAAGACTAAATGCATCTATGTGAGATTTCTGTTAGACACTGTAGTCAAAGCTTGTAGCTTTACCGCACAGAACACATATCTGCTTGAACCTTTTTTTTTTTTATTTGGCAGTTTAATCATGTCAGGTTGGAGCTGATACTGGAAGCTGCTAGAAGTCAAAAGCTATGCCCCATCTTCTAGCTGAACCAAGTAATATGATATCCCAGAACTGAAGGTCCAAACACTTTTCTATTATTCCTTTTTGTATGAGAATTTTAATTTCGATTGATATTCTCCTGAAATTTTATTTTCTAAGCTTTAGTGAGGTATAAATGACATACAAAAAACTGCACACATTTATTGTATACATTTTGATGAGTTTGGACATATGTATACACTTGTGATACCATCACCTCAATCAAGGTACTGAACATACCCATCACTTCCAAAGATTTCCTTGTGTTATTATGTGTGCATGTTTGTTTTTTTTTTCAACAACTGAGGGGTAAGAACACTTAACATGAGGTCTATATTCTTAATGTGTTTTCAATGCACCATACCATTTTGCTAACTATAAGTACTATGTTATTTAGCAAATATCGAGAACTTATTCATCTTGCATAAGTATAACTTTATACCCACTGAGCTACAATTCCCTATTTCCCCCTCCTCCCAGGCCCTGGTGATTCTTGCAGCACCGTTCTATTCTCTGCTTCCATGACTGACTATTTGAGATACCTCATGTAAGTGGACTCATGTACTTTTTGTCCTTCTATGACTGGCTTATTACACATAGCAGAATGTCTTCTAGGATCATCTATGTTGTTGCAAATGGCATGGTTTCCTCCTTTTTAAGGCTGAATAATATTCCAGTGTATGTATATACCATACTTTATGCACTTACTTAAGGGACATTTGTATTGTTTCTATTTCCTGGCTATTGTGAATAATGCTGTAATGAAATGAGGGTTCAGCTATCTCTCTTGAGACCTTGATTTCAGTTCTTTTGGATATATACTCAGAAGCTGGATTGCTGAATCACGTGGTAGGTCTAGATCTAATTTATGAGAAAACCTTGATACTGTTTTCCAATGTACCCTTGGTACACTGTTGAGGGGAATATAAATTGGTATGGCTACCACTGAAGATAGTATGGAGGTTCCTCGAAGTACTAAAAATAGTACTGTAGCATGACCCAGGAATCCGACATGTGGGTATTTATTCAAAGTAATTGAAATCCAAATCTCAAGATAGAATCGTGAATTTTGAGAAGGCCAAAGATAAAGGAAAGATTCTAAAAATTGTCAAAGACACAAAACCTAGAGGTACAGAAAACCAAAAAAGGAATAAGAACCAGCCTGTAATCAGTCTTCTATCTACCAGCATTACACTGTTGCTTTCAAAGCTCTTGTGACAGTGACTTTGAAACTGGATTTTAGATGCATATAACCTACCTAACAAGTTTGAGGACAAAGTTATGGCATTTTCAGAAATTCAAAAACTGAATTAAGTTACACCTCAAGCATCCTTTCTGATGAAAAAAAATTTTCCAAGGTACCATCTCTAAAGTAAGTTTGGAATGTTAATAACAGCCCCTATCTCCCCCACCCCCAGAAAAAGATTGCAATGGAGTTAACAGATACATAAAACCAAGAAAGCCATAGACTTTTGATATATTGATAGAAGCCACATTATCCCACTCAGAGTCTGGCAGTGTTTACAATGTACAGGGAAGATTTCCTTTAATCAAAACAAATTTCAAGCAATCTTCTGATACAGAGATGTAAAGTAAATCTTTATAAGGATTTGTTTTCTCTGATGTACACCACCACACCTGAGTTGACTTCTAGACTAATCCATACAATTCAATTAAACAGCAATCAGCAATCTGAACCTCACTGCTCTTCCATGTTACTTGTTTATGCCATTTTCACTCCATATGAGAAAGAATTACAGATCTCTCCAGTCCTTTAATTAAGTGTCCAATCTATCCCAATCCAAAATTAATTTAGTAATAAACTGTTTTCCTTCTTTTTATTTTTTTTTAGGAGAGGGTGTTATCTTTACTTCCAAGCTATAGCTACCTTCAGAGAACAATCTCTACAATAAACTTCATGACCTCCTTAAATAAAAATGTAATAATTACAAATTAAACAGTCAAATGTCTCTAAGAATAATTTATTCAAGATGATGACTGGACTGGATTCTGTAACACAGTGTGAATAAGAAAATGTAAGTTATGAATGATGCTGTGAAACATGCTTTTCCCCCTAATCTTAATGAAGAAAAAGAAATCCAGTGGATTCAGGGGTGGGGAGTAGCATGATGAGCAAGAAAGTCACGGTTTAATCGTGGAGCAAACTAAAATGTGTCAGGATTGACTTAACTGAAAAAGAATCCATTGGACCCAGAGGAAGTATTTTCTGTCAAGTGACACATCGGTTATGATACTGGATATATGCAGATAAAAAACAGTCTTAGCACATTACTGCATTGCATATTGAGCCACAGTTACAAAATAAAATTCACTTAACTAATTACTTGTTTTAATTTTTAAAAATCAGCACAAAAAATAATACATGGACCATTTATAGTATATGATTACAGAAATAAAAGTAAATGCTATTAACCCTGATAATTAGACGTAATGATATGTGCGAGAAAAACTACAAAACAGAGAGGATACAAGAAGTAGATGAAAGGGTATGTTTGCTATTCTATCACCCATGGAGTAGCATTGGAAATCCTGGCAAAAGTCAAAGAAATTTTTTTAAAAAAATTATGTTTTTTTCCGATTACAAAAGTAAACAAAAATCAATCAACAATACAAAGTATACAAGGTAGAATGAGAAGTGAAATATGAGATTTATCTTTGTGGCACAGACACAATAGGTATTGCCTACGTTAACAGAAAAAAAGTTGTATTAAAAAATCCCCTTTTTAGAGTTCGAGAGTTACTGATGAGAAAACAGAAAACAAACTGTTAAAACAGTTTAAAGTGTCAGATTCTCATATGTGGAGACAGTTGGGGGAGTTGGGAAGAGGACAGCATACTGGATTTCTTGCCTTGTGCGTTATTACTTACTTTTTAATTTAAAAATAGTAAAATTTATAATATGTAGTTCTATTTAACCTGTTAGGCAAACCTGAATTAAAGGTACTATTTGTGATCCTCTGTATTTTGAAGATGTCTTAAGCAATTCATGTTTTTGTGCAAATAAAATTGCCTCCATTATGTCAAAATTCTTAACACCGGGCTTCCCTAGTGACGCAGTGGTTGAGAGTCCGCCTGCTGATGCAGGGGACGCAGGTTCGTGCCCCGGTCCGGGAGGGTCCCACGTGCCGTGGAGTGGCTGCGCCCGTGGGCCATGGCCGCTGGGCCTGTGCGTCCGGAGCCTGGGCTCCGCGACGGAAGAGGCCACAGCAGTGAGAGGCCCGCGTACCGCAAAAAAAAAAAGACAAAAAACAAAACAAAACAAAAAATTCTAACACCATGTAACTCAAAAGAAATAAGATATTAATCCCTAGAAATATGCTTTAGTAAGTAGAGATTTTAAAAATACAAAGCACTTTACACTATGGAAAATTACTGAGTATGGAAATAAAATGTGAAATATTTTCTTGGTGAAAAAAATGAATATGTGTTCTCATTTTTAAATGTCTCAGACATAAAAAAGGATTGGGAACAAGTTAAGAAATGCATATAAAAATATAGGTATATTAACACACCATTGTAAACCAACTATATACTTCAGTGAAAGAATAAATTTTAAAAAGTAAAGGTACTAGATATCTGTAAAAGGAAATATCACTCAAAACCACAGGTTCATCTTTTCATGTGCCTCTTGGCCACCTGTATGTCTTCCCTGGTGAAATGTCTATTTAGGTCTTCGCCCATTTTTGAACTGGATTGTTTCTTTTTATGAGACTGAGCTCCATGAGCTGTTTGTGTATTTTGGACATCAAACCTTTGTCTGTTGTTTCATTTGCAAATATTTTCTTCCATTCTGAGGGTTGTCTTTTTGTCTTGTTTATGGTTTCCTTTGCTGTGCAAAAGCTTTTAAGTTTACTAAGTCCCATTTGTTTATTTTTGTTTTTATTTCTGTTACTCTAGGAGGTGGGTCAAAAAACATCTTGCTGTGGTTTATGTGAAAGTGTGTTTTTCCTGTTTTCCTCTAAGAGTTTTATAGTGTCTGGTCTTACATTTAAGTCTTTAATCCTTTTGGAGTTTATTTTTGTGTATGGTGTTAGGGAGTGTTCTAATTTCACTCTTTTACATGTAGATGTCCAGTTTTCCCAGCACCACTTATTGAAGAGGTGGTTTTTTCTCCACTACTGGGCATATACCCTAAGAAAGCCATAATTCAAAAGGAGACAGGTACCACAGTGTTCATTGCAGCTCTATTTACAATAGCCAGGACATGGAACCAACCTAAATGTCCATCGACAGATGAATGGATAAAGAAGATGTGGCACATGTATACAATGGAATATTACTCAGCCATAAAAAGAAACAGAATTGAGTTATCTGTAGTGAGGTGGATGGACCTAGAGTCTGTCATACAGAGTGAAGTAAGTCAGAAAGAGAAAAACAAATACCGTATGCTAACGCATACATATGGAATCTAAAAAAAAAAAATGGTACTGATGAAACTAGTTGCAGGGCAGGAATAAAGACGTAGACATAGAGAATGGACTTGAGGACATGGGGTGGGAGGGCGAAGCTGGGGGGAAGTGAGAGTAGCATCGACATGTATACACACACTACCGAATGTAAAACTGTTGGCTGGTGGGAAGCAGCAGCATAGCACAGGGAGATCGGCTCCGTGCTTTGTGATGACCTAGAGGGGTGGGATAGGGAGGGTGGGAGGGAGACTCAAGAGGGAGGGGATATGGGGACATATGTGTGCATGTGGCTGATTCGCTTTGTTGTGCAACAGAAACTAACACAGTATTAGAAGCAATTATACTCCAATAAAGATCTATTAAAAAATAACCCACATGGTCCTTAAATTGAATGTATCACTATATACATACACATACATTTATACATATATTATACATATGTGCATGTGTATACATAAGTGTGTATATATATATGTACACATGTATACATACAGTTGACCCTTGAACAATGCGAGTCTGAACTTCGCAGGTCCACTTATATGCAGATATTTTTCAATACTAAATATTACAGCACTGAAGTCTGTGGTTGGTTGAATCCAGGAATGTGGAGGAACTGATGATATGAAGGGCCAACTATAACTTATACACGGATTAACCACCGTGCTCAAGGGCCAACTGTGTATATGTATATATCACATATCATACATTATTATACATTATATATTATATATAAATAAAACAGAGAGCACAGAGAGCAATTATGCCTCAAATTTACCTGACCTATGCTTTTTCAAAAAGTTATAATGGCAGCAAATATATGATGATTCTTTTAAGAAGGGACCAATACTTGAACAATGATGCTTTCTACAAACTTCTCTTAATCTAAGAAATAGCATAACAGATGTTCCTCCATAATCAAGTGTACATAGGAAATGAAAACCCAAAGGCTGTTTCACAGCCTTTTTTTTTTGTTTTTTGCAGTACGCGGGCCTCTCACTGTTGTGGTCTCTCCCGTCGCGGAGCACAGGCTCCGGACGCGCAGGCTCAGCGGCCACGGCTCACGGGCCCAGCCGCTCTGCGGCATGTGGGATCTTCCCGGACCGGGGCACGAACCCATGTCCCCTGCATCGGCAGGCGGACTCTCAACCACTGCGCCACCAGGGAAGCCCTGTTTCATATTCTTAATCACATTAAATAAGTACTACTGTGGAAAAAAAGCCATTTGTGGTAAGCAGCATGAGCAAGGGCTACTGGGGTCCTCCAGCTACCCTTTTTCCCTGGGGGGAAGTTTCCAACAACCAGCTACTTATTGACACTGGTTTTCTTAGGGTATATGCCCAGTAGTGGAGAAAAAACAACCTCTTCAATAAGTGGTGCTGGGAAAACTGGACATCTACATGTAAAAGAGTGAAATTAGAACACTCCCTAACACCATACACAAAAATAAACTCCAAAAGGATTAAAGACTTAAATGTAAGACCAGACACTATAAAACATATAACCTTTACAAACTGATATGATGTGTCTTTACGGCGTCATTTTTACAGTCACTGTGAAAATGTGCATTCTGTGAATACACGGGTATGGAATGCAAGAGCAAATCACCTGAAAGTATCACCAAGAAGCAGAGAGGGACCCTTGAGTTCAAAATATTCTACTCATGAGCTGTGGGGATGATACTAAGTTTGTAGAACTCTGTAAGATTTGTCACAATGTAAAGCTTAAGGCTCCCAAAACAGAAATCTGCCGTGGAGTCTTCAATATTACACATATAAAGGTTAGCCCAGGCACCACACCTTGTGGAATACTAAACTTCCTTTCTATGCTTTGCCTTTATCACAACCTACACTGAAAAAGAAAAGCATCCTGAGAGAGTCATGGACATATACACACTAATAAACGTAAGGTAGATAGCTAGTGGGAAGCAGCCGCATGGCACAGGGATATCGGCTCGGTGCTTTGTGGCCGCCTGGAGGGGTGGGATAGGGAGGGTGGGAGGGAGGGAGACGCAAGAGGGAAGAGATATGGGAACATATGTATATGTATAACTGATTCACTTTGTTATAAAGCAGAAACTAACACACCATTGTAAAGCAATTATACCCCAATAAAGATGTTAAAAAAAAAAGAAAAGCATCCTATACAACTCCAATATGTACAAGAATAATTCAGCAATAGAATAAAAAGTTCCTGAAAACTGTGAAAACTGATTGGGTAGATTTATGATTTCATATGAATTTTTATGCACTCCTAAGGCAAGTTAACTAGAACCACAAGAACCCTCTTTCGTTTTGAGATTCCTTGTTACATAAATTCTCCCTCAAAGAGTTCCTCTCTGCTGTGAAGATAGCTGTAGATTTGCACACATACACTGCTGAATGGCAATTACCTATATGTGGATTATGTAGATAAATCCTAACCCTTATCTGCCCCCAAGGGGTCCTCAATTCTCTTGTCAGGGTATCTGGCTGCAATGAAATGGCACTATAACTTAAATTCAGATTTTGAAAAATATGATCTGCACACATTCAGACACAGGTAACACAACTGAGAAAATACACAATCAGAATAATTTCAAAGATTCTTAGCCCTACCTCACTTTTCCAAAGTTTATTGAATTGCACCAACAACTCAGTGGAGGGGAGGAGCAGAATATCACTAATTTAATATGCTCCCCAGGTGCGTAACAACGTTGGCAACCTGCACCTCTTGTAAATTATCAGGCTCTAGTTTCAGACTGAACAAGTTTGAATGCAACTTTTGTGACTTACTGGCTAAGTGAACTGAGGCAAATTACTTTAATTCTCTATTCTGCAATCTCTCCACTCTAAAATGTATACCATAATATTATCTGTCAGGATTATTTATTGCATTAAAAAATGTAATTCATGTAAAGTAGTACCTAGTAAGTATCAATCAACAGTAGCTGTTTTATTACTATTTATTTTGTGGTTATATTTTTACATCTCTATTTTTGTCTATAATCTGTATGTATGACAGAAACAATATTCACCTACTCTGAATTTACTTACCACCTACTATACACGAGGTACTGAAGATAATACGTGAAGAATAAAAGTCCCTGCTCACAATGAATGCCAGATATGTGCAAACTGCTTTGCCAAAGTAGACTACTTCTGATCCTCTCTTCCAACATGAAGTAAGTTTTATTATTATTATTGACTACTTTCTAGATGAGGAAACAGCCTCATACATGTTGAGAGTTGTCCATGATCTAATAGCTAATAAATGCCAGCAACAGTTGAGGTAAGTTATTCCAGCTTCTAACCCTCATTCCATTCTACCTTCCTGATTTTGACTCTCAGCAGAGATAGCCACATAACCACCCATATTCACGCTCCCCCTTCCACAAGGTATGACCATTGCTGGGAAAAGGCTGCCAAACAAGGGGTTAGAATTCTCATCCCCTTAGGCTACGGTGGGGCATATGTCTTATTTTGCCTTGTTAAATGTTAGTACCATGGTGTGTATCCCTCTTGAACAAAAGGGAGCTGGAGCTTTCCCTATGCTTTCTCTTCAGCAGCTGCCTTGGAGTCCATGTTTAAGAAGGCAGCATTATGAGACAGAAGAGTAAAAATTCTCTAACAAACTGCACAAAATCAGGATGAATATAATCACTCCCTGACTTTTACTTAAGACTATATTATTTGTGTCCCAAGTGCAAAATGTATATGATTTGGGGAGGGTTAAAAAACAAGAATTTCAAGAGACAATGGTAAGCCCCATAACAGAGTTGACCATAAAGTGAGGACAGAAAAAGATGGTGAACTCTGACAGGGAATTTAGAAAGCACTCTAAAAAAGAAAAAGTTAAAAGAACTAATAGATTTTTCCAGGTACAGAAAAGAGACAAACACTCAATAGAATAGCATTCAAACAGAGTGCACTGTCTGTGACAGTCTTATTTTGAGCATGCTCTATGTGAACATGGATACATTTATCTATTGATGTACAACAAACCACACCAAAATCTAGTGGCTTAAAACAACAGTCATTAATTAGCTCAGGACCCCTACAATTTAAGCGGAGCTGAATGGGGAAGGCTGACATCTGTTCCATGTGGCATCAGCTAAGGGTGACTGAACCAAGGTGTGGGAGAACAGAGCCAGTGCTTCAAAATGGTCCATTCACATGGCTAGCAAGTTTATGCTGGCTATTATATGGTGCTGAGCTAGGTTGAAACCTTTGGATCCTCTTCACTCAGGCCTCTCCATATGTTCTATAATTCCTTACAGCATGATGAATGAGTTCTAAGATCAAGGCTACCAAAAGAGAGAGCCAGCTGGAGGCTGTATCACCTATTATGACCTAGCCTGCAAAGTTATATGGTGCCACTTCCACCATAGTGTATTAGTTAAGATAGTCACAAAGGTCCATACAATTTCAACGGAAGGGGATATAAACTGTACCTCTTAATGGAGCCATGGCAAATTATTATAAAAAAAAACAATTTGTTATAAACACCAAAGATTGAAAAAAAAATAAGGATGACAAGGTGAATTATTATCTACCTGAAAAATCTCTTCTAATCCCAAAATGTCTTGTCAAATTGCTAAAACATGACCAAGTATGTGTTTCAACTTGACTGTTCAGCATTTCAGGTCTGTTTCATATTACCTTTCACCTACAGGGCATGAGGTTGATAGTATCTGATATAGCACTGAAACCTATCAATATAGACCTTCCAGTGTGATATGAAGCTTAGCCAGCTGTTTGAGAAGGTTGTGGTTGATGGTTCTCAGCTTTCAAGAGGACAAAATAATCATTTAACCACTATGTCCTACTGAGTTAGAGAGAATTTACAGAATAAGCAGTTGTAAGGCAGAGTAAGCTCCTGACACCCTTCTAAAACAGGTTGACGTCTAGATATCCTCAAGAAAATCTATAAACTCTTTGAATTATTTCAGATATAATCTAAACTAGAATCAAAGAATAGATGAAATGGCCTTGATCTTCTTAGAGATTCATGTTTAACATCCTCACTGGTTAAAGTTTATAGGCATGCTACAGATTCTGTGTATTCAAGGTTGCCTAAGACCTAGTTCCCTTCTTCTAGGGTTTATAGTTTTGGATGTATAGGAGACCAGGTAATTGTAAGAGAATGCAATGAGCACTATAACATGGTGATGAACGGTGTTCTAGGGGACAGAGAAAAAGTGGGTGGGGATTGAGCCTCAACACTATGCTGTATCTTTAGCTTACAAATGAGGAGATTGAGGCGGAGAGAAGTTGATTAACTTTCCCAAAGTTTAACAACTGTAAGTGTTACAGTCAAGATTCTAATTCAGGATTAAAATCCAAGCAGCATCAAAATTTCCTGAGAACTTTAAAAAAAATAAAACGTTCTTGGGTCCCAACCCAGACCTACTAAAGTAGATACTGGGGGTGCGCCCCAGAAGTTTGTGTTTTACCAAGTCCTCCAGGTGGTTAACTGGAGATTTAGAAAAGGTTCTAAAAATAAGAAGATTTCACTTGACCCTCAAAGAATGAATAGGATTTGCCAGGTCGAGAAGGGAAACGAACACTTAGTAGAGCAGCAGATCAAAGACACAGTCTGTATGCTGCACTGAATTTGTGTGAAAACCAGCTAAATACATTACATGAAGCAATTTTACTAACATCACCATTTTTCATTACATAGTAAAAAGGAATTATTTGCCAGGAGACTCTGAACTTTGACAGCTTTCCTGCTCAGAGGCCCTGTTTGATCTGAGTGCTCTCTGTGGTCCTGGACATGCAAATAAGTAAATGCTGTGTGGTGACACCAAGGATGGCTAGGAGTACATGCAGGTTCACAACTTTAGGCAATCCGGACTGTGGAAATGAAATTGCATCAGGCGGCTAAAGAAAAAAGCAGTGCCAGAAAAGAGATACAACTCTTCAGGCCCTAAAAGGACCTACTCTGTTATCAAGAGGAAACATTGCCAATCATGTTGTCAGGAGTAAACTGTCCAGACTAAGTAAAAATGTACAGACACAGAGATGTATACTGAGATGTGTGACAGAGACAAAGATTCATATATACAAATGGCAACTGGTTAACATTCATTCTCTACCATGTATAAAAGAGGGAAACAAATGAAACCTGACAAGGTTCTACTTATAGCATTAATATTCTATAATGTAAGGTATCAGAGCACAAGACTTGGACTAATGGTTTTCAAATTTGAGAGTTCAGTGGAACTGCCTGAAGGACTTGGTAAAACACAAACTTCTGAGTAGCAACCTGCTTATTAAAATATTATGTATTCTCTTTATTTCCGTTCCTGTCTCTACTCTCCACACTTCCCCTACTGGTGATTTCTAGGATCACCCACACACACACACACAACACACACACAGAATAAAGTACATATACTTCAGTCCTTCCCTCAGTATCTACCTCTGTGGGAACCTATTATGTAAAAAATGTTGTAAAGTAATATTGCCTATGTCTCGGAGTGGCCAAGATAGTAGAGCAGGAAGACCCTGAGCTCACCTCCTTTAATCAGCACACCAAAGTTACACCTATTTGCAGAGCAACTATCTCTGAGAATGACCTGTAGACTAGCAGAAAAAATTTCCACAACTAAAGATATAAAGAAGGAATCACAACGGTATGGTTAGGAGAAACGGAGATGTCATATAATCAAGACCCACGTCCCTAGGTAGGCCACCCATAAGCAGGAGCATGATCATCATTTCAGAGGTTCTTCCCCAGGAGTGAGGGGGTCCAAGCCCCACATCAGACTCCTCAGCCTGGGTGTCCTGCACCGGGAAGACAAGCCCCCAGAACATCTGGTTTTGAAGGCCAGTGGGGCTTGCGTATAGGAGAGCCAGAGGCCTGTAGGAAAGATTTCGCTCTTAAATGGTGCACACAAAATCTCACATGCTCCGACGCCCAGTGCAGAGGCAGTAATCTAAAAGGATCCGAGGTCAGACCCACTTGCTGATCTTGGAGACGACTTCCAGAGAGGTGAGAGGTTACTGGGATGCCCCTGGGGACAAAGACACTGGCAGCAGCCATTTTGGGGAGCCATATTGGCATCCTCCCTCTTAACTGTTAGTACTGGGATGAGGCCCCAACCACCAGCCACTTGGCACCAGCCCTAGGATACAGCGCTGTATGTCAATTTTATCTGAATAAAACTGGAAGAAAAAAAAGAAACCAGAAAAAAAATTGGCAAAGGACCTGAACAGACATTTTACAAACACACACAGTTGGCCAACAGACACATGAAAAGATGTTCAACATCACTAATCATCAGGGAAATGCAAATCAAAACCACAATGACATATCACCTCACACCTTTCAGAACGGCTATCATCAAAAAGACAACAAATAACGAGTGCTGGGGAGGACGTGAGGAAAAGGGAATCTTCGTGCACTGACGTATTTAAGTCAAATCATTATGCTGTACACCTTAAAATTATACAGTTCCATATGTCAATTATATCTCAATAATACTGGAAGAAAAAATAAATAAAACAAAGAGAAAAAAAAACTCCTCTGTCTCATAGGGCTATTGTGCAAACTACATAAAAAGTGTTTAAAGCAATGCTCAGCATGTATTGAGATGCTAAAGAAAATTAATCTACAACTATCTTTCAATTACTAATCATAATGACATCAATCTAACAAAAATGATTTAATATCTGGATATTCTAAATAAAATGCAAAAAATCAAGTAAGAATTGTCTTTGGATTTTGAAAGTAAGGAAGCAACCACAATTTAATCATAGGATCTTAATAGGTTCTTTTTTTCCATAATTTTCATCTTTCTGATGTATAAAATCTATTGTAGTTCAACTAACTCTCCATATTCTTTTGTCACTGCTGGCATTTTTTGTTTAGTAATTGTGGCCACCTTCATAGGGAACACTTTTCCTAAACATTCATCTGCATAAACTTGTAAACTCGTGCTCATCATTATGTATTCAAAAACTTGCTTCAGTTGGGAAATTTGCTCTTTTATTTCTGAGGTATTACTAAGAAATAAAGCCCATGGCAATGTCACTCTGGCTTCCTCAATGCACCTGACATTTGGGTAATTTGACATGATACTATATAGTAATTACCTTATAAGTGAGCCCCAAAGTAGTTGCATCTCCTTTTCTGACAGAAAGATTCTTTCCTGTCATCTCTGGCTTGAACTCCCACACAGACATTTGCCAGAATGAACATTCACCACAGGGAACAGTCTCCAGCAGGCGTCTAGAAGCTATTTCATCAACACGAATGATTCAAAGACAATGCACTGAATCTGCCAAATGATCAGATCCTCCAAATTCAGAAAGGGATTTCTGAATTCAGCAGCTTAAATAATATGGGATATATTGAGAATTTTATTTGGAGGTGTAAAAATAGTACAACGAACTCATGTATCCCATAAAACTAGCTTCATCAATCGTTAACATTTTGCCAAATTTGTATCATATCCCTCTCCTTACTCAATATACACATTCACACACACATGCATACACACACGATTAATATTGCTAAATCATTTAAGAGTCAAAGACGTCAGGATCATTTACTTCGAAATTCTTTTTTTTTCTTTCTTTTTTTTTTACTTCTAAATTCTTGAAAATTTATCTCCTAAGGCAGTGGCATTCCTTTTACTCTTTAAACAAATATTTTGTAACACTTTTTGGTATTATCATGAAATTCTTGTATAAAATACCTGCCTATATGTAAAATTTTTAAGAAAACCCACTACATAAAGCCTCAACTGTACTATTATAGTATATATTATATATGTATAGTGTATATATATAGTATATATAAAGCCTCAACTGTACATATATATATAGTACATATAAAGCCTCAACTGTACTATTATAGTATATTATAAGGAGAATAAATATCGTGGAAAAATTAAAGGATAATCATCTACACTTGATACCCAAATGAAGACATCATTTTGGTGATTCAAATATTATAACCTATGCTATCACCATCAGTGGCATTTTCAAAATCCTAAATTCCTGGTAAATATCTGAACTAAGTACAAGCTTCTCTATATACAATCACTGAATTACTGGAAAATTCAGGTAATATTAAGAGTGTAAAAGGGCTTTATGTTGGTATATAAAATAAAGTTAGTGCCTGCGTTCAGACATATATAAACAGCTTTCTCACTTACACGGATATCTGGCTGTAGGGCATTGTAAAGTTGTATGGAACGAAGGGACAGCTCTCTACTGTGCAGGAAAAGTAATTATAAGGTGCATTACAAGATGCCTAGCATACCTGACTTGCCCACTTATTTACCCCACAATTTCCCAGATACCTCTTAAGGAAGTACAACTCTCAATGAGAATAAGTGACTTAAAGAAGAACAAGCACAAAAATATTAAAAACTATAAGTCATTAATTTTTATTAGATAATAATGATTTTCTTGAAGTATTTTGTTCATATACTTTCTTATTCAAGTCACTAACAAAACCCAGTTTGTATTCATTTGACAAAAAAAAACAAATTGAAGGCTTGAGAAATTACCTTCTCATTATCCCTGTAATACTGGTAGCTACAAGCAGAAATTTTCTTCTACGATCATAAGTACCAGTGATGGGCCTCCAGATGGAGCATTAGTACAAAAGATTCAAGAAACACAGTAGATCCTTCAAGCTACCTTAATTTATTCGCTAAAATTATGCCACCCATTTCCCCCGGCTTGCAACAATTCCTTTAGAGAGTATCACTATAAAATGAAGATAGAAATAGTTCTCCCTTAAGTAACTCCAATGTCAAGATTATGTGGTCCTACAAATATGAGCCATTATATATCAAGCTCTAGTAATTTATCACTAGGACATTAAGTACATACTCAATTTATATACCAGCTACACATCTTCTTAAATCATAACTACATTCTTAGTGATCATGTGTAACAGTTTGGTGTACTGGTTTGAACGGAAATATACCAGTGGTCTGAAATTAATTTATTTGAATCATGATGATTTTATATAATGTTTTCCCTCAAAAGTACATTTTAAAAAAGCTAGTTTTGGAATACAAAATTATTCTATAGTAACCAATTAAAAAAAATAAAAAAACAGTAAAAAAAAATACAATAAGTGAAACATACAATGTTTCAGTAATATGCTCCTATCTAAAAATATCATGGAGGTAAATAGTGAAAGATAATACTACAAATGTCTACTTCCAAATTTCAACTAAAATCACAAGCACCTAATAGAAGTGAAAGAGGAATCTTAATTACAAAACAGTAAAAGGTGCCTCTTTGACCTAGTTTAGGTGTGACTAGATAGTACTAACTGTGCTATGTAACTTATCTACTGTATTAAAAAATCATGAAGTAGAATAGATGATTCCAAGGATTTTTCAAAATACTTTAAAGGAAAAAATATCAGTTTACTTAGCCACTGACCTCTATTCTTTCCTAGTTAGGATTGGGAAAAGGATTAAATCACAAATGCAATGCATATACTTTGTCATCCAAGGTAGTCTTTTGGATAAAAGAAAAAAAAGACTGGGATTTATGCCCAGTGGTACAAATGCCAATACCTGAGACATCATATTTTAAAACAATATAAGAAGTAAAATAACACTCTGGAGAAAAAATTTATAATAGGAATAGATGAGATTTATCCAAATGCCTGCTTCAATTTTGACACAGCTATTTTTAATAAGTCATTTGGCTTCCAGACGTGTACTAACTCTACCAAAACATGAAATTCTCTCACACGTCCTATATCTCAAAGTCCTTGTTCTATGTGTCTTCCGCTAAATATAAGTGAAGAAGATATAAGCATCCAGTTTATGTATACATCCCTAAACTTTCCTGACACCCCAGGAAAACAAAACTGTCCAGAAAACATCACCTTTAACTACATGTATGTATGTATGTGTAGTACATATGTCAATGTGCACATACGTACACATTATATGTGTGTGTATATACATATTCTTGAAAAAGAGAGAGATTGAGCAATTTGGAGTCTGACTAGAAAAAGCACATGATAACTCAGTCTCTCATCCATTCTATGGAGTGGCTTCCTTCATCAATGTCAAATGAGATTTTGTGTCACGTTAACACTGGATAGTAGACTGCGTGCAACAGCTTTTAGAGCGCAGGCTGTGATACAGCTGTCAAATATCAACCAGAATCACATCCGAATTTACAACCTAGAACTGAAATGTCTTTTCAACCCTTGGAACCGAACATGGGAAGCAAAAGGTTTACAATGCATTCTGACTTTTGAGAGTTGATACATTAAATAAAGCTTTGTGAAAAGGAAATAGCTATGAATAAACAACATATTCCATGATATTACTAAAAGAAAGTTTCTAAAGAGTCCATTTATGGCAGAGTATCATTTATCACTACAAACTACAAAGACCCTGTAGATGAAACTATCCAAAAAGAACAATTTTTGTGAGTTTTTAAAAAAAAAAACTAAAAAATGATTTGTAAACATAGTCACAATTATTTATGACCACAATACTTAATTTTAGTACCAAAGTAATCAATGTGTTTTTCTTGAATGCTGAAATTTAAAAATACTAGTTATTGGCATAGTCTTAAAATCATAATATTCAGTGTTTTTTTTCTTAAACTCTTTATTGAATTTGTTACAATATTGCTTTTGTTTTACGTTTTCAGTTTTTTTTGGCCACGAGGCATATGGGATCTTAGGTCCCCGATCAGGGATCAAACCACACCCCCTGCGTTGGAAGGCGAAGTCTTAACCACTGGACTGCCAAGGAAGTCCCCAAATCATAATAGTTAAATGTAAAAATTTTATAAAGCAACATGCAAAATATAACACATAAAGAGAATATATAACATAGTAGAAAACGTAAAACTTCAATAGAAATTCCTTATGGTGGTGAAATTACAGGTAATCTTCATTTCCCATGCTTATCTGCATTTTCAAAATTTTATACAGTAATCTGCTATTATTTAGTAACAAGAAAAAAAGCAACACACACAAATACCTATGAAATGTTATTCCCTCCCTCTGAATATGTCCAACTGTATGGATATCTGTAGTTGGTAATAAATCCACCAAAAATTGACTAAATTCAAGACCAAGCTAGTATCAAGTTAATAAAGAATAAAACTAGGGACTTCCCTGGTGGTGCAGTGGTTAAGACTCCGTGCTCCCAGTGCAGGGAGCCAGGGTTCGATCCCTGGTCAGGGAACTAGACCCCACACGCATGCCACAACAAAGACCCAGTGCAACCAAATAAACAAGTAAATATATTTTTTTAAAAGAATAAAACTATATCTAATACACCCAAAAGGAACCATCAGTAATTTAACTAACTGCCTGAGTAAAGCTCAGTACACTTTAAAAGATGATGCCTCTTCACAACATTTCACTCACCATGTCCATTACACACACACACAATTTTTAAAACAAATCAAGGCATGGAAAGAAGTAGGAAAATGCGTCCCACAATCAAGATCTGGAAGAGATGATCAATGTCCCTTACAGAACAACAACTCATGAATGTGTTTACACAAGTAGAGTTTTTTCTCTCATCGTAGTCCAATCTTTGTCTGCCATGTCCCTGACCCTTTTTGGTGGATAGCAAAAATGCATTATCTGGCAAATAGCTGCATTCTTTCATTAAATGCATTTTGCTTTGCTCAATCTTTGGGAACACATTGCTCATGGTACCCCCAAATCATATCACTTATTCAGCAAATCTGAAAAAGTGATTAGCATACCCTAACTTGAATCTGGGCTTCATGAGGATGGTACTGTGGCATTTTTACCCCAGTAGGAATCTTTTAAGCCTCTAATTAGAACGCTGAAGAGGTCGGTATCCCTAACTCACAGTCCTAACCTTCTACACTGATACAAATTTAACAACAGTTTAAATTTAGCTGTAATCATAAATTTCTGACTCAGTCATTCGTCTGCTAATTCCTATATATCTTCTAACATCTTCATACGTATATGATCATACAAGAAGATATTGTTTTAATAACTTGTGTTTTCTTCTTTATCAATTAGCTATTTACTACCAGTCCTGTAACTTATTAGTTAATTTTCTATTATTATTTTCTCCAATATGCTGTCCCTTTGGCCACATCTTACAAGCCCATTAGCCTAAAACAACTCTCTCATATTTTCTAAGCCTCGATTTTCTTTAAACACTTTATGCTGAGGAACATTCTTACATCTAGGACTTTAAACTCTGTAGACAGAACTCTGGCAATCAGACAGCAAGCGTAAAAGCTATTTAATAAACCTTTCCACTAATTTAGATCCTATTGTTCCTACAGCTGTAAAGAATGCTGTTCCTATTTTCTGTGATTCTCTAACTCTTTTAGTTATACCAGAGAGAGAATATCAGATAATGTCCAAATTTCTTTCAATGGGAAGTGCATGTTTCTACAATCTAAAATAAAACAATGTTCTCAAATTTCAAAATCCCAAATGCTATACACTATCATGATAACACCTAGCTTGTTACCATACTCTACCTCTGACCACACTATTTTACATCATTGCTGTTTAGATTTCTAAAAATTTCAAGAGTCAACTCAAATCTCATCTCCTCCTAGAAGGCTTCCCTTCTAACATATACCTTTCTCTGACCATTTTCTCTCATCCAAACCGTAAAGAATTGTCCATATTATTTTCCTGATCCAGTCACTAAGTTGATAATTATGTACAAAAAATGTAAGTAAAATTCAATATATGAAATCTCTCAGCAACTAGATACAAGAGACATAAGAACAAAGATCATTCTTATTTCCTTATATTCTCTGTGAATAACGAAGTATACTGCACCTAATGGCTCCCAACACATACATGTACCTACACATATTGATAAGAAAGTTATTAAATGAAGCCATTGCAAATGTAAAATATCTACTTAAAATTTTAATGGATCCACTATGTTTGAAATTATTTCTAAATAAAATAATGAGAAAGTAAGCCTGTTCTAAATATTTGGTTCACTATCTTCAATATCCACCAAAGAGGAAGTACCTATGTAACGTTTTATTCCTTTTCTCCTTTCCTTACCCCTACTTATTTTTCAGTTCTTCTCACCTTCTCTAACCAAAGGCAAATGTAAAAGTTCAGAACTGTCCTAGGGACAGTTAAAGCATACTATAATTTGTTCCAATACATTATCTAAGTAGAACAGCTCTGTAACTCTAGTGATTTGCTTTTTCTCTGCACAGAAGCTAAAGGCTAGTTTTATAGTAATAAGACTGATAGAACTTGTATATACTGATAAAATTGAAAGCTTTGTGCTCCCTCTTTGTTCAGTTGTCTCATCAGACGACAATATTTTTTTCTCTAATCCGTGATCGGCTGCATCTCGGTAATCTATCCAGCTTTCAAATGCTCTCTCCTGAGCTTCAATTTTATTCAGTGTTCAGGATTATCTTATCTGTTGCTTAAAACTAACTTATTTAGCTGCATTTTTTCTGGAAGAAGCCTATCAATAAAGGGGAGAATATTGTTTTTCAGTTTCCCATTGGGAAGATAAAACTCTAATCTTTTTGCATAGCAGAGATAAAAAACAGACAAATGTAGTCAAGCCAGAACAATACGCAGGAGGATTCAATTTGCAGTCGCATGAGAGCTAGGAAAAGTAGATGCATTCATTCTCTCTGCTCAACAATTTAGATCCAATCAAGACAAATTGTACATTTACACGAAAAGGCATGGTAGATAAAATGGGATATTTACTTTTAGTTTTCAGATACTTCTGATTCAGGATAACAGGAATATTAGTCATAATATACTTCAAAATATAATCCATTTAACAAACTCTTACTGTAACATACGAAGGCTTCTCAAGGAGGAAATTTTGCAGGTTTTGAAAAACTAAATTGAATCATGCCTTTAATGTTGAACTCCTGTATTTTTAAAGGGCATGGCCCATCATTGAGATCCAATACTCAATTATCTTAAGTCTCATTCCACATCTAATGATATCCTTTCTCCATCAACCCTGACGCACCCACAAGTTAAACCCTAGCAGAATCATTTACTCAACTGGAGAAAAACAGACCTTTTACGTTTCTTTTATTCCACTTGGGTAAGATCTGAAAAATGTCCACCTCTTCTGCAAGCTTTCTTCAAGGCTCCCTTTCAGTAAATTACCATAAAAGCCAAACCTGGGTGAATCAATAGGCTTTACCCAACATATCAGAAGTGCTGAAGTGGAGACAGATAAAAAAGCATCACAAGTCATCAATAATAAATTAGTTTGTCTGCAGTAGTGACATCAGGCCAACGTGAGAAAGGACTTACTTCTGAGCTATTTAACCCCTCCAGCATGAAAATTTCCACTGATAAAAGACACAATTAAGAGAACAATAAAATGTTTCATGGATAGAAAGTAAGAGGAAACTCATTTTAGTGGGTGGAGGCTACTAAAATGATGTTCCTCTTACCTTTGATGGCTAAGGTCATCAAATCCAAACTGCATCTACCCAGTAAAATGAGTTTCCTCTTACCTTCATCAATTGATTAAATTTTTTAAAATCTTTAAGTTTCTTCTTCCTTTCTACTCAACTTTTTATTTTAGGCGCTTTTGCCAAAAGCAACAAGACCACCTTTTGATAGCAGGATCACGACACCATTTCCTACATGAATTTCATCAAAAACTCTGCGAGCCCACAGAAGAAACACTGAAGTTAGGGAAGATTGGGAATTTCAAAAGGAAGCAATTTGTTAAGGGGATGGTGCGTGGAAGGCTGACTTCAAAACTGTAAAATAAGCTGTAGGAATCCATGTGTCAGAGATGGGTAATTAAAATATATTATTTTGAATGAATATAATAGCCTCTCTGATGCCAGTCACTGTTTTCACCCTTTTCAAAAATTTCATCAATCTTCTATTTAATAGTCTGAGCACAAGCAGAACGACAGCCAACATAGTTAGGGCCCTGGCAGAAGGCATGCATGGACTCAATCAAGTTTACCAAGTTCCCTTCAGATCCTATATTCTCACATACTTTACACCCTTATAATTCTTGAAACAACAAATACCTTCAGCTCTCTTTACTACTCATGGCTATTGCCTCCATAAATTTTCATCAGATTTGCCTTCTGTATCCTATCTCCACAGTCCTTAAATACCTATTGCATAGCCAAAAAAAAAAAAAAAGAAAAAAATGATTCTTACATACTCTATTTTTCAGAATGCTCCTTGACTCCAGTTTTCCCAAAAGATTCTACTTTTCCAAGTGTTCCTCGAAAATAAAGGCTGCCTCTCCCATACACCTCGCCCCCCACAGGTTTGTGGTTCTCCTATTATTAAACTTGTCAATGTCTATTCGAGATTATTATTCTTTCACGCTTATATAAAATATTTTTGAGAACTTTGGCACACCACACAACACTGTTCATGACTCATTTGCCTTATTTTCATCTTTGAAATCCTTGTTATTCCATCTTCATCTAGGATTTGGGATCCTAAACTGTAGCCTTCCCAGCAACTCCAAATCCTTCCATCAAAATAGAGAATTTCAATTTATATTTACTGTACACACGTTCTCAACTCTCATTTAGTCCTCAATCCATGAAAATCTGTTACTCCACTGCATTATGGCTAGGGTCATCAAATCCAAACTGATTGCTTAATCTAATATCCATGCTTTAGTTATTGCCTTATTCGACCTCTCTGTGCCATTTATATTGCAGGCCACTGCTGGCTTCTTGAAACTCTGCCATGTAAGATTCTGAGACATCACTCTTCTGATATCACCCTTTTCCCTATGAACGCATCTTCTCATTTTTGGTTGACTTTGTTCCTTGTAAATCAGAACGCCCAAGTATTCCATTCCATCTTCAGATCTCATCTTTACTCAATTTATCTTCCTTTTTTGTTTGAATTCATACCCAAGACTGCAGCGATCATCTTTATGCTTACTGTTGCTAAAATATAATAATAGTCTTCACTAATTTTTGAGCCTCAGGCACATATAACTAACTTTTCAAAAGGGTATCTCCATTTGCAGGGATCATGGAGATACAGAAATCAACATATCCAAAACTGAACTCTTCAAACCTCAGTATTCTTTCAGTACAATTATTCTGTGAGTTGTAAGCTTGGTGAAACATAACATCTTCCAACCATGAAACATAGAAAGATTTAGCAAAGCACTGTAAAAATTAGATTTACCTAATGTTAAGTCTACATCATTTCTTAATTAACTGATTACTAAGTCTATCAAAAGGAAAAACAGTTAAATGCTGACCCTTATTAGTAAAACCATTATAGACCCCAACTACTAACAACGTCATAATTCACTTACTATAAGAAATATAATGCCTAAATCACAAGAAACTGCAGCCCTCTCATTCCCAGAACCAATCAGCCCTTATCTAGAAAAGTTATCTTCAGATTTATTTTGGCTGCCATTTTATAAGTATGGATAGAGTGATGAATAGCCTAGCATATGAACACTTGAAAAGATAGGAAAATCTCCAACACTGGAAGGGTGGTTATATGTTGCTTCTAAATGTAGAAAAAGGATCATGAGGACAACTTTAAGGGTAGGAGGGGGATACAGTTCATATAAAAAATAATTCTTTCACAGAGAGCATTGCCTTGCACAATGCCATGGGTTGGTTGTCTTATTACCTCCCAAATTCCATCTCTCTGAGGTTGTTCAAACAGAGGCTAGTCAGCATCTGCAAAGCTTACTGTGGAAGAATTTGCTTCTCTAAATGACTTTAACGTCATTAACAGAGATTGTTTCAACACTACATACGAATCAACAGCGATTTACTACTCTACTTCCTATCAACTTTAAACAAAACAGGCATAACAAACTGAACATTTTCCAGAGATTTTTTGTAAAAGGTTTTCTTTTAAGGTTAGAAAATAATTTAGTTTGAACTAAAGTTTCATTACGATTCATGATACTTAAGTTTCTTCACTACCGTCTCCGACTTCCCTCACCAACACTTTAGAAAAGCTAACAGTCTCTAAATCAGGATTTAGTAATTCCCTCTTTATTGAGAAAGGTAGAAAAATAATAGCTTCTAAAACAAAAAGAAGTACCTTTGCCTCTAGTCATTCACTTCACCAGAAATTCCAATATTTCATCAGTACCTGTGAACAATACAGAATGCTCAGGGAAGGCGAACCATTTAATCTCCTCCCTCTGCTCTAAGGCAGAAATGCTTATTCAAACATTATAGACTCTGGATAAAGTCAAATTACAACCCCACTTTACCAAAACATTAACCATTTGGTGGCCCTTCCTTGGCTTTAATCCTGAATCAGGTTCTTAAGCACAGCACTCCCTGTATTGTGCACTGGACAGAGAACTCTGTTGTTTTTCACATTATTTTCCTTTGCTAATTCAATGCACCTTGTGTTTCAATGTTTTTGGTAAGAACAGCAATAAATTTTAAAAAGAGGGGCATAACTCTTTGCTTACATATACTTTTGGCAAGCTACAAGCATACTTAGGATTAAAACTGAAAATTAGGGCTTCCCTGGTGGCGCAGTGGTTGAGAGTCCGCCTGCCGATGCAGGGGACACGGGTTCGTGCCCGGGTCCGGGAAGATCCCACATGCCGCGGAGCGGCTGGGCCCGTGAGCCATGGCCGCTGAGCCTGCGCGTTCGGAGCCTGTGCTCCGCAACGGAAGAGGCCACAACAGTGAGAGGCCCGCGTACCGCAAAAAACAAAACAAAACAAAACAAACTGAAAATTAAATACCTATTTTATGAGTCATGATTTCAAAGACCTTCTTTTCTCATTTGTGAGCTAAACAAACATGGATCTTGTCAAAGTTATTTTTACTGTTGATCTAGATTACAATTTATAGCAACAGTGCCCTCCAGAGCATCTCTTAGTTTCCTTTCATCGACTGTCCTTTTCTAATCTTTCTCTCTGTACTGCACCCAGAGTGATATATTCAAACCTGCGGATCTGATGAAGTCAAGTCCCACCTTGCTTCAACTATTTCAATAGCTTTGCCTCCCTCAAAGGATCCACACAACCATATATGGTTTTACCTACTCCACCAGTCTACCGTAAAGCTCCCTCTCAGCTTCTGTCCTATTGCTATTAATTCCTTTTTCCTCAAACCATGAGCCCTTCTGTCTGGAACCCTCTTCCCCCCATTCTGTGCACAAAACACTTAATCTTAAGATAAACTTCAGATCAATTCCTCAGAGAAGACTACAAGGACCCCAGTTTAGGTCAAATTTCTTTGCTATGGGCTCTTGTAAAACCATGTTTCCTTTCTTTCAAAGAGCTTATCTTGGATGTTATTCATGCATTTAACAGCGGAATTGTTTAAGCAATGCCTGTTTTAAATACTAGCAAAGTTTTTCAACTGTGACATCATTGGCATTTGAGGCTGAATAATTCTTTGTGGTGGGTGGCCATTCTGTGCAATGTAGGATGTTTAGCAGCATACCTGGCCTCTATCCACCAGATTCTAGAAGCACACTGCCTCCCCTCCAAGTTCTGACAACCATAACGTCTCTAGACACACTAGTGTCTATTGGATTGGGGTATAACTACCAAACCATTAAGTTCATGAAAATACTGACATATGTTTTTAATCACCATTTTATGCCTATGCCAAGCATAGTGCTGGGTTTCAGTGGGTACTTAATAAATATTTTAAATGATAAATATTGGCCAATGAAGTTATTTCATAGCATAATCTGAAAAGATATTTCATGGAAAGATGAAAGCATGAAAAAATCCATCTAAATATTTATTTTAAAAGCTTTCAAATACTAAGGAAAATATACATTATTAAATACACAAAAAAGAAAGAAGCCAATTGAACTCAGCTTTAACTACTTTTCAAGAAGCTAAGCGTTTCTATAATTGAGATATTAGATGTAAAAAAAATCTGAAGTTTAACAGCGTTTCCCCCTTTCAAATTACTCTACCACTACTTGAAAGAAGACCTATAGAAGTGCTCAGGTTGATAAAGGTAAAATATTATACTTAATTCCTGCATATTCCTTAGTTTAATCTGATTTAAAAGTAATAAGCTAAAACTTATTTTCTACATGACTGGATACAGAGATTAAGTTTGGGCTACTAAAATTAGTAGCTGGTCTTGCCAGCGTTTAATGTTTTTAAACTTTTAACCACTGAACAAAAGATTGATATTATACTTCAAGGGAATTATTCCTTTATATATCTTCTGTTCTTTTAATTCAAAACAGAAGCTATCAGCTAATGTCCATAAAAATATTAATAAAAACTCAAATGGCTTAAACCAAAAGATTGTGTTGTGTTAAGAACAACTTAAAAAAAAAAAAAGAACAACTTTAGCAGTCTATCTTTAACTCATCACATAGGAGGCAGCATTCTGGAGTTGCATTCCTGGGTGTGTTATCAATATATTAATCATGGATATAATAGTTGTGATTTAGTTGAATGCATCCACTCAAACTATTCTCCCAAGCCCTAAGAAATTTATCTGTCTTCAGACTCCTTTCGTATTCAGAATAGGATTTACACTTCAGACAAGATACAGTTTTCATAAAGGTTACATGAAGGGTTCTGGGATACAACATGGAAACCACATATTTTGCTGTATACACTGACACCAACTTTTAAAAGGATGATCTCCTGAGATTAAGGGTCTCAGTGATAATACCTGAGTGTATAGCTGTGATTTCGGTAGAATAGTAAAGAAGACGAAAGTTAGAAATTATTTTTTTCTCCTCCTAGTCTACCAGACTTCAGTGCTTTAACATTTCTTCCTTGAACACTTCTTCAGTTAAAGTATGTTATCTATCAAAAAAATGATCTCTGATATAACCCAAGAGGTGCATAATGCCATTTGAAAAACAAAGTATAAGGTATTTGGGTCAAAGGAAACCAAGCTGATTATCAAACGTAATTTTTAGTTACAATCTCATTTTACACTAGATAGATCAATGAAAACTATGCTATTTTTACTAGGAAAATGCAGCTAGATATTAAAAATTTGCTTCTGATATTACAAGAAAAATATATACACACTAAAAATTACCATTAAAAATTCCTCAAGAATGTATCATATTGGGAACCAGTATCGCTCAATGAAGGCACTATATTGGGGACCAACATTTCACATGAAGTTCCACCAGACAACATTTTCCTTCACGATGGCTACAAATAGCTGTTTATTCAGTGGGGTACCAGAAGAAATAATCAACTGGTTTGGTCTTAGGGGCCATGCTGTGTATGACTTACATGCAGCAAAGTGAAGTACGTACTCCCATTGTGAGATGCACATGGAAATTAAGTATTCTGAGCAAAGAGCAGATTCACATCTCTTGCTCAGCTTTCTCTAGTATGTGTGCTCAAAAATGAGGAGGACAGTGTGTATATGTCAATCTCAATCTCCCAATTTATCCTTTCCCCCCTTTCCCCCCGGTAACCGTAAACTTTTTATTTATTAAGTGTATGTTTTACCTAACTCCAGAGTCACAGAAATGGGTTTATATTCGTTTATATCCTCCAACCTAAACCTAAATTGGCAAAGTATGTAAATTTTTAAATAATTTACCAAGGTAAGCGTTTAATCTGAGGTTTATGATTTCAACCTATTTAAATTTGGCTTCATAAAATACAAAATTCAATTAGTTACAAGATTATAAAATACGTAGACCCTAAATTTATAGGGTCTCTTACAAATTTGTATTTCTTTTCCTGACTTCCAATCCTTGAATCCTGTAAATCTAGTCCATCTACCTCTATTACTTAATAACTTTTATGTTCTCCACTACTCATGGGTTCACTATGCCTTCTGGCATTTTGCTTTTCACAATCTGATCCTAACTTTACTTTTAACCTTATATATCACTACTTCTATATATGTAGTGGTTCAGCTCTCCTATTCACCACCAAAAAATATCAGTTTATTTCTTGCACCTTTGAAACGTGCTTATCCCATCTCTTTGATCCTGAATGCTCCCCCATCAATAATTTCCCATCGGGCTTCCCTGGTGGCGCAGTGGTTGAGAGTCCGCCTGCCGATGCAGGGGACATGGGTTCGTGCCCCGGTCCGGGAGGATCCCACATGCCACGGAGTGGCTGGGCCCGTGGGCCATGGCCGCTGGGCCTGAGCGTCCGGAGCCTGTGCTCCGCGGCGGAAGGGGCCGCGGTGGTGAGGGGCCTGCGTACCGCAAAAACAAAAATACAAAAACAAAAACGACAACAACAAAAAATAATTTCCCATCTACTTACTCTACTATAACCAAAGTAAGTCATATATTCCCTAATTGTTTCACAATATTTCCCTATTATCTCATATGACAATGATAAATTCCACTTTTATTAAGAATCTCTGTTTCAGTTAGAGACAAATGTGCTTATATACTATTTTATTCAACCTTTAAAACAGCGAAATATAAGGATGACTATTCTCACATTACAAGCATGAAAATTTAGGCCAAGTAACTTACTCAAGGACAAAAGTCACTAGTGCAGAGGAGCTGTGACATGAACCAAGAACTCTTTGACCCTAAAGGGGTGCTCTTTCCATATATACCATGAGGTCTCACCCTCAACCTGTGCCTTCCATTTTGGTTGATTAAATTTACTTTGTTATTACTTTATTTTATGTGAGTAATCGCTCATCACTTAGATTTTGATTAATCAGAGGAATTTTCTACTGTTCTTAATCATGATCCCAAGAACATGGAGAGTTTTTAAAAATAATGAAACCATCAATTTCTAAAAAGAACATATTGAGTTTTGTTTTTTTGCTTATTTCTCTGATGCCACCACTAGCAAAGGACAGCAATTTATTAAGAAACAAAAAGGAAGAAAAAATTAACATAGAATTGGTTTTAAACCTTACTGTGATAAAATTTCATTTTCTCACCCACAGGCCTCTAGTTCCATACTGATCAAATAAGCTTAATTCTGAAATCATTTCTACTTTTAAAATTCTGGGTCAAACTCCCAGGATTATTGGGCAGTTCAAATGAGATTAATGTAAACAGATTTAAATATAGAATATTATAAAGACAAAGAACTATTAATTCTGATATAGTTTTAGTAAATAAAAAATAGATTCATTTTCAATATGTGCTAGTAAGTAGCCCTTAACTATTTAAGGGCTCTAGTTCTCAAAATGTGCCAGAAATTTGGAGAACTGAAAGGTATTTTTAAACTGAAATGCCCTAAAAACATATCACAATCAGATTAAAAGCCAAGCAAATATTACATATACTGTTACCAACTTTTGATTTTAAATATTAGAAAATACATTATAGTAAATATTTGTAATAGTTATGTCTGCATTATCTTAATTATACAGTGTATATGGCATTTGGCACATTGACAGCATGTTGGCTTTTAGTATTTCTAAATTAAGTGTTTGTACTTAGTTTTTGTTTCTGTGTTTTACTTACTTTGTAATAATTTCCTGCAGAGGAAGAAGTCACAAGTCTTCTCTGAGAACCTGACTTTCCCCACTGATGTCTATACTTTATGAGAAAAATAACTACTTATGGAAATGCAGTATTTCATATTTTGGTAATCAATCAAAAGCAATAAATACTGCACAACCAGCATCTTAAGAATGCACTTAGGTACCGTATTGATCCTCAGAACATTAAACCTCTTACCAGCGTTACGACTATATTCTGCTCCTGGATGCACGTGCTGTGCCCAGTGACTTGATTTTATAAAGAGCTGTGTTCATATAGGCAAGGGAAAAATTATACCTAAAGATGGACTCTGTAACTGTCTGTAAATGCATTTTAGGAATTTTTAATTTTATTATCTTTGTGGGATATAGTATACATACTCTATATTTCACTTTAAGAACCTTACTACCTAAAAAAGAATGAACTTACTATTTAATACGTATATTTACTCTTACTAGTGCATTTGGAGGTTGCCATATTTGGTTAATAGGAAGATACTATAAACAACATAAAGTGCAATAGCTCATAGGGATTCTGTAGAGATATTTCCAATACGGTAGATGTATTAAATTTGATGTTGTTTGAATTTCATACAAGTTTACACATAGTACTCCACTAGAAATATAAGTAAAGCATACCCACTCAGTGAACTGCATTTGGAATCTGTCAATACTGGGGGCGGAGGGAGGCAAAAAAGGGATTTTCATTCAGTTCTGCTATAACACTTGTTCTGAGAATGTGAATTTGTTTCAGTGTGATTGATATATTAGGGAACAACGTAAGAATAACACAAATTATACGTTGCCTTTGTGCAATGTCATCCACGAGAACTACTACGTAAACTCAGAAAAATGCATCTCATCAAATGGAATGATGTAGGAATACATAAAGCATACACCTCAAACATATACCAGCTACTTTGGTTTACCTCCATCCACACATCTGGTGTTAAAACTTCACTTCTGACTTCACATAGTGTGAAATGATAGAAGTGGGCTAAGTAACAAATGCAAACTCTTCCCACACCCATTTCCACAATCAAGTGTCAGGTTGTGTTAACTATCTAACATGTATAAAACAATAATACCATTTTCATTAAGTCCCTGTGTATTTTTATGTAACACTGACAAAGTATTTTTTAGTGTTTTTCCTTTAACTCCATTTTCCATAAGCCCTGTGGTCTTTATTACATAATATTGCACAGTGCAATGATTTTTAGGAACACCTATGTTATGTGATACCAGTACTGAGTGTACTGTGAAACTAATAACTTCTGACGGTCTATATTGATCTGACAGAGAAAATTATAATTTCATAAAAAATGTAGTTATCTATTATATACATGTGGTATAAGTTTATGCAGAAATCCATTGATGCTCTGGGCTTCAGGAAAACATAGTTATAAAGTGAGTGACTAACAGAAAATGAATTATGTTTACGTTTCTGTCCATCTAATGTAGTAATTTTTTAATCCTACTATCAATACTACACAACAATAAATGGAAACATTTAACGTACAGGTGTCTTTTTTAAAAATTTAATCTTATTGTGGTAAGAACACTTAACATGTGATATACTCTCTTTATACATTTTTAAGTGTACAATGCATTATTGTTGACCAAGAGTAAAATGTTTTAAGTCAATCTCTAGAGGTTATTCATCTTGCTTGACTGAAATTTTATGCCTGTTAATCAGTAACTCTCCATTTCATCCTCCCCCAGGCCCTGGAAATCACCATTCTACTTGATTTTATGAATTTGACAATTATACATACCTCATGTAAGTAGAACCATGCAGTATTTCTCTTCCTGTAACTAGCTTATTTTGCTACTTAGCATAATGTCCTCAAAGTTCATGCATGCTGTCCCATATGGCAGAATTTCTTTCATTTTTGAGACTGAATAGTATTCCATTGCTGTATATACCACATTTTCTTTATCCATTCACCCATCAATGGACATTTAGATTGTTTCCACATCTTGGCTACTGTGAATAGTGCTGTGATGAACACAGGAGTGCCAAATGCTCTCTGAGATCCTGATTTTAATTCTTTCAGATAAATACCCAGAAGGGGGATTGCTAGATCGTATGCTAATTCTTGTCTTAAGTTTTTGCAGAATCTTCATATTGTTTTCCATAGCAGCTGCACCATTTTGCAATCCCACCAACAAAGTGCAAGGGTTCCAATTTCTACACATTCTTACCGACACTAATTGTTTTCTGACATATATAGAATAAGCCCTAAACCGTACTGTGTTAAAAGCTCATTTCTTCCCTTCTAGTATCGCTTATGCCAAGATCTGTTTAGATGTTCTCTATTTTCCTCCATTGGTCTACTTGTCTACCCTTTTGTGAATAACACATTTTCTTGTTTACCACAGTTTTATATGCCATTTTGTATTAGAGAGGCTCTTCCTGTTTGTTTTTATTCAAGAATGCCTTTGCTTTCCTAGGACACTTACAACTTGCTATAAATTTTAGAATTGGCTAGCTGAACGGCAAAGCAAAATATAAAACAAAACACCTGTTGTGATTCTTATTGTGATTGTTTTACAATCAGTTTTCAGGGAATTTTTGTCTTTTTAATACTGAGCATTTCAATTCATGAACAAGGGAGGTTTGTCCTTTTTTTATTCTTTAATCTCTCTCTAAAATTTTATTATTTCCTCTGTGATGTTTGTGTATCTCTTTTCTTAGACTCTCTACTAGGTACCTGATGGTTCTGATGTTACTGTAAATGGCATTTTTCTTAAAAATTTCACTTTCTCAATATTCACTATTAATGCATAATATACATTTAATTTTTATTAAAATGTAATTCCCATACCATTTAACTCACCCTTTTAAAATATACCATCATCAAAAAGTCTACAAGCAATAACTGCTTGAGAGGGTGTGGAGAAAAGGGAATCCTCTTACACTGTCAGTGGGAATATAAATTGGTACAACCATCATGGATAACAGTATGGAGGTTCCTTAAAAACAAAAAATAGAGCTATCATATGATCCAGCAATCCCACTCCTGGGCATATATCCAGAGAAAGCCATAATTACAAAAGATACATGCACCCCAATGTTCACCGCAGCACTATTAACAACAGCCAGGTCGTGGAAGCAACCTAAATGTCCACCGACAGAATAGATAAAAAAGATATGGTATATGTACATATATATACATATACACATGTACATATATATACATGTAAATATATATACATATATATACACATATATATACACACACACGCAATGAAATATTACTCATCTGTAAAAAAGAGTGAAATAATGTCATTTACAGCAACATGGATAGACCTAGAGATTATCATACTAAGTGAACTAAATCAGAGAAAGACAAATATCATATGATATCACATATGTGGAATCTAATTTTTGAAAAAGTGATATAAATGAACTTGTTTACAAAACAAACAGATTCACAGATTTTGAAAACAAACTTATGGTTACCAAAGGGGAAAGGTGCGGGGGGAGGGATCAATCAGGAGCTTGGGATTAGCATCCACACACTACTATATATAAAATAACCAACAAGGACCTACTGTACAGCACAGGGAACTTTACTCAATATTCTGTCATAACCTTTATGGGAAAAGAATCTGAAAAAGAATGGATATATGTATATGTATAACTGAATCACTTTGCTGTACACCTGAAAGTAACAACATTGTAAATCAACTATACTCCAATAAAAAAAAATCAAGTGTACCATTCAGTGATTTTTAGTATATTATCAAACTTGTACAAGCATCATCACTATGTAATTCCAGAACATTTTGATCACTCCAAAAAGGAACCACATGCTCACTTGGTATTCACTTCCCATGCCCACCCATGGGCCCTGGAAACCATTAATCTAACTTCTGTCTATAAATTTGGCTATTCTAGACATTTTATAATTGGGATTATACAATATGTGGACTTTTGTGTCTGGCTTCTTTCACTTAACATGTTCTAAATGTTCATCCATGATGCAGCATGTGTCAGTACTACTTCTTTACTTTTTATGGTTGAATATTCCGTTATATGAATACATCACATTTTGTTTAACCACTGTTCAACTGATGAACATTTAGACATTTTCCACTTTTTGACTATTATGAACAAAGCTCCTATGAACATTCATAAATCATTTCTTTTGTGCTTTCAATTGTCCTGAGTACCTAGAAGTGGAATTATTGGGCCATATTGTAACCCTATGTTGAACTTCTTGAGGAGCTACCAAGCTGTTTTCCACAGCAGCTGCATCATTTTACATCCTCACCAGCAATCTATGAGGATTCCAATTTCTCCCTAACCACACCAAATTTGCTAATGTGCATATTTTTTCATTCTAGTCATTCTTGTGGGTGTTAAGTGGTATCTAATTTTTATTTTGATTTGCATTTTCCTAATGGCTAATGATATTGAGGATCTTTGCATGTGTTTATAGGCTATTTTTACATTCTCTTCAGAGAAATACTTATTTGAAGCATTTTCCCATTTTTAACTGGGTTCATTTTCTTTGTATTATTGAGTTGTAGGAGCTCTTTATGTATTCTAAATCCTAGACTCTTTTCAAATATATGACTTACTAATATTTTTTCCCATTCTGTGGTTTGTGTGTTCACCTTCTTGATATCTTACTTTGAATCAAAAGTATTTTCTATTTCACTATAGTCTATTTTTCTTTTGCTGTTTGTGGTTTCAGTGTTATATCTAAGAAATCTTTGCTTAGTTCAAGGTAAGGAATAATTGTGTTTGATTTCTCCGAAAAATATTATCATTTTAATCTTTACATTTAAGTTTTTTATACATATTGACTTAATTTTTGTAAATAGTGAGAGAGAGCATTGCAGCTTATATCTAACTGTCCCACCACCATTTGTTGTAAAGATTATTCTTCCCCCATGAAATCTCAGGACTCTGATTTTTTTTAAAAAATCAATTGATCAGGAATTTATGGATTTAATTCTGGACTCTAAATTCTATTCCATTAATCTGTATGTCTATCCTTATGACGGTATAACACAATCTTGATTACTGCAACTTTGTGGCGATATTTGAAATTGGGAAGTCAGTCTTCCAATTTTGCTATTCTTTTCAACATTGTTTTGGTTAGACTGCATCACCTGTATTTCCATATGAAATTTAGGATCAGCCTGTACATTTCTGCAAAAAAAAAAAAAAAAGAGCTAGAATTTTGACACAGCATGTGCTGAATCAGTAGATCAATTTTAGGAATTTTACAATCTTAAAAAGATTAAGTCTTCCAATTCATGTTCATGGACAAATTCTTTACATCCAGAAAGGGGATTCCCCCCAGTGTCTTCAAAAAGGAACAAAGGCCAACTGATACCTTAACGTTATTCCAGTGAGGCCCAGTTTGAACTTCTATACTATAAAACTGTGAAGTAAGAAAAAAATGTGTTGTATAAGTCCCTAATGTTATGGTAATTTGTTCCAGCAGCTATAGAAAATATACTTTTTATTTCTAGTTTGTTGAGTGTTTTTTCTTTTACTCATGAAAGGATGTTTGATTTTGTCACATGCATTTTTGGCATATGTTGAGATAATCATGTATTCAATGTTTTTGATCCTTTAATCTCTTAATAAAATGAATTACATAATTCGTTCCTATGTTGAACAAACTTTGCATTCCACTTGATCATGGTCTACAAATTCTTTTTTATATGCTTCTGCCTTCAATTTTCTAGTATTTTGCGTAGGATTTTTTGAAAAATCCTTATACTGTCATTTATATTTACCTATTTATTTAGGTGTGTTGACCAGTGCTTGCTCTTTCTTCATGAAGATTCAAGTAATGGTCTAATTTCCTTTCATTTCATTCTGGAGGACTTCCTATATTTTGTATGGCTGATCTATTAGCCATGAACTATTGGCGTTTATTTGGGAATGTTTTAATTTCTCCATCTTTTTTTGAAGGATGGTTTTGTTGGATATATAATTCTTGGTTGATTTTTTCTTCTATCACCATTTTTGAATATGTTATACCACTGTCCTTTGACCTCCAGGATTTTTGATCATAGAACAGCTGTTAATCAGACTGAGGACGCTTTGTACGTGACGAATACCTTCTCTCTAGCTGCTTTCAAGATGTGTACATAAATGGATCTCTTTGAGTTTATCTTACTTGGAGGTTGTTGAACTTTTCGGGTGTGTAAATTAATGTTTTCATCAAATTTGAAAACATTTTCAGCCATTATCTCTTCAAATAGTCATTTTGACCTTTTCTCTATTTCTTCTTCTTCTGGAATATCCATTATGAATATGTTAATACATTTGAGGGTGTCTCACAGGTTTCTGATGCTCAGTTTATTTTTTCATTCTTTCTTCTTTCTGTTGCTCAGACTGGATAATCTCAATTGATCTATCTTCAGGTTGGCTGATAATTTCTTCTGCCCACTCAAATAACTTGTTGAACCTCTATAGTTAATATTTTAAGACGTTTTTCAAGAGCAATTTTAGGTTCATAGGAAAACTGAGTGGAAAGTATAGTTATTTCCAATATGCCCAGACACATGCATAGACACTCCCACTTGTCAACATCCCCCACCAGAGTGGTACACTTGTGACAACTGCTGAATCTACACTGGCACATCACAACCACCCTAAGTCCACTGTTTACCTTAATGTTCTCTCCCGCTGGTGTACATTCTACGGGTTTGGACAAACGTATAATGATATGTATCCACCATCATACATCCATCATAAAGAATATATTCACTGCTCTAAAAATGCTCTGTGCTCTTCCCAATCATTCCCTGTCCCCACGCTAACCCCTGCTAACTACTGAACATTTTACTAGTCCCATAGTTTTGTCATTTCCAGAACAGCATATAGTTGAAAGCATACCATATGTAGCCTGCCTTGGGCGAGATACGATGGCTCTAGGGGCTGGAGTCGAGTATCTCCCTTCTCCCATGTGGAAGTCTAGTGCTGACTGGATTGGGTATTTCCCTTCCCTTAGGTCAGTTAGTCTCTGGTTAGTTTCCCCTCAGGGCAGGCCTTACTAAAAATAACCGTGTGTTATTTTTATATATATAACAATATATGCTAGAGAGGGTGTGGAGAAAAGGGAACCCTCTTGCACTGTTGGTGGGAATGTAAATTGATACAGCCACTATGGAGAACAGTATGGAGGTTCCTTAAAAAAGTAAAAATAGAACTGCCATACGGCCCAGCAATCCCACTCCTGGTCATATACCTGAGAAAACCATAATTCAAAGAGTCATGTACCACAATGTTCGCTGCAGCTCTATTTACAATAGCCAGGACATGGAAGCAACCTAAGTGTCCATCATCAGATGAATGGATAAAGAAGATGTGGCACATATATACAATGGAATATTACTCAGCCATAAAAAGAAACGAAATTGAGCTATTTGTAATGAGGTGGATAGACCTAGAGTCTGTCATACAGAGTGAAGTAAGTCAGAAAGAGAAAAACAAATACTATTCCATATATATGCTAACATATATATATGGAATCTAAGGGAAAAAAAGGGTCATGAAGAACCTAGTGGTAAGACGGGAATAAAGACACAGACCTACTAGGGAATGGACTTGAGGATATGGGGAGGGGGAACGGTGAGCTGTGAGAAAGTGAGAGAGTGGCATGGACATATATACACTACCAAACATAAAATAAATAGCTAGTGGGAAGCAGCCGCATAGCACAGGGAGATCCGCTCGGTGGTTTGTGACCACCTAGAGGGGTGGGATAGGGAGGGTGGGAGGGAGGGAGATGCAAGAGGGAAGAGATATGGGAACATATGTATATGTATAACTGATTCACTTTGTTATAAAGCAGAAACTAACACACCATTGTAAAGCAATTATACTCCAATAAAGATGTTTAAAAAAAACAAACAGAAAAAAACACTTGCCCAAGTTAATGAAGTTCTCCCCGTCAACCCTAGCAGGTGCATGGAATTAAACAATTACAGTGATTTTTGACAAGTTCTAAAGTTGTCATATTCATTATAACCTTTGTTGACTGGAAATCAAGTCAGTAATATTAAAATATTCAAATAAGCCCCATCTACATGTATATTCCAGGGTTAAAGAGAATATACATTGTTGACAGATTACCTAGGTTTGAAATCCAGATGTGCCACTTAGTAGCTGTGACTCTGGGCATGGCTCTTCTTTGACCTGTACCTCAGTTTCCTCCTCTGTTAAGGTAACATTAACACTGTCTTCGAATAACTCTTACAAGGATTTTATATGTTATGTGGTTTAAGTCCTTGGAAGAGACCCTGGGAATAGGAAATGCTACAAAAGTATTAGTTACGTATTTTCTGCCTACGTTAAGAGTACTGCCTAACATATGGATGGGTTCTATCACTGATATTACCACGCATTTTTATAACCAACATAAATCTTCAGTCTTATTAACAGTTAACCTACTGCTATTTAGATTGCTAGTATAGTATAATGTCTATTATAAGAAATCAGAATTATGATTGGGGCTTAGTTTTTAAAATCATGTCTCTGCTCCCAACATTTTTCAGATCTATAACTAATACATTAATAAGAACTTTAGTTGATCAAAGATACATTACAGGACTTTAACCTGGTTAAAACCTTAAGGATTCATATTTTAGTATTGCTTTTATTTTGACTTTCATTCCAAATCAACTATAGGACAGCTTTAAGAATAATAAGATTTGATGTTTGGACTTTAAAATGGGAATTTTCTGTGTCTTTTTATGTAAAGAATTCTCAGGTTATAAATTAAGCTCTGCTTAAAACACTACTATAAGTTATTCCAAAGTTAAACAGCATCCCTTTATAATCATAAAGAAATTTAATGCCAGTCATGGAGAAAAGCAGAAAACAGAGGTGAATGGGTCCACTACATTAATGATGCAGAAGTCATTCATGGTAATCTGAATCATGCCAAGAAGTCAAAGGGCATTAGAAGCAACAATAAAGAGGTTGAGAGCTTTCTAGAGGTGAGAGAACTTCTTTAGGGGAAAGCTCCCTCTGACTTTCAGTCACTACTTTGAGTAATGACATCTTATAAGATAATACACCTGACCTGCCAAGATTTCATTCGATCTTCACAAGAAAAAAACAGAATTGGTCAAAATGATAAGGGACACCATGGTAGCGCTTGAAACAGAGCTGGTAAATATACGATATTCATTAATTTGTTCATTTGTCCATTTGTACTTTCATTCAGGAAATATTGTTAAGCACCTGCTATCCAGTTGTGTCAAATATGTAAGAGCAAAGGACTGATATGGTACCTTTCCTCAGGGAGAGGGGTAGGCAATAAACAAGGAAGCAAGCAACAAGCAGACAAAATAATTTTAACACATTTAGTGATTTCAGTAAATGCTAATAATAAAATTATCAGTCATATTCTAAAAAAAACAAAACCAAACAGGAGGCAGGTATATTTTAAATGCTCTCACAGAGGAAGTGACAAGGGAAGCATTTGAGCTGAAACTTGAAAGGTAAGAAGTCAGCCATAGGAAGAGCTACTGCACATTTGCCTGCACTCACATCCTACATGCCCAGAGCTTGCACCATCAGCAAATCATGACAAAGTTTCTGGAAACTCAGTATTTTTCACAACTTCCTGCTCCCAAATCCACATCACATTCCTGCTGGCAGGCAAGATGAAAATTACTTGCATTCTGGGTCTCAATCTCTTATAGTAGTAATTTCTTTTCACCACAATTCCTAATTCTATCTATTCCCCATTTTCTTGCTCAGAAAATAGTCCTCTCCAGGACTATTTTCTCTCCTGATATTTTTTGATCAAATGTTTTTTGTCTTTGCATTTAGGGACTTCCACAGTTCATCTGTGTACAGGCAAGAAGTCCATCAATGCAAGATAGATTCTTGAAATATTCTTCTTAATTTTCACACACAGTAATGCTAATTTCCCCACCAGCCTATCTGGTCCCCTTATTCACCAGTATCCTAAAGGGGAAGAACCTAACAACACAGACTCAAATTGGTTGCTCAGTCCCGTTGATAGTTATATTTTTGAAGTACTGTGCATTTATTCTCCTATCTCAATGACCTATTTACAAAATTTAAAAATCACACTCTCATGCTGGGGACAGGACACTTGATTCTGCTGGCTATACTGCCCCTCCATCCCTGATGGTGGTTCTGAGCCACTCTGCAACAGACCTCAATTTCTGTGAACACAGTTGCGAGCCACAGATTCATGTATAAATACCAAGTGGATCACATTTTTAAAAAAATCTCATTCTTCTACACAATTGGACTTAACAAGTGGCATTTAGGTGTTAAATCCTGCCATTGGTTTAATAAAATACAAGGTACATCCTTAGGAAATACCCTATTCAGTTTGCCAGAGGGAGACTGTTGAGGCGTTTACCTGTCTACATTACTCCTACTTGAAGCCTTATGTACAAGGTTTGGAAGAAAAGTCTCCCGTGCCCTTTATGACTAGAATATCTTTAATACCCTAATATCTTTAATAATTAAGGCATATATGACTGAAACTCCCTTTGCTTTGCTTGTGACCAACTCTGAACATATGATACTTTTGTCTATGAGTTATGTTTTCTTTCTGCTTTGATTTGCTGGATGACTTATGTTATTTACTCCACAATTTTTTTTTTAATTGAACACTTACGAAGTACCAGAGCTTGTGGTGTGTACAATTTAAAACTATGCTTTGCAGGTCATGATTTGGAACCTGGGAAATCCTGGAAGAGAGTGATTTGTCAAATGAAAGGGAGTAGCTCTCAAGTCCAGACCTCTCCCCACTTTACCCTCGCCACCTCTACCAAATACTTTCATGTTGGTTCCTCCTTAGTAAAACAAATGTTAAACTCTGAATTCTGATTTAATAATATCTGTGATTATGGTACAAAAATTTTATTTAGCAACCCAGTGGGTTTGTCAACTTAGCAGCTTTATTAAAAGCCAATTTATTTAATAGTATTTACCCCAAAATCTTTCCACTTCAACATAATGTCACAGTATCAACAAAATGTACTAAATTCAGAAAGAAACAATAAGTATTAGTCACATGTAACACCTTCCACTGGATTTGCTCGAAGATTTCCCTCATGTCAGATGAAACAGCCAATTTTTTTCTTTCCCGAGAATTATGTCAGTAAGGGCTTCTGTTTTGTTCTGGGCACTTTTCTATAGATGGGTTCATTTTTATACATATTGTGTTGCCCATATCCACAAAGACTTCACACTGCACTCAACTGACCTAATATTTCATTATAAAAGGACTGGCAACAGCAAGACCAGTGACATGAGAACAGATTTGAATAGCCTACTTGGTAAAAAGAACCTCTGTGCTAGTCATTGTACATAACAAACCTTGTCCATCCACAGATACATTTTAAGTAGCGAAAACCGTATTTCTGTCTCACAATAAGATATCCTCCTTTTAGTGTTTAAAGCAAAACTTTCTCCTTAAATACAGCTTGATATAGTAGAAAGAATAGAAATGTTAGAGTTTCTAACCTGACTGTGACATATTCTTCTAGGAAATAATTGAAAAATCCATTAACTCCCTGGGTATCTCTATTGATCATGGCCCTGACACTATCAGATGTCACACCACACAATGGGATAAGTGAAGTGAGGTGGGCAGGGTTATATTAACCAGTAAGAACCGTGAAGCACGCAGGGACTAGTAATAGTAGAAAGCCCTTATCCCCCATAGGTCTGAAGGGATAATGGGAAGGAATGTTAATAGTAGAGCCCTGCGAGAACTGAGCTTTGGAAGAGAGATTTCCAACAGCAGTTGTAGCTGTGGAGAGAAAATTCAGCCACTGTTACCTTGTAGGTTAGCAGGGAGTGAGGCAAGGCAATAAATACCTCTTGTTCCTCCAATACTGTCCTCTCTTGACAGTAATTTCCATTTGGGTCACACATCCAGAAGCCAGAGTTAGAGACACTGGTTGACAGAACCCATAAAGATTAGTCTCCCTGTTATTAAGTAAGCAGGGTAGAGAAAGGTATAGAGTAAAATTGGACAGGCAAGCAAAAAAAGAAAAAGAAAATACTTGCCTAATAATTCTATTATTCGAGGAATAGTAGAAATAATAATTCCCTGGGTTGCCTGGTTTACAGGGCAAGTTTAAGACTAAAATGATATGCTTAGGATAATAATTTATAAACATTAAAGCATTTTACAGTAAATGAAGTAACAGAAAAAATGTCTCTTTAGATTCAGGAAAGACAAGCCAATGAAATTAGTTTAAGTCTAACTTATTTTTTATAACGAAGAGTTTAAGAAATGGTAAGACATTTTGGAAATCATGGTACTAAGACATCCCCCTCTGTAAGATATTTGAATTGTTTCTACTTTTCACATATGCTAATGAAGCAATAATGAACACGTTGGTGTCTAACTCTCATTGCTGTGATTTCAATTCCTGGGCATTTGACACCTTCATTTTTTTTTACATAAAGGCTGCACCTGTTAACACTATTTTATAACAGAAAATTGATCTCTGATTGCTTTGTTAGACATTGATTTTCTTACTGGTTATACCTATTACAAATAAATATACACACCAGGTGCTTTATGCATTTAAGAATTAGATTCTCAAAATTCAGTCACTCTTTGACGTTTTAAACCATTTACTTGAAATAAGTTTTATTCATCTTCCTCAATGTTTATTCTACACTATCACCCCAGTTTTATATAGCAAAAATGTTTCCGCCTTCAATCCATTTGAAATTGATTTTGGTAGTACAAAATAAAGGTCTATATAGAAAAGGTCTAATATTTTACTGATTAGCTTTCTCAGTATTACTATTGAGGAATATTTTACTTTCAGACTGATTTATGGTATTATGTTATTAAAGCATAGTTTGTATTATTTTTACATTGCAGATAAATAAAGGACACATTTTTATTTATCTTACAATTATCCACAACATATTGTGATTTTTCTGGATTGATTCTGTTTTTCCTGAGTCACTGAATATTCAAGTAAGTCTGTGACCTTTATAAACAAATAACAAATTGATTAACTTATGATTCTTTTCCAATTAAAATTTAGACACTGATTCAAAGTTTTCTAGTGTTACTGTTACAGAGAAGTCTAAAACTACTTGATTTTTATTCTTAAGTACACATCTTTTATTAACTTATTTTACTTAGATGTCTGTAATTGAAATTTTTAAAATATCAGAATAAGTCTTCAAAAAATTATGAAACTTTTTTTTTTTTTTACAGCTCAATTTAATTTTCCTCTCTTCAGTTGGCTGTGGTTTTGTCTTTGGCAAGCACAGCTGTACAATGAAACATTCTTTTTTTTTCCCCCACATTACTTTCAGGTTTATATTCCTTTTTTTGTCTGCTTTGCAAAAGGATTAGTTCCTCAATTGCACCCTCTATAGATTCAATTTTCTTTGGCGTTATTTTTGTTAAAAGCATCCTGATGAAATTCTTAATTCCACTGTTTTGTTAGCTTCCTTACAGTTTTTACTTAATTTTATTGAACTTTCTTTTACTCTCCACTTACATTTTACAGTTTTGTATTTTAAATCTAGTATCTCTATATGACATTTTGAAATTTATTCATGGAATTCAGGTTTATGTCATTTGAAAATACATAGAAAATACATTTTTTTCCTAAGTTTTATTTTTGAATTTTTAAGACATTACTGTTCTAAAGCTTTTGAGACTTTTCCATAGGCACCAGACTGCTTTCTTTCTTTCCTCTATTCATCCTTCCCTACAGAACAATGGAATATGTCCAGACATACTCTTTACCAATCTTTGGATTGCCCTTGGAGCCACTCACTGTCCCACAGGACGTTGATATAATCCTGTCCTAAATTGAAAGCTGAAATGTAGGTGGATGTACACATCTCCTAGCCCAGTTAGGGTCTCAGTCAGCGGTGTAGCACCATGATTTTGTGGGCTGGAGGTGGACGTGTCCTGACAGTTCTCCCCAAGACCAGTATATGTTGTTTTCATGCTGTGCACTGTGGATCTGGAGCAGTTTGCGATACTCTGGGCCACTCCAAGGAAGAAGCAGGGGCCTTGATTAGTGTGGGCCTGGCAATCCTGCCTCCACTTCCAGCAGAGATGCTCCACTTTTTTTTCCCACTTATAGAATATTGTATTTTGGGGAAAAAAACAACGAAGAAACTGGATATGAATTAAGTTAGTAAATCTGAAAATAAATGGGACAAAAGAGATTGGATCCAGGAGGTTCTATGGAACAAAAAGACTATCTGGTCATTGCCATGAACAGCACCTAATACAGAAAAGTTCCTTAATACATATTCATGTAAAGAAGAATGAATGAATGACTATGACCTTGAGTATATAGGAGATGTTCCACTTTTATAGTTTAAGTATTTGACTTATATGTACAATTTGATGAAAAGGTTCTATTAAAAAACAGTATCTCATAGAGCTGTGCTGCTCAAAATCTACCTAGTAAGCGTTTTAAAATGCAGATTCTGATTTGTACATCTAACTGAGGTCAGAATTCTGCATTTCTAACAAGCTCCTTGGTGACGATGATGTTACATTTGCATGGACCACACTTTAAGTAACTGAGTGGTCTGAGGGTATATGAGTAGTCTCAGCTCTGATTTAACCAGTTTAGCCATATAAAACACTATACACGCCGGTATGCACTCTTCTCAGAGATCTTTGTGTCTCTGTTAATAGTATTTTCTGTGAGGAACTATGTGTTTTTAGAATGCCATGTGTTGCAAGCCCTGCTCTTGGACTCCTATCGTGTTTCTTACTATTATCTATAGTTTGCTTGCTTTTTGTCTTTTCGTGGTGATTTGTCACAATGGTAATCTGTCCATCATCTCTTAAGCCAACATACTGACTTTGGAAAACTTCACACATGCATCCTATCCCTCCCAAATTGAAGCAATATACTTTGCAGCCTCCTTTGAAGCTAGAGCATGGACAGCAATGTGTTAGCATATCCCCATTCAGATGCAATGTGCACGAGTCTTATTCTTAAGAGAGTAAGGTTAAGGGAGCAGGTGACAGTTTCTGGTCAGGGTGGTGCTTTTAGAAACAGAACTGGTAGATGCGCAAGGAGGAGGCACCATCTGTACATAAGCAGAAGAAACTGGGTTCTACTCCGGATGCAGAAAGTTCACCAGTGAAATAGAAGCACAATATCTTAATTTGGATACTGTTCCACAATGCATATCCTTCAAGCCTGACTCTTTGCCCTGTTCCTCTCACCTTCAAAACTTCCTCTCAGGAACTAACTAGGAAATATATAATGTCTTTTTGCCAATCCATTTTCCATTTCAATGAACTAGCATGGTGTCTGTTGCAGACAACTAACAATCCTGACTAATACAGTCTTTCCAAAAAGAAATATTTCATATTAAACAAAAAGTGTTTTGCTCTGTTCAACAACAAGCCCTTGCAATGTAAAAATACATTTTTGCATTAGAAGGTATACTAATTTCATGAGAGAGGGGAGGACACTATGAACAGATGAAGTTTGTCTCAATGCTTAGTTTTCAAAAGTCTGTGAAAGATGATTAAAAATAAAAACATGAGAAGCAGCAGAAATAGAAAAGGCAAACAATTAGATATATTTCCATGTATAAAATTCACATGAGATGAGTTTGGTCCATCTACCACTCTATAATGCCTTAGTCTGAAAAGGGGCATTCTGCATTGTTAAGGATAGTAAGTCCAGGAAACAAGCAACTTCCCTTGTTTTGCAATAATACTGATGGGTTCTTCACTTTCAGTCCTAGTCTGCTTTTCTTAAATTGACGACAAATTAAACTGTGGATTGCTTGAAGATCAACTATGTCTGTAACAACATTCCTAAAACAACTAAATTCATAATGACTTCGTATTTAAGATGTTTACCATAGTAATATAAGGAGAAAACCAAATCATAAGCATTTATTTTTGTGCTCTGAAAAACAAAGTAGTTTTGATCAATGAAGAAGCAAAACACATTGTTAAAGTTTTGGTTTTTTCCTCAGCATATCTCTGTTATATACTTTCTGGTGTTTGTTCCTCCCACAAAAGTAGGGAGGATATTTTCTATGCCTTCAGATTTTCTTGAAATTGTGCTATCTCTAGTCAGAAATCAAAGAGATGGAGAGTACAGTAGAAATATTTCTAAAGTAATGAAAAACTATCTTCTGCAATGAAAAGAAAAGATATAAGATGCTTATTATCTTCACACTTTACTCTGTTTAGGTTCACCTTCAGTTTTCCTTAAATCATATGTAAGAAAATGAGGTAAGAAGAAATTATAAAAGATGCATCTGTTATTCATTTTAAAGGTAGTAATCAGTAAAATCTTCTCCAAATCTCAGTTGTTCTTTTGAACACCTAAGATATTGTTTAGAGAAAAATTCTTATTAAAGATGTCACCTGTGTATATGAGAGGATTATGTCCTATTTAAAACACCTAATTTAACACTGCTCAAATAAGAAATAATTTACAGGAAAAATATTTAACCACCTCTATTTTCCTGTTATGGCTATTCTTCTCAAAGTGAACTGTGATTTTTAAATTGGGGAAAGGGTTCACCTTCCATGCTATGTTATTTTCTACATCTTTTGAAGTACACAATCGATACTCTAGCTGATGATTCCTGACTTATTTTACCATTTTTCCATAAATTAAGCAACATTAAAAATACAAAGTTTCATAAGGTATATACAATATCAGGATACATTCCTATCCTGCTATTTGGCCACTCCTTTTGAGAAATATTTCATTTATGATACCTCCATAATGGTACTGTATGAGATATATGGCAACACTACTTCCTCTGTGGATTCCATCCAGGGATGACTCCATTTAAGAAAGGTTTATGCCTATGGGACTATGCTACTTCACTCATTCATCTTAAGATGTCTCTTGATATGTATTTTTTGAAGACACACATGAAATTCCACCTTCAGGCTGAAGACACAAATCTCTGTCTAGAAACATGCTCACCTAATTTAAGAAATAAACTATATTCAGGGGGGAAAAATGAGGAATTTGTCTCCACTAAGGGCACATCTCAGTCCTCTAGATATTTGGAAATAGGATAAAAAATCAAACACCAGAAAAAAAATGTTGACAGGGAGAGCTAAGAGTGAAATATTACTTACTTTTGTGGACATTTTAATGGGTGTTTTTCTCTTAACTCCTTCAACTAAAGGCACTCACACTTAAAAGAATGTAAACATACTTCCTACTTCTTTGTTATTTATGTATTTATTTATTAGCATCTTTATTGGAGTATAATTGCTTTACAATGGTGTGTTAGTTTCTGCTTTATAACAAAGTGAATCAGCTATACATATACACATGTTCCCATATCTCTTCCCTCTTGCGTCTCCCTCCCTCCCACCCTCCCTATCCCACCCCTCTAGGTGGTCACAAAGCACCGAGCTGATCTCCCTGTGCTATGCGGCTGCTTCCCACTAGCTATCTATTCTACGTTTGGTAGTGTATATATGTCCATTTGATTTCTACTAGGATGCTGAGCACCAAAAGGAGGCACAATAAATGCTCACAAAATGTGCAGAAAAAGCTTTAAAGTTCTATGAAACTGTAAAATAGAGGTTTCTTGTTGGAAAAAAGCAAATAAATTTAAGTCTAAAATGTACACATACATACTTTTTTCAAATTAGAAATCTGTCAGAATTCTTATTGAATAATGAGCCACTGAATATAAGTACTCTTAATTTCTTATTAATGTTGCCTAATAGATAAAAACAAACCACAAAATGGTACATCTAAAGGTTAATTTTCTAAGAATGTTTTATTTACTAAAGAAGTTCTACTAGCAGCTTAATAAGCTTACTTAACTCACTTTTTAAAGATATTTAAGTAAAATATGTCAAGCCAAATAGCCAAGTTTTGCGGTTTTAACAATTCTAAAAGTGGACATATTTTTATATTATTCACCTAACTTTAATTGTATGACTATAAATAAGTTCAAATGTAATTTTCTCCAGAAGTCTTAATGTCCAATTAGGTATGATTTCTCTCATTTTCCCTCCAATTTTACTTCATAACTTTAATGACACATCAAATTCTTTTTTGTAATATTAATTTGGTTATCCCCCTACAGAACAATCAGCTTCCTGAAAGTATGTCATGGATCTGATTCTTCATTGCATTTTTCTATCATGACTATTATGGTAGACTCCACCAATAGCCATGATTCATTTCCTCTTCCCTGTACCCACACCCTTTACTTTGTAACTTTGCATTTCTCTCCAGTCACCAGCAGGGTAACAAGCTCAACTACAAGAGACTTGCTTTGACCAACTGGATATTATCAGATGTGGTATAAACCGAAGCTTAAAACAAATTTACACATGGGGGTTGCTTTCTTTTGTATCTCTACCACTGACTCGAAAACATGACTAGTCTTCCTTACTGGAGGAAAAGAGGCATGTGGAGCAAAGCTAGGTCATTTAAATCATCAAGGCCAGCCTAGTTAAAATGATAGCCAGTTGACCTTCAGATTTTCAAAGAAGCCCTATCAAAAACAACAGAGCTGCCCAACTGGCCCCAACTTAGAAGAGCTAAACCCTGTACGCAAATGGGAAAAAAAAAAGTTTGCTTGAAGCCACCCAGTTTGGGGATGGTAACAAAGCCACAGGTAATAGTTTAGTATATGTTGTAAGTAGCCTGTGCTCACAAAACATATGAAAAAAAAAAACTCTTCAGAAAGTGGGCAAAAAGGGAACATACCTCAACATAATAATGGCCATATATGACAAACCCACATCTAACATACTCAACAGTGTAACACTGAAAGCATTTCCTCTAAGATCAAGAACAAGTCAAGGATGCCCACTCTCACTGCCACTTTTATTCACCATAATTTTACAAGTCCTAGCCACAGCAATCAGAAAGAAAAAGAAATAAAAGAAATCCAAATAGGAAAAGAAGTAGTAAATAGGAAAAGAAGTAGTAAAACAGTCACTGTATGCATGTGATATGACACTATACATAGAAAATCCTAAAGACTCTACCAGAAAACTACCACAGCTCATTAATGAATTCAGTAAACTTTCAGGATATGAAATTAGTACACAGAAATCTGTTCCATTTCTATACATTAACAATGATATATCAGGAAGAGAAACTAAGGAAACAATCCCATTTACCATTGCATCAAAAAGAATAAAATACCAAAGAATAACCTACCTAAGGAGGCAAAAGACCTGTACTCTGAAAACTATAAGAATGTGATGATGACAAACTCTACTTCAATAAAAAATGGTTAAAGATTTTAAATAAAAACTTTATTTAGACAATTTATCTTAGAGAACAACATGGATGCAATAACTAAAATGCCAGACCAATCCAAAAATTTCCATCAGATTGTGGTTTGCCAGTGCTGTATAAAACAGTAAGGCTCAGGCATATTCAACTACAGGGCTATCCAAATGACCCATTCTGAACTGGGTACTACAACACCTCGGATACGCTGATTTGTGGATGGGTGGATAACCTAAACAATGGTCATACAGAATTTTTTTTGAAAGTTACTTTTTATCTTTGAGGGTACAAGAAAATGGAAAATATACACATGCTAAAGGTGATTTTTGCCACTTTGAAGAAGATGCACCAGTAAATCAGAGATACAAAATATGGCTTCAGAAAGCTATTTGGTCATTTAATAATATTAGTACAAATATGGCCGTAGTACAAGAGAGAATATGGTCTGAGTTACAGAATAAAATGGGAGGCAGGAAGAGAAATGACAATGTACAAGGAAAGATAATGTGAGTAAAGATGAAGGATACATAGAAATAATTTTAATGATGTCACTTTAAATATTGTATCAAGCCTTGACTGAATTCTGTTTTCACTTTTTTGAACTAGTACATCCCCTTCTTTTCATGAGCTAGTTAGAAATGGTTTTCATTAAAGTGAACTGAGGTCCTATTCTCTATTCTTTACATAATAACCAGTTGACAGTATATTATGTGCCCAGCTACAGCATCAAAGCTTCCATTTCAATCTCTAATATCCATGATTACAATAGGTAAATATGGAACAGGTAAATTTTGATGAAAAAAAGAGAAGAATTTCAGAAAGGTAAAAGCACAGAATTCAGCCCCAGAATCATAAAAAATATTTGACTAATGCAGGGGCCAGTAAGGCATGTATGAAATATTTCAACACAATGACTTTACAATCTAGTTGTACAGAGAAATACTATAAATCCATCAAGTAACTAAAGAAGAACTCAAGGCTACATATTCTTGTACAAGAGAATATGACAATTGGAGGCCTTTGATTCAACGGGAGAGAAAAATAAAACATAACTTGATGTGGGCTATATAAAAGAAACATAAATATAATACTGGGTCCCAGTACCCAGATCTTGATTTCTATTACCATTCTCCAATAGAACAAATCGGGGCCTCTTATTCTACGTACGATTCTGCTGCTGAATGTCTAAGATAAGCCTGGAAACAAAAAGTAAAGAAGTGTTCCCCCCTACATATGGGTATGTCAAAGGGACACAGAGGCCAATTAAAAAAGCTTCCAATGACCAAAGGTTGAAAATTTGGGGCAACAAAATTAAAAAGATGTATTGGGTTATAAACATAAATGTTAAAAGTAAAAGGTGTCAATAACACAATCAATAAATGAGGGAAAGGAGACAAACACCCCATGCAGAAGAATTCAAAATAATTTATGTAGATACCTCATCTTCAAGGAAGTGAAACATAGTTATTCACTCCTTAAGTACGGGCTACTCACAGTTACTTCTTTCCAAGGAGGACAATATGCAAAGCGTAAAAGAGTAAACTTACAGTGGAGAAACCTAACAAGCACTACTTCACCAAGGTGATCAAGGGCAACTCAAATCATGTTGATAGCATGTACCCTTGATATCGTGGGATGAGAATGGCACATTAACTGTGATATACATCCCCCCAACCAAACCCATAACCTCCAGTCTAATTTTGAGAAAAACGTCTGACTAATTCCAGTTGAGGAACATTCTACAAAATACCTGACCAGTGCTTCTCAAAACGGTCAAGATAATAAAAAATAAAGAGTCTGAGAAAATGCCACAATCAAGAGGAATCTATGGAGACATAACAACTAAATATAATGTAATATCTTGTATGGAACCCTGGATCAGAAAAAGGGCAGTCAGGGGCTTCCATGGTGGCGCAGTGGTTGAGAGTCCGCCTGCTGATGCAGGCGACACGGGTTCGTGCCCCGGTCCGGGGAGATCCCACATGCCACGGAGCGGCTGGGCCCGTGGGCCATGGCCACTGAGCCTGCGCGTCCGGAGCCTGTGCTCCGCAACGGGAGAGGCCGCAGCAGGGAGAGGCCCGCATACTGCAAAAAAAAAAAAAAAAAAAAAGGAAAAGGGCAGTCAGGAAAAACTAAGTAAATATCAATAAAGTATGAACTTTATTTAATAAAAATGTATCAATCTTGGTTCATTATTTGTGACAAATGTACCATACTAATATAAGATGTTAATGAGGGAAAATGAATGTGAGGTGTATGGCAACTCTCTTCTATGAAAGTTTTCTGTAAATCTAAAGTTACCCTTCTCCAAAGAGGACATGTAGATGACCAACAGTCACATGAAAAGATGCTCAACACTGCTAATCATCAGGCAAATGCAGATCAAAATCACAATGAGATATCACCTCACACCTGTCAGAAAGGCTATCATCAAAAAGAATACAAATATGCTCAACATCACTAATCATTAGAGAAACGCAAATCAAAACTACAATGAGGTATCACCTCACACCAGTCCGAATGGCCATCATCAAAAAATCTACAAATAAATGCTGGAGACGGTGTGGAGAAAAGGGAACCCTCTTGCACTGTTGGTGGGAATGTAAATTGATATAGCCACTAGGGAGAACAGTATGGAGGTTCCTTAGAAAACTAAAAACAGAACTACCATACGACCCAGAAATCCCACTACTGAGCATATACCCTGAGAAAATGATAATTCAAAAAGTCATGTATCACAGTGTTTATTGCAGCTCTATTTACAATAGCCAGGACATGGAAGCAACCTAAGTGTCCATCAACAGATGAAGAGATAAAGAAGATGTGGCACATATATACAATGGAATATTACTCAGCCACAAAAAGAAACGAAATTGAGTTATTTGTAGTGAAGTGGATGGACCTAGAGTCTGTCATACAGAGTGAAGTAAGTCAGAAAGAGAAAAGCAAATACCGTATGCTAACACATATATATTGAATCTAAGGGGAAAAAAATGTCATGAAGAACCTAGGGGCAGGACAAGAATAAAGACACAGACCTACTAGAGCATGGACTTAAGGATACGGGGAGGGGGAAGGGTAAGCTGGGACAAAGTGAGAGAGTGGCATGGACATATATACACTACCAAACGTAAGGTAGATAGCTAGTGGGAAGCAGCCGCATAGCACAGGGAGATCAGCTCGGTGCTTTGTGACCACCTAGAGGGGTGGGATAGGGAGGGTGGGAGGGAGACGCAAGAGAGAGGGAATATGGGGGTATATGTATATGTATATGTATAGCTGATTCACTTTGTTATAAAGCAGAAACTAACACCCATTGTAAAGCAATTATACTCCAATAAAGATGTTTAAAAAAAAGACAAAGAAAGAAACCTGCTTTCTTGGGTCTGCACAGTTAGCAGTGCCTATTCCAGCATGAGTGTCAATCCCTCATGGAGTTTACTGAATTAAAAAAGATGATGGGAGAGGAAAAAAAATAGTTGGTTATAACAATAGAAATAAAGAAGATCACAGTTTCCGTATGAGACTTAGCCATAAGGCTTGTTTATTTGATATACATTTCAATTTTTCTCACCCCTATTTGTGTGCCTACATATTGGATAACACTTATTTTTATTCAATAAATATATCCCTTCCTATAACTAATTTCAATAAATAGCTTTTAAAGTGAGCACATATGAAGGATAAAACCTTATCCTGCCCAAGAAACTTTCATTTTCCATGGAGATCAACAACTGGAGAATCTATATGGTATGTCATATGTAAAGTTCCTTAATTACAAACATTGCTCCAACCCAATTCACAGCCTATCTTACCGAGATAGGCGCTACAGTATCTTGGTTAAGTACTGGACTGTATTACCTGGGTTACTATCATATCACTACTAGCACGTAACTTTGGGTTTGTTACTTTTTCTCTCAGTGTCTCACTCTTCTCATCTGTTAATTAGATCAACCTTCATGGGCTGTTGAGATGATTACAACATTGCCAGGAACATACTAATCGATCCGTGAATATTAGCCATTTATTACCACTAGTATCATTCTTCCTTGAAATGTCCTTCATTTGGCAGAGAGGAGAGTTACAGCAGTAAAAGATGTTTTAAAAAACAAATTTTGACACAACTTCATACTATAAAATGAACTTTCATAAACATAGAATTATTAACTTCTTTTCCAACAGCCCTATTTGATATATAATATGGATTGTATTAGCTCCAATTTTTAGGTATGGAAATTGAAGCTCAGAGTACCTAAGATACTAATGTAAGGTTACAAAGACAGTAAGTTACAAATCCAGGTGGAGACCCTATGATTTCGGTATCCTGTTCTATTCAACATTCTTATGGTTTTAAAATTTTGCCTGTTTTAATAGTAACTGAAATACAGTAGAGTTTATCATTGGTACTTGTTTAGGCAGATATGTATGGGTTCGGATTCTAGCTCTGCCACTTAACTATCCAGATGATTTTGGAGGAGTTACTTCTCTAAACTTCAATTACATAATCTGAAAAATGGAATAACATTTGCCTTTTAAGGTATTTTGGCATTGATTAGAGCAACACATATAAAGCACTTGGCGAGTTGTTGGTATATAGGAAGGACTTCTCATAATCTATTTATTATCATTCTTATGCGAGTCTTCTAGCGTAAATCTTGTCTCTTTGGAAGGACACTAATAGACTTGCTGAAAAGGAAGAGTTACTTAGTCCTAAAACAATACCTAAAAGTATTGTTACTCAAGGCACCAATATCCTTTATAAGATTGTTATGTTCTCAAGTGGCCCACCAGGTATTCCATCTTCACTACAATAAATCACAATTTAGTTAATATCACTCTTATTGCTATTATTACATAGAAGAACAATTATGGATAGCTTGTATCCAGGAAAATCACTATGAATATTAACATCACAGGCTGTACAGTACATGATCTCCAATTTTATACTTCAAGAAAACAGCAGAAAAGCCACTAATGGTTCATTAGCTTCTCAGTTTGTATCACTAAGCACTTTGTCAGTGTCTCTTCCGAAATTATCTTACTCTGATGAGATGGCAGCATAGAGGTGGGATCCTATGTGTTACAGCTACACTGATTTCAGAGTAATATATACTACTTTAGAAAAAAAAAAAAAAGTCCCAAAGAGGTGAGGTAATCTCATTTTGGGGGCAACTGTTGATAAGAATACAGGTTTAAAAACAAAGCCAAATAGCAGAGTAGCACATACTATCTTCCCCCCACTTGATTTATGAAAGATATATGGTGAGCCCCTTTTATGTACCAAGTATTATGTTACATCTTGTTTCAAAGATGCTTAAGGCATGTTCCCAGTACAGAAAGGGCTCACCACCTAGGCAGGAAGACAGAAAAAAAATAAAAGTATAGAGTGTGACAAGAGTGGAGATAAGAAATATCTATTTCATTTACACAGGGAAAGGGTTATCTATGTCATGTTAATGAATTTGAATTTATAATAGTTTGTTTTTGTTTGGTTTTGTTATGTTTGAAAAGCAGGACAGTTCTTACATGACTTCAACGACCATCACAGGTGCCACAATTAATTGTTCTTATCGTAAATAGAATGTTGTGGCCATTTTTCTGAGAGTGCATAACGATAGTGACAGCTATAAATATTTCAGGGCTCAGTATGTGCCAGGCACTGTTCTTAGCAAATCATTATCTCATTGGATTCTTACAACAGCTCATATTACAGATGAGTAAAGAACTATATGATCACGTAACTTGCTCAAAGTCCCACAAGTTGACGATTGGGGAGTCAGGATTTAAAATCATGGAACACAATGCCAACACTAAGAGGTTAATATTCTGGTAGATGGAGAATCTTTCCCAAAACGGGTACATATAAAGGTAAGAAATTAAGCATATCCCAAATGCTCACAATTGGTTACATAGGAGACCCTCCTGCCCTGGCTCTCCTTGCTTGTCCAAAGATATGAAGAAGGGATATGGCTCTTCACATTTCTCCTCCCTGAACCTCCACAGGTCTAGTAACAGACACAAAAATAACATTTAGGCTGTATTATGTTCCTCTAACATCTCATTAACTAGACCAGCATTAAATGGTAACCATGGCTCTTCCACAGATGAGCACTTCCATAGGCTACTTATTAGTATATGTAAAAATAGAGCTGTTATAAAACAAGCTTGGAAATTACTGAGATATAACCACTTCAGCATGCCTCATCCCAATAATATTTCCCAGAACGTTTAATATAAACTGTTAACTTCCAATAGAGGGATATACTATGCAACATATTCCAAACTTACTTAATAAGGATCTTTTATTTCTTCAAGGACATTTAATGGACCTAGTGTTCTACAGGATGCACTTTGGGAAACCATTGTAGAAAGGGAATTATATAATTTTACAATATAGTAATTATCACGGCAGGCATTCTTATTGCTCTCTTGGGTAAATCAAGTGTCTTTCCATAGGCCCTGTTGCTTAGCAACAAAGTAACCAGAGTGCTTAATGAATCATCTGAAAATCAAATTATCAGTAAAGTACATTATCACTTTCTCTTACTGGGATAGTCATTTGGCTTTTTTCATATTAGGAACAAGAAAGAGTCATATTTAAAACCTACAAGGTAACACAGGCTGCCTGATAACTTAATTAAGCAAGCATTAGAGCACATTTTGGGATTGCTTTATTGTAAATAACAGAATTGACAACTGTGTTACAGGATCTACATGAACCATTCCTGTAAACGCACCTCCCTAGAGGATCTCAAGTACATATTCACTCAAATACCAAATAGTATTTTACATTTTCTGAAAGAGTAGAAAAGCTATCAGAAGCTTATATCTTGCATGTAGGATATGAGTTATTCGCTTCCATTAATTTTTTAAATTGTCAGCAATGTTTCCCTTTTGAAAAATATCTTATGGTCCCCTATATTATGCATTCACAGTATTTTTTTTTTGCTAGTTCGATCATTTCCCTCCATATTGTATCCACCATAATTTCTTAGCTTGATACCTAGCACAGAGTAGATACCTAATCAATATTTATTGAAAGAATTTACGAATTACTGATTTGTACTTCGCAAGAGAAAACCTTTTCTAACTGCTATTGACCACATGGATTTTTATCTTCTATTCACATTACCCTGTCCTCAATTTCCACACCTCTTAATGCCAATCCAAGTGCTTCCTCCCTCTCTACACTCAGTCACACCTCAAATAATTGCTCTCAGCTTCTGCCAAGAGTCACTACCATGGCTGTATCTATCTAAACACCAGTAATCGCCGCATTCTTCAGAACAGCCAAGAACTTGAAATAACACAAATATCCATCAACTGGTGAATGGCTACACATATTGAGCTATCTCCAGATGGTGAGATAGTATTCGGCATAAAAGGACCAAGTACCTGCAAAACATGATGAAAACTGAAAACTTCATGCAAACTGAAAAAAGTCAGCCACAAAGTCCACTTATTTTATTATTCCATTTAACTGACATGTTCAAAAATGGCAACTCTCAAGATATATAAAGTAGATTAGTAGATTCCTAGGGCTGGAGATGAAAACAGGGATTAACTATAAATGGGCATGTGGGATCCTAAAATGTTCTAAAACTGTACTGTAGTGATGGTTGTGCAACTTGGTAAACTTATTAAAAATCAGTGAATTGTACACATGAATGAATTTTATGGCATGTAAGTTACACTTCAATAAAGTTGTTAAATAACTAGTGAGCACCACTGTACTTAGTCAAAATGAAGGTTCTGACCAGCATCAGCTCATGAGCTAGTATCTTTGTTACATAAAACTTCTTTCTACATATACATTCATTCTGTACCAGAAATGCTTTTGACATTATTAGTACTATTATTCTAGTAACTATTTGAGAGCTGTGATAACTATTTTAGAAGCGCTCACTTGTCAATATGCTTCTACCATCAGAAGATACACATTTCATTTTCAGCACAGCTGACCGTATTACCCTGGATTAATCTCTTTTTGTTCTTTGATTTCTTTGTCTGAAAAAAATATGATGCCCCCCTCTTTATAAAGTATTTAAGTATTCACAAATGGAATATCTTCTAAACACAGAGTATCTTCAATTACGCTATTTATATAATGTTCTGAGATGATTATTGCTCTAAGAAAGCTTTTTAGCAAAGTTAGTTCCATGTGATTTTGTTCAAATACACTGGAAACTGACAGCTACTTTGCCCCATTATAAATGCATCAAATTGCACCCTTTTCTAAGACAGAAACAGGTCACAAGGTATTATAAAACTAGGAAAACAGATATTGTTTTATAATAATACATTCATCCATGATTACTAAGGAATATTTAGAATGCAACATTTTTTAAGCAATCAAGCAGCTGAAAGAAACAGTTTTCCTTATTCTTGAAATGAAAAAAAAATCCATGTGATTTGTGTTCAATAAAATTCTTCACATACATTAAAATAGCTAATCTGAAAACTATTTTTTTGCATTTTAAATCAGGTTGTAACACAGAGTATTTGTAATGTAGTACAACCACAAGCTTTTCATATATACGGTTTTTAGAACCTGAAAATGTAATGTATAGATTTTTCACTATTCCTATTATTTGATTTTCCTTATCAGGAGAAGCTGAACGCAGTTGTCTTTGGGTATATTTTCCTAAGAACACACTTATGTTTTCCCACCTGAATTTCTGGAATTTTTCTTAACCAAAGAAATATTAACAACTGAAAGCATCTGAAGGTTTATCAGATAGTGTCTCAATACTTTTAAACAAAAGAAAATTTCAAATTCAACCAAAATCTTAGGGAATCAATATCAAGAGAACTTTATCTTTAAAATGGTAATTCTATACAACTTGGAGATCAAGAAGGCCACATTTGACAAGGGAGTCACTGTGCTCTAAATGCAGTATTAGGCTGAATCCTAATTTATCTTTGAGCCTCTGCTCTTTATTCTTTCATACTAATGAATCTTTGAATTTTAAAAAAAAAAATTTAAGCAATAAAATCAAAAAACAATCAGTAACAGAGTAGCTGAGAATATCAAGTTGATGTTAGCCTTGATAGGTCAAATTAAATAAAGTATTTAAATGATATACTTCTTGATTGTATGACCCTGGACAAGTTCTTACCGTCTTTGAATGCCAGGTCATCAGTAAAATGGATTAACAGAGTTAGAGTATGGAGTAAATGAATTAACACGTTAAATACTGTGCACACATATATACAATGGAATATTACTCAGCCATAAAAAGAAATGAAATTCAGTTATTTGTAGTGAGGTGGATGGACCTAGAGTCTGTCATACAGAGTGAAGTAAGTCAGAAAGAGAAACACAAATACTGTATGCTAACATATATATATGGAATCTAAGGAAAAAAATGGTCATGAAGAACCTAGGGGCAATATGGGAATACAGATACAGACCTACTAGAGAATGGACCCGAAGATATGGGGAGGGGGAAGGGTAAGCTGGGACAAAGTGAGAGAGTGACACGGACATATATACACTACCAAATGTAAAACAGAGAGCTAGTGGAAGCAGCTGCATAGCACAGGGAGATCAGCTCTGTGCTTTGTGACCACCTAGAGGGGTGTGATAGGGAGGGTGGGAGGGAGACGCAAGAGGGAGGGGATATGGGGATATATATATACGTATAGCTGATTCACTTTGTTATACAGCAGAAACTAACACACCATTGTAAAGCAATTATACTCCAATAAAGATGTTAAGAAAAAAATACTGTGCACATTGCCTGATACATGGTAAGCATTCGATAAATGAGGAAGAGACTTAATCCTTTATCTGTCCAGTCAATACCAACAAACTCTAACCTAGAACAATGGTGACAGTACAAGATATTCTCTATTCCTTATAATTTTGTTTCAACTTGGACATACAGGAAGAGCACTGAACTTAATATTTCTAAACATTATTCTCAAAATTTACCCAAACCATTTACTGAAAAGTCATTGCTAAATGACTGCCATAAATGGATAACTAAAACTAAAGATTCTCTTTAACAGAAAGTTATCCTATATAAACAGACTGTAGTTCTCATGATTTCACCATTCCAATTCTTCCTCTTTTTTTCCCCTCAAAGCCACAGTCTAATTCAACCCCAGTGACTTTTAGATATAGTAGGTAACATTAAATGGCGATATTTTGTCCACAACTTAGTTCACAATATTTTGCCTTACACTTTAGAAATCAATCACATACTTCATGGAACATATTATTAGAAATATTCAGTGACTTTTAGAAGCCACAATTCCATAGTTTCTCTTTATTTCCCCCTAACTTAGACATCTAAAAAAATATTTCAAAAGAATCCCATCACTACCAAGGATTGAATGCCACGAGGAAGTACTGTGTATGCTTTCTCCAGCCACTCATTTTCTTGAACGATTAAAAGTTCATGTGAACAATGCCTGACAACCATAAAGAAATGAGAAACAGCACACTCTCAATTTATGATCTGTTATCATAATGTTCGTGGGATACACACATTTGCAGCAACATTTCATGCTAGGTGATAGATGTATTGTTTCAAGATGTCCATTCAAATAACAGGCCACTTATGATAAGTCTCTTTGCTCAAAGTGATACACTGACCAAGAAAAATCACCCATTGCTTTAAAAATCACATTAGGATCATCAATGTGAGTTACACACCATTTCTAAATTTGAGAGTAAAGTTTCACTTTCCAAACTAATTGGTTATGATTTTGGTTAATTGTCAAACTAAGTATGTACTGAAAATTTATATGACTAAATTTTCCAAGAGACTTACAAGAAAGCAAATGGACTCCAATCAAGAATCCCTGTCCTTTAGACCAGTGCTCTAAATACTTACTGTTCATAAAAATCATCTGGCAATCAAATTTCATATTCTGATTCAGTGGATTTGGGGCAAAGCCTGAGATTCTGTGCATCTGATAAACTCCCTGGAGATGTCAAGGCTACCAGTCCATAAGACTACACTTTGAGTTGAAAGGATCTAGGTTACTACCATACCGAAAAAGCAAAGCTTAAAATTTAGAAAAAAATTAGATTCCATTATGATGTAAATATTAAATCCTGCAGGGCAAGTTAAAGAAAAAAACTTGGTGACAGGAAAGAACATGGTATGTTGGAAAACCTTTAGCCCTTTCTCATCACTCTGTAGGACTAACTATAGATTATTTTCTCTCTGCTCACCTGCAGCCCTTAAATACATTTAAATACATTAAATACCTTAAATACATTCTACAAAGTCTGTGTAAAGCAGAATCAAATTTAGAGGGGAGGGAAATATGTAAACTTAGATGGGAATAAAATTTACATCTTTATTTACATTAACCTCTATCATTTTCTTCAATTACAAATGTAGACAAAGAGCAATACCTGCAATTTGATCTGTATAGACATCCCATATATGATACATATTATGAAGCTATGGCAGTTAATAAATCTATGAGTGGCTAGATCTAGTTATATAATACCAAAAATGTGTGTATATTATATTACAAAATTTTAATGTTCTAATTGTATTACTATATAATTTCTTTTATAAGCCTTTGTATTTTATTTTATGGATTTAAAAGCATTTTTCTCAGAAGGGATTCCTAGCTGTTACCAGACTGCCAAAGGGATTCATGTCACAATCATTTCAACCATAACGTGACTACCTCCACTTTAACCCTTCTAACTGATTAGACTGTAATTCTCCCAGCAACAATCTGATGCTCCCTCATTCCTTCTCAAGTTGACTAGGTGTCTGCCCTTGATTTTCCTTTAGAGGCCTCTGCACACCTCCATCATTGTATTTATCATATACATGCAGTACATTTCCTTGCATGTATCTCTAACACACTTCAAAAACACCAAAAGGGAAGGAAATATCACTGTTCTCGAGGTATCTTCCACATCTGACACATAATAATTACAGTTGATACTTGAACAACATGGGTTTGAACCATGGGTGTGGGTTCACTTATACATTGATTTTTTTTTTCAACAGTAAATACCACAGTACTACCTGGTCCGTGGTTGAATACACATGCAAAATCACAGGCATGGAAGAACTGAACTGTGTATACTAAGGGTGGACAGTAAGTTATAGGCACATTTTCAACTGCACAAAGGGTCAGCGCCCCTAACCCCATGTTGCTCGTGGGTCTAAGGAAATAAAACTTGTGTAACTCAAAGGACGCATAGGGACTGAACGTAATGCAGGCAGGGGAATATTTTCAGTAAAAAAGGATATAACCAGGATGGCCCTTGCAATACATAAGTGTATCAAATCAACACACTCTCTACCTTAAACTTTATACACAATGCACTATGTTGTATGTCAATTATATCTGAGTAAAGCCAGGGGGAAAAAGGTCTAGAGAACAGTGTTGAGACAAGCCTCCTTGAAAGATCAATAGTATATCTGTACAATTGGAGAGGTGCAGGCAACACACTGGGTCCCACTGAAAGTGAGAGGTCTTAATTGGGTCATGAGTGCTTTCCTGTCCTAGGAGCTCCTTATTCTTCAACGATTCCTACCCAGGAGGTAAAACAAGAAAGGGAACTCTCTGAGTTCAATCCTTTAATTAGAGCAACTCTATTCTATGAAGAGCTAAACATTTGTTGTTGAACCATTTAGCAAATACAAGCCAGATATAGCTTTTTGTACATTCTCCAGTTATCTGTTTAACTTCAAAGTTCTGAGGTGTTCTGAAAATACACGTTTACTAGGACTCAATTTATCACAACTCATTCAGTTTGAAGACATCCAGCATCCTAAACAATTGAGAATACATATATTCATGAACCTAGAAAATCAGCAAAAAACCTACCAAACACCAAAGTGATGTTTTCAAACAGAGGCTGGCTTCTATATGAAAAGCTGCATACTAGACAAGTATGTCTGAACTCTGAAAAAGTTTCCGCAGCTCCATTATTACCACCCTCTTCTAAGCATCAGTGATTGTCTAGTTTCTAAAATGGCCATCTACCTGGCCTTCCTGATTCATCCCTTGTCCCTTTTTATCTCTTTTTAACACCACATCCAGGGTTATTCTAGAAAAATGTAAGCCTGATCATGTCACGCTCTAACTTGAAACTCTCCAATGATTTCCCCATTCAATCAGAATAAAAGCAAAAATCTTTACAATGTCCACCCAAAGTCCAAAACCAGAGGATCTCCTATTATCTCTTGATCTTGTCTCTTCTCCTTTCCCCTTGCCTCCCTCTTCTACAAACATATGGCCCTTCCTTGTTGCTCCTTGTACCCACTAAGCTTGTTTCTGCCTTAAGGTCATTTCCCTTACCATCCTCTCTATATAGAGAACTCTTCCCTCAGATGTCTGCATGACTGCCTCCCCTTCACAGTACTCAGGTATGTGCTCAGAAGTCAGCATCTTAATAAACCTTTCCTGAAACAGGTTTTATAAAATTTATATTACCCTAATCATCCCTGGGACCCCTTACCCACCCCTCCTGCTTTATTTTCCTCTATAGTACTTATAAATACTTGAGATATCATCTCTATTATTTAGCCTGTCTGCCTTATTCTATATGAATCTAAAATTCATAAAAACATGGATATTTGTTTATGTTGTTATTTACTGCTGTATCCCCAAGATCCAGACCAGTGCTTGTGCTCTACAGTCAACACTAAGTATAAACTCTTCATAGAAATGAAGGAGGGCAATAAGAAAGCAAGCAAGCAACAAAGGAAGTGTCCCAAGTGTGAAGCACTGAGATATACATACATAAAAGAAATATGTTATTGGTTCTGTTTCTCTGGTGAATCCTAATCGATATACTTCCTAATATTCAGTACATGCAGACTGGACCCTTACAATCCATTCTCCTGCCATGTGAACCTTTCTAAAAAGTATATTAGGGCTTCCCTGGTGGTGCAGTGGTTGAGAGTCCACCTGCCGATGCAGGGGACACGGGTTCGTGCCCCGGTCCGGGAAGATCCCACATGCCGCGGAGCGGCTGGGCCCGTGAGCCATGGCTGCTGAGTATGCTCATCCGGAGCCTGTGCTCCGCAACGGGAGAGGCCAAAACAGTGAGAGGCCCGAGTACCGCAAAAAAAAAAAAAAAAGTAAATTAAAAAAAAATCTATAAATATTTTTTTAATATTCAATGGCTTCCTGAGAATTTCAGGATAAAGGTTCAGCAAAGTTATTCACTACCCTGCCCCTGTTCTGCCTCATCTACCATAACTCTCCCCTAAACATTCCAAACTCACATACATATTGCTCCAGATATACTTATTTGTAGCTCCATGAGTAAAGACCGATATTTCAAACAACCATGTCTTCACATATGCTGTTCCTTCTTCCAGAAATGCCGTTCCCCCTGTCCCTGTTAGAAAATTTATTTCTGTGCCTCATCAATATTCCTAGTAAGTCCTTTTCAGAACTCTTTAAGCACTGCCATTCATATGGTTATCTGTGCTTACTTCTATCAGAGCATTAATACTCACTCTTCTGAAGTCTTTTGTCTACTGCACTAGATAATACCATGCTCCATTGTAATCACCTGCCTCCTTTTCTTTCAGGTCTCCTAGTCCTATTACAATACCTCAGAAATCAAGTATAATGTTTGCTAAATGAATAGAAAATAAGTAAAGATTCAATTTTGAATATATATATATTTTTTCCAGGCTAACAAGGTAAGTTAGTGCATGATAAATATGATGTTTCATATCAGTAGGGAACATAGGAATTATTTAATAAATATTACCCATTTGGGGGAAAAATAGCCCTACATAAGCCATTGGTTTCAATAAAGCACATATTAAAGATTTTATTGTAAGTAATAAATCCATGAAAATATTACAGTAAAGTTTGAATGAGTGTTTTTTTTTTAAATTTTACAATAGGAAAATATTTCATGACAATTACTCCAAAAGGGAATTCAACAAGACAAATGATAGACACAACTATATAAAACATATATGTGTCAAAAACAAGAGCATCATATGGAAAGAAAGATTAAGACTATGTAAATACATACACATATGTGATAACAATTTTATCATACAAAGACCTCACACAAATCAATTTAAAAAATACTCTTGGTAGAAAATAAAAAGCACTGAGAATTTTTAAAAATTATAAATGGTAATATAAAGTATGTTCACTCTAAATAGTTATCAAAGAGTATACAAATGTAATGAGATGCCTTTTTTCACCTGTCAAACTTGCTAAGATATAAAGGAATCACAGTATCTGATGACAGATATAGTATGCAGAAAGAATACATAGAAACAGTGCTTGGAGTGCAATTTGGTAGTACTTGTTAAGTCTTAAAACTATGTATTTTCTATGAATTCCAGATACAGAAATTTATCTTAAGCATGAGCTCAAAGATCACAAAGCTTTATCACACTGATATTTATATTACAGAGTATTTTAAACTAAACTGTCCAACATTAGGAGGTTCATTAAAAAGATTATGACGTATCCACCCAGTGGAATATTAATAGAGTCAGTACAACATTGTGGATGAGAGTCAGACTTATGTCTGATACTCATCTGTGTCACTAGGTACCTGTGGGTCCTTAATACACTTTTCTTAATTTTTCACCTTTAGTAGTCTGATACATGAAATAGAAATACTAGAATTTAATGCACAGGCTTATTTAAAGGATTAAATAAGTCAATGTGTATAAACCATATAGCACAGTGTTTGATGCATAATCAGCACTATGAAATAATATTACTAAAATACTATTGAAGAAGAATGTTTTGCGACCTGGAAAGATATTTATGCTCTAATATGCAAAAAAAGCATTATAAAACTGACAAACATTTCATTTAAAAATATGTATATGTATCAATTTGTAATGCTCTGGTTTTCTTTTTCTTTTTAATTACCTAAATTTGTTACTTTTTTCAACAATATACTTTTCCAGTAAGGAAAATATTAAAAATTCTTAACAGAATGTATTTCTTTTCTATTTTCAACACAAGGGCAAATCCATTCTTAATAAGTTATTCCTTAAAAACAATGCATTCGAATATTAGATAAAACAATAGTAAAACAGTTAGATTTTGACTTCTATTTGTGTAATCCATGTTCTAATTTGCATAACAGCTGACATAAAAATACAATATAAAGTTAAATATACAGAATGTGAAAATACAGCATGTTTTCTACCAGGGTATCTTTTGTTTAACATAAAAATAATAATTGAAATACATTGAGAGCAACTACTATCTTCCTCTGTACAACAAGGGTAATCTTTGCTCAGTCCACTAAGGACCACAATGCAAACCCAAAAGAAAACCAAATAAATTTAATATGTGAAGTGGATTTATATAAGATACTTACGATGAGTTCATTTCTAAGAAATTACCACCAGCAATTATTTTGTCATATTACTGTTGAAAAGCCAGTGAAATCGCCAAGGGGATTTTCTGTGTTCAGGCCCTGCATTATATTCCTCCCAGTTGTTCAAATTAATGTAAGAACTTTGTGGTTATGGATGTTCAAATCTCATTTTAAAATAAATGGGGAAACAGAGTTGAGCAAACACTAAAATACTGTATTCAATGTGGTACTCCATAGGACACTAAAGTTATAAGATGTGTGGGAAATGACTTCTATGCTCAAATAATTATGGGAGTAACATTGTATATTAGGTCTCTCTTAGCCCAGGGGTCAGATACTTTTTTTATGTAAAGGCCAGATAGGAAACATTTTTAGCTTTGCAGGCCATATGGTCTGTGTCACCATTATTCAGCTCTGTCACTATAACATGAAAGCAGCCACAGACAATACATAAATGAATAGGCATTGTTATGTTCCAATAAACCTTTATTTATAAACACAGAGGTGGCTGGATTTGACCCATCCTGGCCACAGTTCGCCATCCCCTGATGTAGCCTACTAGAAGAGCAGAAAATTATACAGGACAATTTTAAACAAAATTTAAACACAATGTTCCCAAACATATTTGAACACAGATCAACTTCTCTATGTTCCAACAAAGAACACACATCAGGACACAGTATCTAAAGTATTTTATATGCTCCTACATGTATGTGTGTGTGGTGGGGACAGAGGATTGTACTGAGACTGAATAGAAATGGTCAATCATAAAGTTGAATTTTTATTTGAAATTGTATTTAATAGAAAACCATTTATAGGAATATCAATTCTACTGCTTGAGCAAGCAATATTTAATTTAGCTCTTAAGTATTATAAAAATTAAATGCGTCTCTATGCATTTTTAAAATTTCCATATGCCTACTCAGTTAATAAATATAAGAACCCCAAAATAGTTGTATATCATATCTACAAGTGACACAAAAGACATCTACCCCATTTATTTTAATAGCTCTAAAATCAGGGTCCAATTAAAGAAAAGTGAAGTACAGGACAGATTAGCTGAGTATAGATTTCAGCCCAGGCCTGTATTGACAGACTTGCCCAATACTCACTGATTTTCTCAGAATTAAACAGCTGAATCCTAGAAAATGACCCCCCCCTCCTCATTTCAGGGCTTATTTCACCAATCTTCTCTCATCAAATCTCTCAATATTTTATCTCTTGTATGTCTGGCATAATTTCATTCAAATAAAGTGAATTGCACTATGTAAACCTTGTTAAAAGAAATGTTCATTTTCTCCTTGTTCTCAGTGAAAGAAAAAAATAGAAGACTTTAAATGGCATCATTATTCTGCCTTAACTTTGTATTTATTTATAATTGTTCAGTTTCTTGCAAACTGTAGACACACAGAAGCGTGCAACTCACAGAAGTGTGTTACGAGTACTAAATACTTCTCCCTGAGAGGAAGCATCTATCTGGATGATGCCTGATAACTAAACCATTTTATGTAGCTGCTACCCATTTATACTAAAGCAACATCAAAACTCCAGTTCAGGGACTGGTATGATGCAGGTATCTGAAACCACATTTCTAAATTCCTAGAAATCTAAATTCAGGTTGAAATTAATCTTCAGGATCAATATCCTCTTTCTGTTTACTATCCTTCTTCCTAGATTCTGTGTGTTCTTTTAAACATGCTTGCTTCTTTTGCATCTGGATTTTTGTAAGCATAAACTTTTCTCTCCATAAAGCAATATGGCTCTTAAAAAACAGACGAACAGAAAACTGTTTCAGGTGCGTAAGATTAAGTGACAAGACTTTTTAAAATAATGTGCCCATTATATGCAAATGGTTACTTGTGCTTAGAAGGGGAAATAAGTAGGAAACAAGAGACTTAACGTTCATATGATGAATGTATGTCTACACAAAACACACTGTTTCATTCATGCTAACTCTAAGAACATGGGAATGACAGGAGATGAGTAGTAAGTGCTATCTTAGTTTGAGAAGACCTGCAACAAGAATCTGAGTGTATGAAGTTTATTTGGAAAGTATAGGCAATGCCAGCTGGCCAATGGATACAGAAAAGGGAAGGAAGCTAAGGAAGGATGTGATAATAAGCAAAATGTCACAGCAGTTGAATGGAAATTAATCCTGCGTGAAACTCTGAAAAAGGTGTAAAGTTTACCTATCAATGTTTGCACTGGAATTGTTAGGAAACTCCCAAGAACCATTGGTTGAGTTGCTCAGAGTATTAATCCCCTATTTTTTTTTTTGGCTTGTTACATGTTGAAGAACATAAATTTTAGGGTTCCCAGAGGTAAAAAATATTAGGCACAGAGATTAAGATCCTGGCATAAGGATACTGACTGACTCAGGAACCTGATATGAAAGAGCTCCATACAGGAGGAAAACAGAGAGCTGTGTCATAAAGGATGAGTAGGAGGTTACTATGTGGAGAAGAGGACTAATCAACGTATGGAGAGAAAGTACACAGAAAACTTGTCAAAGGCAAGGGTTCAGCATTTTCCTTAATATTGGTCCTTTGACTCCCTGGAAACTCTTACATTTGATAGTGATTATGGGTGATATGTCACTTGAAAACACGGAGCATTTAATGCATATAGATTTCAGGGATTTTCTAGATTATTCATCTCTGTAGTATAGAAAAGTGTGGTCTCTTTTATTTATTTATTTTTTACATCTTTACTGGAGTATACTGCTTTACAATGTTATGTTAGTTTCTGTTGTACAACAAAGTGAATCAGCTATATGTATAAATACATCCCCATAACCCCTCCCTCTTGTGTCTCCCTCCCACCCTCCCTATCCCACCCCACTAGGTGGTCACAAAGCACTGAGCTGATCTCCCTGTGCTATGCGGCTGCTTCCCACTAGCTATCTATTTTACATTTGGTAGTGTATATATGTCAGTGCTACTCAAACAGCCTCTACCATATTCAAGGATCGCAAGACAATAAAGTAAAGATGACCATTCTCCCCAAGTTGATCAAAACATTCAGTGCATTTCCAATCAAAATCCTAGCAGGCATTTTTTTTTTGTAAAAATGGGCAAGCTCATTCTAAAATTTATATAGAAAGGCAACGGACCTAGAGTAGCTGAAGGAATTTTGAAAAAGAATAAATTAGGAGGATGTATGCTATCTGGTTTTTAAGATTTATTGTAAAGTGACTGTGATCAACGCAAAATAGCATTAGCAAAAAATAAAGATATAGGTCAATAGAAAACAACAAGTCGAGAAACAGATCCACACACATATAGTCAACTGATTTTCAAAAGATGTACCAAGTTAACTCAATGGAGAAAGAAAAATCTTTTCAGTAATTTGTACTGGAATAACTAGATATCCATGCGGAAAAAAATTAATGTTGACTCTTTCCTCAGACCAAAAGCAAAACTTAATTCAAAAGAATCACGAACCATAAATTTGAAAAAAATAAAAATATGAGAAAATTTGTATGACCAACAGCTAGGCAAAGATTCCTTAGATATAAGACAATGAAAACACAGACAATTAAAAAATGACAGACTGGACTTGGTCAAAATTAGATACTTTTGCTTGTCAAAAGACATCATCACTAAAATTGAAAGGGAGCATTAGTGAAAATCGCAGAGGAAGGAAACAAAAAGCCTACCCCCTGCTTCCCCATAAAAGAAAGAAAAAAAAAAACCTACACATTAACTGTCAGACTCAGCTTTTTCCAACTCTGGAAATTAACTATACTATTTCAGTAACTAGGGGAATGCTTATTCCAAACACGGGGACTGATTTTTGCTAAGAACAACAAATTTTGTGGTGTTTTAACTTACCCTAGTTCCATCACACACTTCCCAGCTTGGCAGTAGACTTGGTGCACAACCTGGCACCGAAGACAGCAGAAAACAGACCTCATATGCAAATACCTGGACCTAATGGTCTATTGTGACCTGGCTGGTAGCTCTTTAGAAGACCAGCTCAAAGGCTTGGCTTGGCTTTATTTTTATTAACTCTGAACTAGCCTAGTATTAATGTTACATATCCCAAGAGTCATTGGTCAAAAATATTTACAGTCTAATGTCTTAGCATCAACCTAAGATAAAGTTGGAGCAAACAATAGATGAAACAAAAATCTGGGTAGGAAGGGCTAGGGGACAACAATTCTATAAGGACTTGAAAACCTCTAGTCAATTCCTGGAAATCTAGAAGTCCATGTACATGCTCAGATGTGTGTGTGCACTCATGAAGGACCTGAGAAGGCCATAGCTCTAACCTACTGCTGACCTTGAAGATCTACAGAAGCCAGAAATTAAGGCTAAAGCAGGACTGCAAACTGCCTGGGCTAAGTGTTGAAAGCATGCTCCAATACACACACAGAGACCCTCTGCAAGTGGATCTGATGTTGAAGGAAATCTCTGTCCAAACATGAGCTGATCACTAAGCTAAGAGAACAGAGACCTCAGGGGCCACAAATGATAAAGAATATAGACTTTACAGAATTGTTTCAAAAAGTCACTAAAACAGCAATGAAAATAAGCAGCAACAACAACAAATCCTAGGGAGAATAGAGAATTTGATTTGCAAAGTTGCTACATTATAATAAAAGGTCCTGTTTTTAACAAAAATTATGAGGCATTCAAAGAACAAGTAGTATAGCCATAAAACACAGGAAAAGAAATAAATCAACGTAAGCTGTGAGTGAGAAAGTCCAAATGCTGGACTTTATAGACAAAAACTTTGAACAGCTTTCTTAAATATGTTCAGTGAGCTAAAGGAAACTAGAGAAACAAAGGAAGCATGAGAATGTCATCTCAGCAAACTGAGAAAATAATAAATAGAAATTATAAAAAGGGAATCACATTTTGGAGTTGAAAAATATAGTAATTGAATTAAAAAATTCACTAGAGGAGCTCAAAATCTGATTTTAGTAAGCAGAAGAAAGCATCCGTGAATGTAAAGAAAGATCATTTGAAATGATCCAATTTGAACAACAGAAAGAAAAGAATGAACGAAAATGAACAGAGCCTAAGAAACCTGTGAGGCACCACCAAATATAACAACATACATATAATGGGGGGTCTCAGAAGAAGAGGGGAGAGAGATAAAGATTCAGAAAGAATATGTGAAGAAATAATGGCAGTAATCTCCCACATTAGAAGAAAATCATTAATGAACACATCCAAGTAGCTTGACGAAACCCAAAGTGACTATGCTCAGTGACATTCACATTGAAATACATTAGAAAACAACTCTGAAAAGTCAAGAAAAGAGAGTCATAAAAGCAGCAAGAGGGAAGTGACTCATCATGTACTAGGGATTCTCAATAAAATTAATAGTCTATTTCTATCGGAAACCATGAAATTTCAAAGGCAATAGGATGACATATTCCAAGTGCTGAAAGAAAAATCCTGTCCTTCAAGAATTTTATATCCATAAAAACTTTATTTTGAAAATGAAGGAGATAGCCAAGATAGGGAAATAACCCAAGTGCCCATCAATGGAATGAATGGATAAAAAAGATGTACATATACACAATGGAATATTATTCAGCCACCAGAAAGAATGATATTCTCTCATTTGTGGCAACATGGATGAGCCTTAAGCACATTATGCCGAGAGAAGTCAGACAGAAGAGACAAGTACTGTATAATACCACTAACATGTGGAATCTAAAAAGGTTAAACCTGTTAAAAAAAAAAAAAAAAACAGTAAAATGGTGGTTGCCGGGGGATGAGATGGGTAAGAGTGATGGCGTTTAAGAACAGAAACTTCTAACAAGTAGTAAAGAAGCCATATAGATCTAATGCACAATACAATGAATACAGACAATACTGTCCTATAACTGTTATGTGATAAATATTACCACATTGGTAATAATATAAATATATCAAAGTAACACATTAAACTTACACAATGTTCCAAGTCAGATTTATTCAATAGATAAAAGGAAAAAGAAAAAGGAGAATTAAGACATCCAAAAATAAACAAAAACAGAGTTTATTGCTAGCAGTGCTACCCTGCACGAAATGCTAAAGGAAATGCATCAGGCTGAAATGAAAGGACAATGGGCAGTAACTTGAATCAACATGAAGAAAGAACATCAATGACGGTGCCCACGTATGAGAATGCAAAAGTCAGTATTAATGTACTTTTGACTGTAACTCCTCTTTTACTCTTACATTATTTAAAATACAGTATATAAAATAATTAAATACATCAACAATGTGTAAAGCAATGCATACAATGTATAAAATGTTTACAATGTATAAAAATGTAATTTCTGCCAAGAACAACATAAGGTGGGGGGACAGAGTTACACCAGAGTAAAGTTTGCTATGCTATTGAAAATGGGCTGGTATTAATGCAAACTAGATTATTACTAACTAATAATATGATTGGCATCACCTGGGCAACTGCTAAGGAAATCAGTTTAAAAATTATAGTAAAAGAAACACGAAGGGAATCAAAGTGGTATACTACATTATATCTATAACAAAAGAAGGCAATAATGGTGGGAATGAGGAACAAAAAGATACAAGACATAGAAAACAAATAGCACAAATGCTATTTGACACTGACATATTTGACAAATCCTCCTTTAATGAAATGTAATTTCATTAAATATATATGGATAAAATTAACTAAAAGCAACCTTAAAATAGGCAAAACTGATTTAAAAATGATGAAACCAAATGCTGTCTACAGAAGACTCACTTTAGATACACATATACAGTTTTAAAGTAAATATATAGAAAATCATATTCTATGCTGAGCAATATTTAGTAAATCAGAGAACTGTAATGGCTATACAAATATCAGAAAGAAAAGACTTTAAGGCAGAAATTTTTACTAGAGCCAGTGAGTAATGAAGAGAGTAATAATTTATCAAGAAGGTATAATAACCCTTATGCACTTAATAGAGCCCTGAATATATGAAGCAGAAACTGATGGAATTGAAAAGAGAAATAGCTCAACTAAGGTTGTTGAACACTTAAATACTCCGCATTAAACAGCGTATAGAACAACTAGGCAGAAGATCATCACAGAAACAGAAGACTTGAACACTGTATAGCAACAACTCATAATAGACAGCCATAGATCACTCAACTCTAAGTGAGGAGGATATACATACTTAAGTGCAACTGAAACATTCTCTAAAACAGACCATATGTTAGGTTGTAAAACAAGTGTCAAAAATTTTAAAAAAAATGAAATCATATAAAGTATGTTCTATGATCACAATGGAAGGAAATTAGAAATCAATACCAAAAGGAAATATATGAAGAAATTCAAACAACCCAATCCTAAATATTAATGGGCCAAAAAATGAATCACAAAGGAAATTAGAAAATACTTTGAGGACAATGAAATCCAACACAGATCATATCACAACTTTTAGCATGTAGCTAAAGCAGTGCTCAAGGGGAAAATCATAGCTACAAGTGCTTATATTTAAAAGAAAGATTCCAAATCAACACTGAACTTTCCACCTTAAGAAACCAGAAGACGAACTAAACCCAAAGCAACAAGAAGGAGATAATGATTAGAGAACATATGAATAAAACAGATTAAAAGATAATAGAGATGATTAACAAAGCCAATAGTTGGTTCTTTGAAAAGAACAAAATTAACAAAACTTCAGCTATCCTGAACAAAAAAATAGATCCAAGATGCTACAATCAGGAATGAGATCAGACAGTACTGACCTTATGGAAATAATATTAAACATAGTTAAAATAAGATCTAGAAATTCAGCTTTAAAGTATGTATCAAGGTAAGGGAATACATATGTCCACAAAAACATCCTACATGATAGTATTTACAGAAGTATTATTATAATAGCCCAAAATATGAAATATCCCAAATGTCTCTCAGCTTATAAATGGATAAAAGTGTATCAATATAATGGAATAATTATGGAATAAATCTCAAAAACATGTTAAATGAAAGAAACCAGATACAGAACATGACATACTATATGATTTCCTTTAAATTATATTCTAAAAACAGAAAATCAGTAGTGACAGAAAGATGATCAGCTATTAGCTGTGGCTCGAAGTGGAGACTGACGGAAATTTGGAGGGTGATAAAATTTTTTAAATCATTGTGGTAGTTGAATCATGTCTTTATAGTTATAATAATTCATTGAACTACACACTCAAAGGACATTAACTTCATGGTATATAAATTATACACCAATAAAACTGCAAAAAAATACCATTTATAATTCCTCCCATCACTTAAGGTACATCTTTTAGCAATGCGAGTTTGCCACTCTTCCAATCAAGCGATGGAATTTCTCCACCCTTTGGTTCTGGGCTTCACCATGTGATTTGCTTTGGTCAACAAGACAATAACAAACGTGACACACCCAGATGCTTTGAAGAGTTCTTCCACATTTAGAATTGCCCTAAGTCACTGCTGGGAACTCTGAGACCACCATGTGAATGAGTCCAGGCCACAGTGCTGGGGGATAAGACCATTATCCCAGATGACATCAGAGTCAAGCTATCATAGATCATTCAGCCCCAACTGAGACAGGCCATAGGTAAATAATCACACAGCCAACTAACATAACGTCAAGAAGCAGTAAGTGCTTGCCATTTATTCTAAACCACTAAATGTCAGGGTGGTTCTTTACACAGCAAACAGTAACTGATACAGTAAGTAAGGCTGCTTAAATAAGAATTCAGATTTCTAGAGATTACCTATTAACAGGTAACTCCAGCATGTAGAAAAGACAGTATTCACACTATGTGAAATGCACAATAATTTACCAGGATTTCTGTCACATTGGTCCATCTCTGAGCACAATGGAGGTGTCAAGTATCCTGTACAGCATTTTGAAAAGGGAAATATATCACTAGCTAATAGAATCTTACTTGAAAGTCACGCATCTAACATCATTATTCTCTTCATACTGTCTCCTAATTGTCCTGATGGAAAGGGAACTTTGGCTAGGTTACTTACATTTTTATTCTCAACACAATGCTTATTAGAGTGTACTTTACAATAAAATTCATGCTTTTTAGGTGTACAGTTCAAGTTTCAACAAAATATATTCAGTCCCATAATCTCTACATAATTCAAAATATAGACTCTTTTCATCACCCCAAAATGTTCTCTTGTATCCCTCAGTGCTAATTATTCAGCCCTACTTCTAGCTCTTAGAAACCACCAATCTGGTTTCTGTTCCTTTACGTTTGCCTTCTCCAGAATGTTACAGAAATTTAATCATACAGTATAGAACTTTTTTATATCTAGATCCTTTCACTAACATAATGCTTTTGAGATTTATGTCACTATAAGCATCAGTTTGTTCCTTTTTATTGCTGCGTAATTTTATTTTACGTTTTATTGAAGTAAATAAAAAATTGCACAAATGTGTGCAACTCTATGATTTAATACGAAGGCGACAGATCACCTTTGTAAACGTCACCTTCGTAAACATCACTTAGGGCAAGAAAAGCAGCCAGTTACCAGCAGAAGAGAACTCCTAGTGGTATATGGCATGTCAAGCTCAACAACCATCCTCCTCTGCAATGGTAGCCAGGAGGCTGATATTTAAAACTGTGTTCGCCTTGGAGACTGACAGCAGAATGGTGGACTAGTAAGCTCTGGGCTCCCATTCCTCCACAGAAACAAAGTTGGAGGGCTTACACTATCAGCTTGCAATTTTGTAAATAAAATGATTATATGTACATATATTTACACACAATGAAATATTATGCAGCCATAAAATGAATGAAGAAATGAAGAAATTGAATTTACAGTTACCAAAGGGGAAAGGGGGTTGGGGGGAAGGATAAATTAGGAGATTGGGATTAACATATACACACTACTATATATAAAAAAGATAACCAACAAGGGCCTACTGTATAGCACAGGAAACTATACTCAATAATTTATAATAACCTACAAGGAAAAAGAATCTGAAAAAATATATATATACACACATATACACATTTGACTGAATCATATATATATACACACAAACACATATAACTGAATCACTGTCATGTACACCTGAAACTAACACGACATTGTAAGTCAACTATACTTCAATAAAAAAAGAATGAAGTTCTGATACGTTCTACAACATGGATAAATCCTGAAAACATCATGCTAAGTGAAATAAGCCAGACATAAAACATCAAATATTATATGGTTCCACTTATATGAGTCACCTAGAATAGGTAAATTCATATAGACAAAGTAGAATAGAAGTTACTAGGGGCTGAGTGGATGGGTTATGGGGTTATGGGGATTTATTGTTCACTGGGTACCGAGCTTCTGTTTGGGATGACAAAAAGTTCTGAAAATGGATAGTAGTGATTGTTGCACAACTTAATGCCACAGAAGTGTACACTTAAAAATAATTAAATTGATAAATTTTGTTATATATATTTTATCATAATGAAAAACCATAGTTGCCTTGTTTAAAATTTATGTAAATTGAATCACACAGGCTATACTTTGCTATGGCTAGATTATTGTTGTCTGTGCTGTTTGTAAAGTTCATCCATGTCAGTACATATAGCTGTAGTCCATTTACTTTCATTGTTGTACAGTATTCCACTCTGTGGATATAGCACTATTTACATATCTATTCTACTGCTAATAGATATTTTGGCTGTTTCCAGTGCTGGGCTATTATGCATAATGATCCCATGAAGCAATATTTTAGCCTCCGTAATAGGAGAAAAACTAACTTGCTTTTGTCATTACAAATTGCAGCTAAATGGAAAAAAAATGTAGACAATTGGGACAAAATACCATAATAATTCTCAGAGGTGATTAAGCCAGTGTGAGAAATCTTAAGGTGCCTTATGTATAGGCTATTATATATTTTAATTTAAATATTCCCAACTTATCTTCAGCCTATACCTGCCTTTCATTAATTTTCAGCCTCATTCTTACTTGATTGCTGTGTGTGAGAAAATGTAAATGCCTTCCCTAGATACTTGTTTTTGCCCCAAATACCACAACAGAGTTCTGAAAATTAGGTTCAAAAGCGCAAGGAGAGTATCTCACTAAGTCAAATTCTTCCTGCTTCAAGACTCAGACAAGCACTGTATTTCTAGGAGATATTTATTTAAGTGTTATAATAGAGATTTACATACAAATATATATGTGTATATACACACAGAGTTTTATGGTTTAAATAATAATTAGAATTTTTTGTTTGGTTTGGAAATTTGTTTATTTACCAAAGCATGCAAGGAAAGGAAAGCAAATACAGCAATGGTATTTTATAACCATCGGAGGCACTAGGCTATCTCATATGTTATTGTGAGGATTAAGTTATATATATCTGTCTCTTTAAATAGAAAATTTCTTTACATCATCTTGCAATTTTTAGAACTAAATTTTTATTTCAAGATTGCACTTTATAAGACAGATTGTCAATGCAATCCTGTCAAATATATGTATAATGACAAATCTAATTTCCTTTCTCCAGGTTGTTATGAAATTACTTGTCCAGAAGTGAGAAAGTACCAACTTCTTAGAAAGCATTTTATTCAGCTAAATTAGTTTTTGAACTTTATTGCCTCCACTTTAGGCTAAATCTGCTAAGTTAACATTGGTATGTCTATACAGACACTTCAGTGATGATGGTTTGGATAAGATATGTTGACTTTCAATTCTAAAGTTACTCAGCTTAGAATCCCTCATCTGTCTGGTATCCATGGATACCATAGGCTGGCCACAACATCTTCCATCATCTGAGTAAACTCATGTGAATGGAGATAACTATATTAATTACCAATACAACAAAGTTTAACCAAAGTAAACAAAGAGAAAGGAAATTCTACATATTTTTAAATCAAGCTGGTAATTCATGTAACGTTAAGAATTTCTAAAATATGTCATTTAGTACTAAATATATAAAACACTGATTTTAAGTAATGATTAGAAAATTGTTTTCAGTATTAGCACAAGGAGGTAAAAATGATTGAAGTTATATGGCTATGTCATGAGCTCTAATGACTCAAAGGATAGATATATATGATATTTACCTTTTCAAATTGGAATAAAATCTGATTGTAATATACTCATCACCTAGCACTTTTGTGTAAATCAAAGTTTCTAACATAGAATAAATTTCAGTTGTCCACATATTTATGCATTCCCATTGTTATAAAATTAATTTTTCTTATTGTAATAATCTTGGTATTCTTACCTTTGCAATAGTTAAAAAGATAGAAATGGAAGCAATTCATTATTAGCCCTTGAGCATCTGCTCAAAATGTATTTTAGGTACTTAAAGAAATGGCAATAAAGAACTTTTAGTCTTAGAATAAAGTGATTACTAATTACTTTCCCCAATAATCTGATTCCAAACACTAAATCTATTGATAAGTATATCATTGTTGAAAATTCTATGATTTATTGGAAAATATGAGTTGCTAAATAGTTTTATGTAAAATTATTCTGGCATACTTTTAGACTTTATTAATTACATCAGTTTTTATCTAAACCAAGATGCTGTAGCTCCTGGGAAGTGTGTAAAATAGCCTGACACATGTAGCTGCAGAGCTCATGGTTGTAGGCAACAGTAGGTATTCAGTGATAGCAACAGCACGTATCTTAGCAAATATTCTACAGTTTCCCTTTCATTCCCAGTTTTGTGTGAAGCACATCTCATCATGTCCTATTTTCACCTGGATCCATGGGTTTGTCACTAATGGGATGATGATAAAAGTGTATATAAAAACTCACATTACTATAAAATTTGAGGCTTGTTGAGTTTTCTTAATTTTTCTCAATGGCACAGCATTATTTCCAGCATGAATAGTGCCTGCTGTGCAGGGATCCAACAATGAAGGTTTCAAGGGCAATGAGATTATTGATTACTCTGCTAAATGACCTAAGAATAACCCTTATTTCTTAAATTGTGTTTAAAGAGGTGTTACTAGTCATTTCCGTATGTTAGTTTTCCATTGCCAAATCAATTTGAAAAATGAAGATAACTCTGTCCAAGTCTTGGACATTTAACAGAGCCTATTAAAGTCTCTCAATACCCAATAATATGTAATTTTACTTAACCTATAACTTCTCTAACATTTGATCTCAGATACCCCTTTTTATCAAATAGCTATTATCCTTTTATAAAACACTGGGGAATTCTAGTCTAGAAGAGTATGTTGTTTTTTTTTTTTACAATTGTCACATTCTTAAGACTATTAATTATTGCTAAAAATGTAAAAATAGAAGTATACCCCAATACTTAGTGGCATAAAATAATCACCATATGTGGGTGAGCTGAGTGGGCTGATCTTGGCCGATTAGAAAAGTCAGCTGTGCTCCATGTGTCTTTAATCCTCCTTAGACTAATGGGTTATAAGAGGCAAATTCTTTTCACATTGATGAAAGAGGCACGAGGGAGCAAACAGTAACACGTAAGGTATATTAAAGCCTAGGATTGGAACTGACACACTTTCAAAATTGCTTCATTCTATTTCTAATACAAGTCACATGGCCAAGTGCAAAGAAATATAATCTGCTTCAGGGAGGAACAATAAAGTTACATGAAAATTGTATGAAGTAAGAAAGGGTGAAACATTAGGACCAATAATGTAAGCTATCACAACTCTTCTCCCTCATTTCAGACTATCAGCTGTCAATTCATATCGGCATCGCTGTCATGGTTTTCAATGTACTTATTATAAGATTTAGGCAGGGGAAATAAATTGCTAAAATATATGTAAAGTAAGGATAGACAGGTTCTCAGCAGAGGCTGTGTAGGTGTTTCCTTATGAATAAAATCCACTATGTGTAGGAAATAAGCTTGGTGGCGTATATTTTGGGCAGCCCAGGCTATCTATTTGTTTACCTACTGGTTCTGCACACCTGGAAAAGAGATGGTATGTGAGGTTTAGGTCCATGTAAGTGAAATGATTTTATTATCAATGTTTACATTTTTCTTATTGATCATTTTTGCATACTTAATTTATTATGATTATTACCACTCAAATGAGGATAGGTCAAGGAAGAAATCAATGCATGGCAAATTTTAAGAACCATCATAGTAAACAGAAACCAACCAACTCTGGAAACCACAAGGATATGGTATAGATCATTATTTTTGTTAATTATTCACCTTCTCCTCCCATGTAGGTGGAGTTAAAATTGGCCTTTTTTTTTAGCCAACATGACTTATTTTGGCCAATGGATCATAAGCGAACACAATGTCTGAAACATCCAAAACAGAAATGTTTAGAGGCATTACAAGCTTCCACCTATCTTCTTCTTCCCCTCGGTCCTCTACATGAAATGAGAAAATTCCAAATTGCAGCTCGCCCTTCAGTCTAGAGCCTGGAATGAAACCACATGCGAAGCCAACTTGATCCCAGCCTACAGTGTGAAATAAGTTGAGCAACAAGCATGTTAACAGGAGAGGGATAAATATCTGTTGTTACAGGCTGAGATTTTGGAGTTGCTTATTACACGTCATAACCTACAGAAAAGATTAATACAGGAGTGTGTAGGACTTCTTCATTAGACTGCAACTGAGTGCTGAGTACAGAAAAACAACCAAAACAGAGAAACCTGAGAAGACTAAAAGAAGCACACAGCCCCTTCTTAATCACTTCACTGTTGGTTTGGTGTCCCGCTTAGGTTTTTCTATTCTCAACATTTTGTTCTAAACTGAAATATGAGCTAAATGGATTTGTGGGAAGTATCTTTTACAAAAAACTTTTGTCCCATTATACCAAGAGAATCTAAATATATCTGTAAAATTCCAGTGTTTTGGCTCTATGCTCCACGTTTTAGGCCTCTTTCTCACAATTAGAAGAAGCCCAAAATAATTGTCAGACTTGATTTTTGATATACTGCTTACACAATTATCTTTATGAACTGTATCTTTTTTTTTTTTTTTTTTTTTTTTGCAGTACGCGGGCCTCTCACTGCTGTGGCCTCTCCCGTTGCGGAGCACAGGCTCCGGACGCGCAGGCCCAGCAGCCATGGCTCACGGGCCCAGCCGCTCTGCGGCATGTGCAATCCTCCCGGACCGGGGCATGAACCCATGTCCCCTGCATCGGCAGGCGGACTCTCAACCACTGCGCCACCAGGGAAGCCTTATGAACTGTATCTTAATAACAAATTAACCCATTCCACGTGTGTAAGCTTTTCCGTCTGAATGAACTAAACTCCCTGGCCTCAGTACTCCCTAATCTTAAGAAAGAAATGAAAAATAAAATGGTAAACAACCTTCCATTTACCATGTACATATACTGCACTATCTAAAGGAAAAACTCCAGTGTACTTAGCTTTCAATTTTGGGCTCACTGTGGCCTCAACTACTTTTCTAACATCATGAACTTTTATGAGAATTACTAAGAGAAAGTTAAAGTATATCATTTGTTAATTTAAGCATTTTAATAAAGCACTACATACATAGCTTAATATACTTTGCATTGTACATTTTCATTACTAGTAAGTAGATTAAGCTTAAAGGGTCCTATAGGTCAGTAGCTTTTTTTAAATTAATTTTTATTGGAGTAGAGTTGATTTACAATGTTGTGTTAGTTTCTGCAGTACAGCAAAGTGAATCAGTTTTATATATATATATATATATATATATATATATATATCCACTCTTTTTTAGATCCTATTCCCATATAGGTCACTATGGAGTATTGAGTAGCGTTCACTGTGCTATATAGGTTCTTATTAGTTATCTATTTTATATATAGTAGTGTGTATATGTCAATCCTAATCCCCCAGTTTATCCCCCCTGCTTTCCCCCTTGGTAACCGTAAGTTACTTCTGTTTTGTATTAAGTTCATTTGTACCCTTTTCTTTTTTTTAGATTCCACATATAAGCGATATCATATGATATTTGCCTTTCTCTGTCTTACTTCACAGTAGTTTTTAAACTTTGGGGATTAGCCGCCCTTTTATAAATAATACATCCTCTACTTCCTGGTCATGGGCTTGAAGCAAGGCAGAAGTGATGGAGGCATAGTCTTCTTAAATTACCGCTCAGTCGAAACTTTGCTGGTACTTCCTGAGTAGGGTAAATATTGCCCCCACCCCTTAATAGAAAAACCCAGCTGTTTAAGTTACCACATGCCCTTGTGAAAACGCATACCGTTTTACCTTACAAGTGGAAGACATCACTTTAATTGAAACCCACACAGATACATCACCCATTTATCTAAAATTTACCCTTACAGTGCACAGAAAATTACTAGGTTACCAATCACTGCAGCTTTTGATGTTGGGTACCAAATCCCACACCCCAATTCACTATATCCATATATGAATATATTTCATTAGATGCATACTTTATTTTGAACTGAACTATAGGAGATTATATTGCTGCTCACATAGCTTGAAAAGTATTGTCTGAATCATTATTATAATGCATTATATATAGTGATAATTTTAGACATATGTCTTGTTTTTAAATAAGGCATTAAAAAATATTTAAACTATAAGAGGGCAAACATTCATTAATATTCTCTAAGCATAGGCCCTAAAAATAAAGTACCGTAATGTATTCTTTAGAAACGAAAGTTTTAGAGTCAGAATCAAAAAGAATATGTTATCTGCAAACTGAAAGAATACATCTTTAACCATCACTTTCCACATAGACAGCAGTGCATTTTAATTTTATGAAGTCAAAGTAATTTATGTTAGTAAGTAAATCATCCGTGTCCAAAGTTACTCTGTGCAATCCTGAATAGAAAATTCCCAATAAAACACATATTACTCATAATATTCATCTCAATGTCAATGAAAGCCTATAAGAATAGCATGTATGCCCATTTTAATTTCACACAGTAAGAGACATGTGGTCTCACATAAAGTCCTTCACCAGAAAACGGGGATAAAGCCGTAAAATGTCCCTTGAAACTAAAGGAAGTTTTCTCAATATAAAAGGAATGAGAGATGCATCACCTATTACATCACCTACACACAATGAGAGATACATCACCTACATACATCATAAAAGGAATGAGAGATATCCACAAATGTAGATTTGTTTATAAATGACTTGTGGAAAGACTCCTCATGTTAAGTAATGTCAGACGTAAAATGTTTAAAAAAGTAGAATGGCTGTAGTGTTAGAGAAACAGAAAAATCTAAGTTATAAACTTACTTTTGAAACTGACTAGCTTTGAGACCTTGGATTATTTAATATCTGAGTGCCTATTTCTTTAACTAAAAAGTAAGGGAAAATAATGACTTCTCTGAGAACCTTTGTAAATATTAACATATGTCTCATCACAACATGGCATACACCAAAATCATGTCATAGACATAATATGTGAGAAAATCAAATCTGATCCAGTATATGGTGGGGGGGATGGGCAGAAGAGGTACAGGAAATCACGTCTTTGCCTTGAATTTTGACTCCTATAATAGAACACTTGACTCATTTCCCTGTGGTCTTGCAAGTTTGCCTGATACTCTGGTTCATGTAAACCTGTGGCTTTGCCTTGGAACTTCTCCTTAAACAGGGATTTGAATACCATGACTGAGTTTGATGTCCTGATATCAGTTACTACTAGCAGATTCCTAAATTCCCCACCATCACGCTTTACCTGTCCGAAAGGATGCTCCCCTTCTACTCTTTTATAAAGATCTATCTGGTTCCCTCTTCTTAACACGTTTTACTCTCCATTCTGGAAATGGTTCTACTGTCCATCTAGACTTCTAGAAATTATTTATTGCAGGATGTGCCTTAGCATCTTTACCTCAAAAACTAGTTGGGATGTCTAATCTCAGAGCCACACCTGGGTGCACTTACATTCAAAGATATTATGATTCAGGTTTGTTGGTCTATTCAGCCATGATTTTGGAAATGATATTTCTTTCTAACTATTATGCACTGGTTGAGCACCTCAAGCTTGTTTACCCATGTCATTATCTAAGGATGCAAAGCTTTAAGTATGAAAAGTGACAGGATTATCCTAATTTTACTTCCAAAACCCTACTGTAATATGTTAGCCTATTCTGGCAAGCCTCTGCCTGGGAAAGTTGGTGCAAGTAGGTAAGACAATAACTCACCATCTCTTGGTCTACCAAGGTACAAACCAACAGCAAACAAATCTTCATTTAAATACTATCTCTGCTACTAACTCGGTTTCCTCATCTATACATAATGATGGTGAGAATCAAATGGTATTGCGCAAGTAAAAATGGGTAGCACAGAGACTAGTCAGTATAGATAGGACACTTTAAAAGAAAGACAAGATCTGGCCCATTCCTTAAAGTACTTAAAATCCTCCTGTGTTAAGATAATGTAGAGTATGAATCAACTGGATAATAATGTAATTAGTAAATAATTAAGGGCTAGATGATGAGCTATAGAATTCATCAAGTACTAGACACTCAGGCAATTTCTCTTTTGAGATAAGTGTGCGTACTAAAGGTTTAAATATAATGACAAAAATAGAGGAGGAAAATGCAGATGAGAAATATGATCTTACCATGAGTAAGCTATGGTAATGAAACCCCAAGAAATTCAAAATTTTCATTCACATTCCTTATAGCAACATGACTTACTTAAAGTTTATAACACTTACTCTAAGAGGATAACAACTGTTACACACTAAGACAGCTTAGAATATAGATAATTAAAAGATAAATGAAAATAATGCATCTCTTAATAGCTTAAAATCAAGAAAAATATATCAATTAGGTTAGAGGCCTAAGGAATAATGCTCACGAATTAATTAAAATTCTATTTACCAGTCCTGGATCCTAAGTTTTTGGCAAAATAAAATTTATAGAAACCCTTCACATATTCATATACATATTCAACTACTGGAAACTAAGTAGGAACTGTACTATCATAGTCCTCCAACTCTTTTGCCATCTATAAATTTTAACCTTATTACAAAAAAGATATATAGTACTATTCCAAAAAGGAAAAGAAAACCAAAACGTGTGTACAACTGAAGTAACACACTAAAAGATGCGTTTTCAAGTTTCCAAACTTTTCTTAACGTACATTAGGGACAACCCCTTTTAATCCTGAAAGGCCAAAAATGAACATACTTGTACCCTGAGTTTTTTAAATAGACTTGCTGCAAAGAGTTTAAAGTTCATGCTGGTTTGCTTATTTAGCTATAAATTTTCACAGCGGGTTTTTACCTACTTCTAATTGATAGATCACAACAAATTTGTTTAATAACCCATGCCATTATCCATGGGCACGAATCTGCAAATATTAAAAGTGACTTGGTTTTCCCGATTTTATTTTTTAACAATTTAATGTAATCCACTTTAATCTTTTGTGGCAGCCAACAGTAAATCCTTCAAGGAAACATTTCTTCTATTGATTATAAACTCAACATAAAGTCATTACACTAAATTTTCTTCATTCACATCTACAGGCTTCTTTTCAAGAGGAGAACATATTATTAAAATATTCTTTGATGCATTCTTTCTAAATATATCTTTGTTCCAGGATGACTGTTATGAACATCCACTGGACAGACATTACATAAACCTTTTGATTAAAACCAAATATACGTACATTTAAATGCACACACATACATCTATATTCATGTATATAACATGTGCCTTCTTACATATACACATATCTAAATATGGCAATACGGACTTCCAGTATTTCCTATTTTTTCCTTATAATAAAATTCACACAAAAGAAGTATTCCAACAGGTCATGAATCTTTATCATAACTTCTAATTATAGGGAAAAATATTTCTGACTGGAATGAAACAGGTGTGGGGTCTCTCTATGGTAATTCAGTGACATAGAACTGTAGCTTGTACCCATTTAGGGAGGAATAACAAATTCAAAACCCTGAAAGTCACATGGAAATGTATTGTTTGAGTATTATAAAGTTGGCAGTATTAAACCCTTTCTGACTATATGAAATTTTTTAATAAGGGTATAATATCTGATAACGGGTTAATATTCAAAATACATAAAGAACTCATACATCAATAGTGAAAAAACAAACAAATCGATTAAAAATGTGTAGAGGATCGGAATAGTCATTTTTCCAAAGAAGACATACAGATACCCAACAGGTACATGAAAAGGTGTTCAACATCATAATCAGGGAAGTGCAAATCAAAACCACAGTGAGGTATCACTTCACATCTGTTAGAATGGCTATTATCAAAAAGACAAAAACTATCAAGTGTTGGTGAGGATGTGGAGTAGAGGGAACCCTTGTGCACTGTTGGTAGAAATTTAAATTGGTGCAGCCATGATGGAAAACAGTATGGAGGTTCCTCAAAAAATTAAAACCACAACTACCACATGATCCAGCAATCCCACTTCTGGGTATTTATCAAAAAAAAAAGATTAAAACACTAACCTGAAAACATATCTGCACCCCCATGTTTATAACAGCATTATTTAACAATAGCTAAGACATGGAAACAACCTAAGTGCCCATTGATGAGTGAATGGATAAATAAACTATGTTATATACATAAAATGAAATATTACTCAGCCATAAAAAGGAGGAAATCTTGTCATTTGCAACAACATGGCTGGAACTTGAGGACATTATGCCAAGTGAAGTAAGTCAGACAGAGAAAGACAAATACTGTATGATCTCCCTTATATGTGGAACCTATAAACAAACAAACCCCAGAAAACTCAGATAGGGAGTACAGATTGGTGGTTGCCAGAGGCAGGGGGTGGGTGAAATGGATAAGGGTGGTCAAAAGGTACAAACTCCCAGTTATAGAGTAAGTAAGCCATGGGATCTAATGTACAGCATGGTGACCATAATTAATAATACTGTACTGTACTGGATATTTGAAAGTTGCTAAGAGAGTAGATACTAGATGTTCTCATCACAAGAAAAAAAATGTAAGTGTGGTGATGGATATTAACTAGACTTATTGTGGTGATTTCACAATATATACAAATATCAAATCATTATGTTATATACCTGAAAATATGATATATGTCAATTTTAACTCAAAAATTAAATAAAAATAATACTCGCCTAGAGGGCCAATTAAGTCCTAGTCAATAACTTTCCCAAATTTTTCTAGTAGTGTATGGTCTAGGGTAGAGATTCCTATTTTCAAAAGGGCAATAAGCACTCAGAGTAGGTCTCTGGAGAGCAACAGAGACAGGAGGGAGTGGGGGTATGGTTTAATGATGGAGGCCACAGACAAGGAGACTGTAATTTGAGTTAAAGTTCTGTCTCAGAGTTGTCCACCTAAACACTGTAGAAAAAATTAAACATATCCTACCCAGAAAAATGTTTGTCTCTGGCTACTTCAGCCCCAGGTCTCTAAATACCAAGGCCTTTGCTGACAATGATTTTTATGGTACTCTCTCTACTTTATATCCTTAAGCAAGCCCTCTAGTTTTCCTGCCTCAACTAGAACACACTTATCATGTTTATGTACCTCTAAGTTAGAAAACGATCATTCTGTACCTCTTCAAATTTTAGAGAAGCATACACAACCTCTCTGAATGCAAAATAAATATACACCCTGTGCCCTACATCCTGTTTTGCTGACATTGCCAAGTCTGGGAAAATGTAATCTCATCACTACTGTGGTAGGCAGAATAATAAGATGACCCCAAATGAGGAATCGCGCTCTTGTATAATCTCTACTTCTTCAGGGCAGGAAGAACCTATGACTTGCTTCTAACCAATAGAATATGGCAAGGGTGATGGGGTAGTCATTCCTTCGATTAAATTAAACTGTGTAACACTTTCTTTGAGCAGAGGGAAGCGAGAGAGAGTATCGTAATGGCTTTGGAAAAGAAAGCTGTGATTTTGTGAGATGGCCATTTAGCAAGGAACTGCAGGGACCTCTAATAGCTGAGAGTGACCTCCAGCCACCAACCTGTAAGAAAGGGGACCTCGGTCCTACAACTACAAGGAACCAAATTCTTCCAACAGCCATGGACTTCCTAAGATGATGCTGAGTTCCAGATTTGAACTTGTGCCATCTGATCCCTTAATTACACATCTGTGAAACCCTGAGCAGAGGGTTCAGCTAAACTACACTCGGATTGTTGACCCATAAAAACTATGAGATAATAAATTAAGGTTGTTTTAAGCTTCCAAATTTGTGGTAATTCCTTACCCAGTAATAGAATACTAATGTAACTGCAACGTTAGCTGTTTTTCCATACAGTGAGAGACTCCACCACTCACCTCTCTTCTACTCTACCCTCATCCCTATCTGAGCTAGGTTTCTTCCCTCAGAAATCCCTTCCCAAAAATGTCACTGTTATCTTCATTCTCCTGTAACCTCTCCGATAGTTTCAACCTATAGCATGATACTCTTTGAAACATAACTTAAACATGCCTCACTCATTCCTGAAGACAATTCTAATTTTCGTCTACTGACTTCCTCAGTATACAGAGACATAACTGCAGGGTATCCTTCTGGTGATTCTCCTCTGCTACATTTAGATCCCACTCATGCCACACTTCATCTTCCTTTGAGAGTTACGTCAACATGCCGTTCTACTTTACCCATTCTAGTCCCTTCCTTCAACTTTCGTAAGTTACTGGTACCTGAATTCCAGTCATCCTTATAATCTCAGAACTTAGCAGAACTAGGCAAAATTTTAGATTTCAATGTTCACAAATAATTTTAAAAACTCAAGTAGCCTTTAAATTACTGATAATCTTCAATCCACTTTCCTTTACCTAACCTACTTTTCAGTCAACCTTGTGATTAGTTAGAACACGTGTACCTCAAAACTTTCATCCTGTAACTCCATACACCACTTATCTTTAAATCACGTTCTCCTTTCAGCTCATTGACTATCTAACTTGAATGAATATTAAAATTACCCGGGAAAACTCTGTAAGAATCTTGATGTCTCCATCACATCAAAATAATTAAATCATACTCTCTCAGCATGGGCCACACAGGCATAGAAAAATGTATTTTATATATTTCAAAATCCAATTAAGGCCATTTTCATGCTGAAACTATTCAATGTTCTCCCAGCTAGAGAATAAAAATCTAACCACATGGCTTCAAATACAGCCAAATCAAAACATCTGCAGATTCCATTTATTTTTCGCTTCTGTGCTTTTTCTGCATAGGCAATTCTACTTTCTCACTATATTCTCCCCTCCCTTATTTATTTTGTAGTACCCTACTCATACTTCAAGACTCACCTCTTCTAGGAAGTCCTCTGTGATTTGTCCTAGGAGAATGAAGGGCTTTCTTCCCTGTGAGGACACTGAGCCTTATCCATGGTATTCTCCCAGAACTTTTCACACTTCTGTAGTAATTGGTTTGTATAACTTTGCCTATGTAAATACACTCATTTCTAAATAGACTCTTGGTTTCCATCATTTTGGGGTCTCTAATAAAACATAAACTACCATTATTTTGCAAAATATAAATGTAGTCTAAATATTTTATTTCACTTACACTGTATAAAAACTCATATAAGAGGTACAATAAATTCAAATTTATAGATAAGTATGGTGGGGTTTTTTTGTTTATTTCCTAAAAGAAAAAAAATCTCCTTTTCCTCTCTATGGGAGAATTATATTCCCTTGCCTCTTTGGTATCAGGCTTGGCCATGTGACTTGTTCTGGCCAATGGAATATTAATACAAACTTGAAATGTCTTGCAGGGTTTGGCTGTGTACCTTGTAATTCTCTCATTTGCTTTGGGAAGAGCACTGCCCGAATAGCTCCTGTTTTCAGAAAGAGGTGCCCTGGAGAACAGAGATGAGCACTCACAGTCTGGAGTCAAACCCAACCAAGTTCAGCTGAGACCTAGCCTATACACAAACCAATGAATGAGAAAGCAATGTTTGTTGCTGTCAACCACTGAGATTATTGGTTATGATTCTGCAGCATTATTGTTGCAATGGCTGACTAATACATGAAGAAAACTAAAGATTGCAGAGGATTGTTTAAGATCACACAGCAGAAAAATGTCCGAGCTGGAATATAAAGCTGGGATATCTTACCTCTACAGCTCCACTATTAATCCCTAACCTGTTGGAAAATATCATTAGTATAGATTCTGAGTAACTCATATAAATTTTAAAAAGCATTAACAAGTAAAACTGTCATCTGCAAAGCAAGTAACATTTACTTTACAATTAACACCATCAACTCTGCATATTCGAAGACAAAACATACCAAAAACAGAGTAATGCCACTTCAACAATTTTTATACAAATTCTGTGTTGACGCAAGATATTTTCCTTAATATTTGTCTCACTATGCTTCATGTTAAATAGAGCTTGCATTCTGCAAGCACAGACAGACAAATAAGCATTAGGTAGACCACGGGAACGCTCTGATCAGGGGGATGCAAGTCATGTATGGATCTACCTACTTCCTGTAATTCACAGACTGATGATAGTGTCGATCACGTCACTTAGATTTCTTGAATTCTTCACACATTACTTTAATCACTACCTGCAGATCTATCATGCCACATTTGTTTCTTTACTCTTATAAGATTCTTTCTAAAAGGAAAAAGTGTTTCAGTTACATCTTTTCCTCCCAATAACTATCTTTTTCTCTGAATCTAAAGGGTAGATAGGTATAATTTTTAAAATATAGGGTAATTAAAGATTAACAACATTTTTAGCACAGTGCATTAAATTAATGTAATATTTTATTTTTTTTGAGATTTTAATTTTAAGAAGCCTCAGCTATTATAGACACAAAATACGATGGATTAGTATAATTATTTACCGATCAACAAATGCAGCAGGAAATATATAAGACAATAATTGAAAGATCAAGGAAACCACAGGAAAATAGGGAATTATTTTTTCAGCTTAGTGAGAAGCTCCTAAATTTTGCTGGAATACAATGGTTGGAGGCACCCCAAGTACAAAGGGAGACTATACACTTGATGAGTAAACTTAAGAGTTGTGTGTACTGTCACACAAGTAATTGCCAGACTGAAGGTAATTCTGTCCTTTGGGTCAGGATATAAGTCTTAAGAAAGTCAAGAAAGTTATTTCACTCAGTCCTAGAGAAAAATTGATGTTCGTTGACTAAATAATACTTGCCTAACCCAATGCTGGATGCACCTATAGGGCACAACTGCATTTATCACCTATGACATAGTATATATTTATTTATTTCCTCTCTCTTTGAATGTAAGCCATGTGAGAGTGGGAACTTTTACTCTGGTTCGATGTTATATATACTGTGCCCAGAAAAATGAAAAAAAGTATCGTATCATAAATGTACAGAATACATAATCATCAAAACATAGCACTGGAAAGAAGGAAATTGAGGCACAAAGGTATTGGCCCCAAAACAGAATTAGGATTATATTCAGGACATAAATTTAGATTTCTTAAGTCTCAGTCAAATCTAGTCTTCCTTACACTATACCAAAAAGATATGAAATGAGAAAACTAGTAGAGACAAAATGATTTTTAAAATGATGTCAAGGGCTTTATTGCACCACATAGAGAACAGAACTAAATATATTGTTCATGATATTGAGCATAAGGCACAAGAGGATTTTTTGAAAGGATGAGGAAAAGGTGAATACCTAAGATATGTATAATGCCAAAAAACATTTAACTTAAAATGTCATTTTCAGTGTAAATGTATAAAATGAAAAAGTGCTTCATTCTGATAATGTCAATATTGGAAACAATGTACAAATGGGCATGGTATTATATGCTTCAGAAATATCAAATATTCTGTATCAACACATGATAAATAAATAGCAACATTTTGAATAGTTACTAATACAGAATTTTAAGCCATAGAACTATAAAAATCCACCAAAAAGGAAACTCTTAAATATTTTTCTATGTTGTGACAGCTTGTAAAAAACCCCAAAACAACACTGAATTACTTTATTCATTAATATTTATGAAATGTGCTACGCACTAGCCTTCCTTATTCCAAAAAAATATCTTGTAAAGGAGGATGAATGAATAAAGGGATGATTAGAGGCAAGAGTGATGAAGTCAGAGCTTTTCCCATGATGGTATGAAAACTGTCAAGAGGCATCTAACCCAGACATGGTGGAAACGGGCGTTTGGCAAGGTTTCTTGGAAGGTATGAAAGTTGAACTGAGTCTTAAAGGGTAAGTAAGCATTATCTGAGGGGGAAAAAAACAAACAGGTGAAGGGCAACCTGGAGAGTTAGAACAGGCGGTCATGGATAACTCAGGGGAGCATGAAATAAGATGGGTATATTCAAAGGACTTCAAGCAGCATGATATAGAAAGCATATGATTTGAAATGGATAATGCTGAAACATGAGACTGAAGCAGTCATGTCCAGATCATATACAATGCTAAGTAGTTTAGACATTATCCACATGTCACTGGGGAGCTAAAAAACACCTTCAACAGCAAGGTGATGAAACTGAGCAGGACCATGTCCCCCCGTTTCTTGTTTGTAGGAAAAAGGCTTCAGCCTCCTAGACCTTCCCTCGGTTCCCAAAGGCAGCTTCAGTTACTAATTAGGGAAGTGAGGGAATGCAGAAACAAAGGAAAAGTGGTCAAAAAAACAACGCTGCAGTGATAAAACAGAGTCCTAGCTCCTTCTCAAGGGATATACATAACAATCTGATGCATCTCTCTGAGTTCTTCCATAGGAACTAAGGCCCCCACCCAGGTGGAGGATGGTAACTTCACTGGACCCCAGACTGGTTGGAATCAGAAGCCTGAAGATTGATATTCCTGGAACACCATCCTGCTTCCTTAAACCACCAGCCAATCAGAAGCAAGTCACATACCCTGCAGCCCTCACCCCAAGTTTGCCTTGAATAACTCTTCCCTGAAAACCCATTGGGGAGTTCGGGTCTTCTGAACACAAGCTGCCTGTTTCCCCTGCTTGGCCCTTGCAACAAACCTTTCTCTGCTCCAAACTCCAATGTTTCTGTTTGTTTGGCCTCACTGTGTGTTGGCCAAATGAACTTGGGATCAACAACAGTGACAGGACCATGTATCTGTTTTAGAAGTGAAAACCTAGTGGAAGTATGATATAAAGAGAGCAAGAATGGAAAGAGTGCTTGATGAAGACCTATAATAAGATAAGATTAAAAAAGAAAAGAAAAAAAGGAGGGTAGTAGGACAGATCCAAGAAATGCCAGAGAAAATAAGCTAAAACTCTTCAGTAAATTCCTTAGAGTTGAAATAGAGTAGGAAATAAACAAGATTCCTTGTTGTCTTGAATGGTCATCTAAGTGAGTAATACTGCTGTTTGATGAAAATATGAGAAGACAGGTTTGCAGAAGGGGCTGAGTTGATGAGAGTACTATTTATAAAGTATAGCATTTTTGAGGTCTGAGATCATTCAGTTAGAAATATTCAGTGGGACATCCCAGTTCTGGAGCTTGTGAGGCAAAAGATAAAGCAGAATGGATTCATAGAGTTCAAGACCATCAATGTAAAGTTGGTAACTGACACAGAAGTGAATGATAAAGCCTATGTAGAGTGCTAAAGGTGATTAGAATAGAGCCTTAAGAATAACCAATATTTTAAGGTGAGACAAAGGAATCATAGTTAAGACATAAGTCAAAGTGAGAACCGCCAAGAAGATGGAAGAAAACCAAGGAAGAGTGATTTTTCATAGGAGTCAAGAGATGAAACATTTTCAAAGAGAGCTGTGTAGGAAACACATGGTGATTTTGCCACCCAGCATGCATTCAGCTCTAGTCTTTGGATAAAAGCACACAATTTCATTTGGGAAACTACTACCTTTTACTCTCAGGCCAAATTTTTGGACCGTCTTGCCATTTATCAATATAGCTCTAGTTTCTGGGTATGTGCCTGATTTGCTTATGTCTATTGGACACACCTAATCCTCCTTTCAGTTCTTGATTCATGAATGATCATGTGACACAGTTAAATCCAATGATAATGAGTCTTTATCTGAGAATTCTCCAACACAGGGTACTGCTGTGATTTTGTAACCATAAGTAGAGACCATACTGTTTCTGAAAACCACCAAACTGAGACAAAAAGGAGGGAAGCAGGGCAAAGATACCCTATAACCTGCCCTGACACTGCTGCTTATATTATAGGAATCAATGAATTCCACTTTTGTGTAAGTAGGTGTCTGAGCTGTTCTTTGTTTTGTTTCCTGTTTTGTTACTTTAAAAAGAAGTGTTCTATAGTATATAAGGGGCTGTATAAGAGTGTCAAATACTAACAAAAATAAAAGATGAAGAGAGACATTTAGCAACAAAGAAATTTGTAAACTTGGACAGATATTTTTCACTGATGCTTGTGAATAAAAGCAAAAGCCAACATACACTGCTCTTCTAAGAAAGTTAGGAAATAGGACAATTGGAGAAGCAAGTTTTATGAGGAAGTAGGAAGTAATAGCATTCAAAGTTTATGTCTAAAAATATAGAGTCTCAATCTTAGAACTATAGCCTCCTAGGAAGAAAGGTCCCATTAGGCATTAAGTTTACTTGTAGTACTCAACTATAAAACATGTGGGAAGTATTAGTGTAAATGATCATTCCTATCTTGTATTCACAAAATTTTATTTTCTACCACCAGAAATACTCTTTTTTTAACACTCCTAATACCTCAGAATTTTCCTATTATTTTCAGTTATTTACATGTCTCATTTTTAGTTTTTATTTCAAATAATGAACTTTTAGCAAAACAGGATAATGAAATGTGTATACTAATAGGTACATTACAATATAAATCATAGATCCTTTCTTGACACTGTCAACAATGATGAATAGCCTTACATTCTATAAGATGTTCTTAATTATTAAGAGGTTATGATTAGATGAACAAAAAAATAGAGAAATTTAAGCATAAAATCATGAATAATAAATGTTAGCATCTATTTTAGAGAACGTCTACAAAATGTGCCTATTTTTTTCTATGGTAATAAAAGAAGTTCATTAATTCAATTGAAAATACTGTAGTCCTTTATAAGGGTGAAGATTCTAGCAATCTTGTTTCTGATCACCCTAAGTTCTTACCTTAATAGTTTAAGTACCTCACATATCCTTCTACTTATTTTGGATAATTGGAATCTAGTATCCAAACTGAAAGCCTTTGGAAGAAGGCACACAAGGGTATAAGACAAGCATCCTATCAAATTAATGTATTTTATAACACTTTATAATGAGCCTCATGGAAGTGTTACCTGGTCTCAAAACATATTACAGTGTTATGCAATCAAAGCAATATGGTACTAGCATAAAGACAGACGTATAGACCAATGGAAAAGAATAGAGACCCCAGAAATAAATCTGCACATATATGGTCAACATGTCTTTGATAAGGGTTCTTGAACACACAAAAAAGATAAATCTCTTCAACAAAAAGCCCTGGGAACATTGGATATCCACAAGTAGAATAATGAAATTCAATCGGTATCTTACACCAGACACAGAAATCAACTCAAAATGGGTTAAAGACTTAAATTTTATACCTGAGACTCTAAAACCTAGAAGGAAACATGAGGGAAAAGCTTTATAACACTGGTCTTGGTAATGGTTTCATGGATATGACACTGAAAGCATAGGCAAAAAAGGCAAAAATATACAACAGATTACATCAAACTAAACACTTCTGCATAATACGGAAAACAAACGAAATGAAAAGTCAACATATGGAAGAAGATATTTGCAAACCATATATCTTAAAAAGAGTATCTCCAAAATATGTAAGGAACTCCTACAATTCAACATTGAAAAAACAAAACAAAAACTAACAATCTGATTTAAAAATGGTTTAAGGAATTAGGCATTTATCTAAAGAAGTTATACAAATGGCCAACAGGTATATGAATAAATGCTCAGTGCCATTAATTCTCAGAGATACAAATCAAAACCACAATGAGATATCACCCTATACATGTCAGATTAGAACCCATATATAATTTAAATTTATATTGAATAATTCTACTTGTGCCTCCCCATTTGATGCAAGTCCACGGAAAGTTCTCTGTCTTCCAGATAACTAGTCTTCCAGAAGCTTTCATCTGGCTCTTCAACTCATCCACCTAGTGAGTTCTTATTCTGACTACCATGTATTCCCATATTTCTTATTTCATATTTCTTATTCTGACTACCATGTATTCCCAATATTTCTAATTGGTTCATTTCTTTTAATAATTGTTTTTCTTTTGTTTGGTTTTTCTGTTTCATGTTATCACCATCTTCTCTCATCTTGTTGAACAAATTCATCACACTTATTTTACATTCTTTTTCTATTTGCTCCACTAAATATGTTTGTCTAGTATAATAGTCTTCTTTGTTTTCTTTTATAATGCTTGGACACCTGACATGTCTTGTTTTCCTAAATGGGCTGATATTCCTCCTATTGTATCCAAAACCTGGTTTATAATTTACATCCAGTAATAAGGACTAAAGCTATTATGAAGTTTATGTCTCTATTGATGAGTTTATGGAATAGGTCTGAAAATATATCACAAGATGAAATAACTCTGGAGGTATAATCTGGGCTCAGTTTCCACCCATCACTTCTCACTATTGGTGTTTTTCAGAGAATTTGCCCATGACCTCTCTGCAGGGCCATGTCTGCACTGGGGTGGATGAAAAGTGGGACGTCCGGGACCTGGCTAGCATGTTTTCTCCTATTATCCTTTCCTGTTACAACCAGATTCAAGAGCCACTTTGAATCTATGAGCAGTAGTAGCCCTTTTCTATTATTTCTCTGCCAAGTAGGCTGTCAACAGAAAAGGGGAAGTTTATAATTAACTATATAGAGCATTCCATTTCAATCTAAGACATTTAGAAAATACTCAATTTTTATAAAAGAAGTGAGTAGACTTGAAAGGAAGTTTTACCAACTAAAGTAGTTCTGAAATTCACTCCAATTTGTTGCCCATACACTAAAGGAAAAAAAGCCTTAGGTAAAATATTTACCTTTACATAAATAAATGAACAACCCCAAATTAAGGATACAGCCTAAAACTCAGTCCTACAACTATCACAGCTGGGAAAGTCATTAAGAGGCAGCTGGTGGCTGAAACCCTGCCAACCTGAGTCTATCATTCTCATTTTTTGTGGTATTAGTTGGAAAACTTAGTTCCCAATAAATACAATCTAAAGCTCAACCAATTCTTCCAACTTCTTGACCTTTAACAAATTGGCAACCTACTGTCTTTAAGTCACTTGATGATTTTGATGATCTTTGGCAAGGGAATATTTAGGCCTCAGACTATGACTTCGAAACCTTACAGCCAATACAACTTAATGACTAACTTACAGTCAGGCTACTAATTAACTTAGAAAAACATTTACTTAGAAATTATTTAGTATATTATATGCTTTTTCCCTTTTCCAGATATACTTTTACTATTATACAATTAATACACAACTGAAGAGCACAGGACTGTTGATAAACTCAGTCTTTATAGCAAGTTATTAAAATTATGTCCAAAGCAGTACTCTTTGAACCCTGAAGCTAGTAATTAAATTATATAAGTATAAAGAAATGCCACAACTTAAGCAGTTGGTATTCATCAAAAAATACATTAAAAACATGGAACATGTGGACTTATTCTGAGACGCTACCCTAATAAAAATGTTCATTTAAATTGTCTAATAAGGTCAATATGGTTAAATCTACAGATGTAATTAATAATTTACTGTTATAGAAATACTTTTTATCTCTAAAAAATGAACTTGCATTATATTTAAAGGAGAATGGGAAAAAGGTGAAAATCACAAGTATATACCCCCAACAACATGTTTTCTTCTATATACATCATTTTTTAGGATGAAATGTACATCATTAATTCATAAACAAAACATGCAAATAAGTTCAGCTTTTTTTTAACAGCTTTATTGAAGTATAACTGACATACAAAAAACCTGGACATGATTAAAGTATACAATTTGGTGAGTTTGGAGATATGCATACATATGTAAAACCATCACCAAAATCAAGATGATAAATATATTCATCACCTTGAAAGGTTTCCTGCTGCCCCACTGTTTTGTTTTTGTGGTAAAACATTTAAACATGACATCTACTTCCAACCAATTTAGAGATGTACAAAACTGACTTGTTAGCTATAGGCACTGTGTTGTACAGGAGATCTCTAGAACTTGTTCATTTTGTATACCTGCAACTTTATAATTGTTGAACGGCCAATACTCCAATTCCCCCTTATCCCCACCCTCTGGCAACCATCATTTTACTCTTTGTTTCTTTGAGTTTCACTACTTTAGATTCTTCCTAAGTGGAATCATTCAGTATTTATCCTTCTACAACTGGTTTATTTCACTTAGCATAATGTCCACCAGGTTCATCCATATTGTCACAAATGGCAGTATTTCCTTTTTTTTAATGGCTGAATAATATTCCATTGTATGTATTTACCACATTAAAAAAAACTATTCATCTGTCAATAGACACTTAGGTTGTTTCCATGTCTTGGCTATTGTGAATAATAATGCTACAATTGACATGGGAGTGCAGATATCCCTTTCAGATCCTGATTTCAGTTCTTTTGGCTATATACCCATAACTGGGATTGCTGGATTATGTAGTGCCATTTTAATTTTTTTGAGGAAGTTCCATACTGTTGTACATAGTGGCTGCACCATTTTACATTCCCACCAACTGTGTAGAAGCATTCCAATTTCTACACATTCTAATCCACACTTATTATCTTTATTTTATTTCTTTTAGGATAATAGCCAACCTAACAGGTGTTAGGTGATACCTCATTATAGTTTTTATTCACATTTCCCAGATGATGAATGATGCTGAACATCTTTTCATATACCTATTGTATGTATATTTGTATGTCCAACATTGAATTCAATGCTATCTCCACCAAAATCCCAATGGCATTTTTACAGAAACAGAAACACAATCCTAAAATTCATACAGAACCACAAAATACCATAAATAGCCAAAATCAATCTTGAGAAAGAACAACAAAGGCATCTCACTTCCTGACTTCAAAATATATTAAAAAGCTACATAATCCAAACAGTATAATACTGGCATAAGGACAGACATAAAGATCAGTGGAACAGAATACAGAGTCCAGAAATAAACCCATACATATACAGTCAACTGATCTTCAAGAGTGAAGAACACACAATGGGAAAGGACAGTCTCTTCAACTAATGGCCTGGGGAAAACTGGATATCCACATGCATATAAAATAAAATTGGATACACAAAAATCAACTCAAAATGGACAAAAGAGTGAAATGTAAGACCTGAAACTGTAAAACTCCTAGAAGAAAACACAGGAGAAAAAACTACTTAACAAACTTTACAATCATTTCTTGGATATAACAATAAAAACAAAGGAAACAAAAACAAAAATTGAAAAGTGGGACTACATCAAACTAAAAAGCTCCTGCACAGCAAAAGAAACAGAATGAAAAGGCAATCTAAAGAGGAGAAAATATTCGCAAACCATATATCTGATAAAGCATTAATATTCGAAATATATAAAGAACTCCTATAACTCAATTGCAAAGTAAACAAAAAGTTAAAAATGAAAAGGACTTTGATATTTTTTCAAAGCATTTGTTTTTTTAAAAATTGGTACCAATGTTGGTTACAAAGAGTGGCATCAACTCCTCCCAAATATATACATCAATTTGTTGTTCCTTAGAGAGAGAAGAAAAAAAAAAATTGAAAACTGTATTAAAAAAAAAGATTGTGTAAAACATTTTCTTCAATTTACCAAGCTATTTACCCTTTACAAAATATTCACTGTAGCATTATAACACAATACAGTGGTTATGTTTTGTCAACTTCTCTTCAAATTTTAAGTTTGGTTAAAGCAAATTTTATATCTATGACACTATTATATTTAGATCCTACTGGTTGTTACAGGATTGACTTTCTGTTATCCTGATTGCTCTCATATTAATGAAATTCCCTTGAAAACTATTCATTTTTGATTCATAAACTTATGGACAAAAGGCTTGACACGAAAGGTACATTTGTCTCACAGCAAAAGCCTCTGTTTTGTGTAGTATCACTCACAGATTTTAAGGATTCATTAAGAAACATAAGCTTCGTTTCTGAAACTACCTTTTAGCACTTTCACTTATAGTGTTTTGTACAAACAAAAGAAGCATTAGAATCCTAAGTTATGACAAACTGGACCATGGGTTTGATACAGTTTGCCCTGCTTCTCCTAATCCTCTCTACCATTTACCCCCTTCACCATGAATTGTCATCTAAGTAGGACAGATTATTCCATGAAGCTTCTCCAATTGAGTAATCCATGGAGAATATTATTTTTAAAAGACCTACTCAGAAAGGAAAAAAAAAACAGAATGCTGGTTTTGTAAATTCTATAGTCATTTAATCCAGTTTATAACATGTATTTATTACCATGGACTCTGATGCCAGCCACATTGTAATTTTTTGTGTGTGAGGTGGCCTATTAAAAGACTAAAGAAAATGAGAAGAATGTATTCACGAACTAAAATGTCAACTAGGAATATTTAGTAGGGAATGATATAATCACCATAGTTTTACCTGTGTAAAATATCCAGTACCAACACAAATGATGACAGTATACTGCAATAATTAGGTGTGCAGGCTCTGGACACAGACTGTCTGGGTTGATAGTCAAGGCTCACCACTTACAAATGGTATGCCCTTGGGAATGTTAATTGCCACTATGTGGCTCGATTTCTTTGAGAAAAGGACATATACTATCTTGAGTATTAAATGATCTAGAACTTAAAAAGAGCATTTAGCCTCATTGTAGACTAGTAGTAAGTAATCTAATTATGATTAATTTATTTATGAGTCAAGGTATGACATTTTGTTTAAACGTAATCATGAAGAGCACATATATTGTATTAATGCATAATATATGTACAATGTATTATGCATAATATATTAATAGGTCCTTTAGAAGGTCACATGGTTAAGACAAACATTTGTAGAATATTACCATTGTGATTTCACAAGGAAGGATGAAAAGCAAGCACAACTCATCAAAATACTCAGAAGGGGCTAGTGTTTATCACCAATTCTGCTTTCCCTATAAAATGATTTCAGGAACAAAATGAAAACTGAAAACTAATCCATCCATATAAGATGTCAAATAAAGTTGCTACCTCATCTGACTTACTAAAATGCAGTTTTTATTCCATAAATTTTAACCTAACAAATATTAAGCCTTCAATCTTAACAAGGTTAAATAGTATAATAGCTGGTCGACTAGAGCAGGCAGCAAGAGACACGGGGTTTGAGACCTTGTTCCACAACTGACTGACTGCACAAACCTGAGAAAATCATTTCAGGTTCCAGTGCTTACTGCTAAACTCTAGGAACAGTTTTAGGATATATGAGCATAATTCTCCAATAGATGAGAGATCATGGTCTTATAAACCTGCGGATGATCAGATAAGCATTAAAGAATTATGACATTGATCAAATTCAATTAAAAATTACAAGCCAGATTTTCATTTTAGTCTTTAGGGAAACCAATATGAATTTCATTAAAATGCTAACAGCTGGAAATAATATGAAACTAAGAATTACAATGTTACTATTGAATAATATTTGAGAAAACATATTCACATAACATACTTTTACATGGTTTGAAAGTATGTCACAAAAGAGTGTGGAGCACAAACTTAGTAAGATTTTAGAGGTGTCTTAATAGATGTTGAAAATTTTCTTCGATGATATTGTCAGGAGCCAAAAAACTTAGGGTCCAATTTTTAAATGTTTAAATTAGAAACAATGTACTTTTCAAAAATTTCAAAAGAATCTGCTTCAGTTAGAGGGAAAAAGAAATCAACTATTCAGTCTGTCAGTTTTTTTTCTGAAATATAAATACCATCAGTTTTTGTGTGTCTCTTTAAAAGTTATTTACTGGGCTTTCCTGGTGGCGCAGTGGTTGAGAGTCCGCCTGCCGATGCAGGGGACACGGGTTCGTGCCCCGGTCCGGGAAGATCCCACATGCCACGGAGTGGCTAGGCCCGTGAGCCATGGCCGCTGAGCCTGCGCATCCAGAGCCTGTGCTCTGCAACGGGAGAGGCCACAGCAGTGAGAGGCCCACGTACCGCAAAAAAAAAAAAAAAAAAGTTATTTACCATCTTAAGACTGAAGTTGAATCTGAGTAAAAAAGACTAATTTAAAATAAAAAAGTTTCAAGAATATGCTTTGTGAATAATAACAAAATATGGTAACAAGGACTTCCTAGCAAATTATTGAAATGAATAAAGCAAAGAGAGAAATCCTAAATGGAATGCTTGATAGCCAGATGTTTATAAACATACTATTTCTTAAACCTATTGGCCCATGAATGCTTTTTTCTTTTAACACTGATTTAATATGTGCTTCACATAGGGAGGGTTTCAGAGTAGCAGGACAAAACCATACATGTACATGAATATGCATGATGAGACTGTTTCCAATTTATTTGGCCATAGATAGAGGACCTCAGCAGAAATTGGGTAGCTATTCAGATCAGCACTAGATGTACGCCTGGCTTCCTTGAGCCAAAGGTCTCTAGTGAAGGAACATTACCCATGGGGGACTTTCACTTGATCTGAGAAGCTTCTGAAGCTTTTAGACTCAGGCCTTATACTGTAGCTCTAGAATTGATATCTACAGTATATGTTCTGCTGATTCAGTGTATACTGGTTCCATAGTATTTCAAATCAACTCAGAAAAGGCCCCATCATCCATCAGGAGAAAATAGAACCAGTGCTGAGATAGTCTCAACTAGGAGTTTTCCACCAGTTTGTAAAGACTGTTTCTCAAGAAATATCTTCATAATTAATATTCCAAAAATTTGTTTTGAGTACGGCTACTCTAAATATTTTGAAGTTTAGCCTTGGATCATGACAACATGGTGGGGGAGGGGGAGTGTGCACATAAAACACAGAATTCATTTCACTGTATTTCATCATGAACTTTTACAGTAAGAAACAGCCATATGCAATATACTACTGTAATTATTACAGGGCTCTTGAACAGTGTTACACAGCACACAGTACACCTTAATCTCGGTACCTACTAAAGTTAGGGACTTTAATGTTCATCTACATATAATAGAAACCTCATTCATCTGAAATGAGAGCATTTGATGAAGTCTTGCCTAGTATGCTACAGTTCCAACTTAGAAGCTAAGGGAATTAACAGGGAGAATGTCTACTTTCAAATTAATTCTGATTCAAACAAAAGCTGATAGCATGAAAGCTGTAGGAAGCTTGTAAAACTGTGTTAAAAAGGAATGAAATGCTAGGAGTAGATATATGCTATAAATATTAGGAAAGCACATTCAACAGAAAGTCAGATAAAACACAGATTTGAAAGCATGGATAGGCAGTGTAGTACCAAGAATAAGGACTCCGGGAAAAAAGAAATCTATCTCCAGAACAAAATGCTGAGTTCATTTCTAGTGGCATACTGAAACAAGATCCCATAGAGAAAAAAGAATAATCTGTAGAAAACAATATAGCTATTCTTAGATTATTTATTAGCTAAAATTTTAAGTGACAGCCAAAAGGAGGTGGCGAAAATGACCTAAAACAAATGTAAATAAGAATAGGGTAAATACACTATGGAAATAAGCACCAAGAAATGTAACCATACAAAGTGGTTGGGCAACCCACAGTGACATGACAGCAGAGAAAGTTAGGTATCAAGCAAGGAAATGAATATGGAAGTCCTAGATCAAATGTCCAAAAGAGTTAGATTCTATTTAACAGCAGAGATAATGAGTCAGTCCTTATCTGACTTACCTATTGTCACCTAGGGAGAACAATCATCAAATTCTAGAGCCCAGAACACACAAAATTAAGTGGAGACAGATAAAAAGTTATCAAAGGAATACTCATCTTCTTTCAAGAAGACCAGAGGTCCAGGTCTTCATTAATCCAATTTCATGGCATAGAAGAACTACCGAACATTACTGTAAACTCATTATTGGTAATCTATATGAAATTATGAATCTTTCATGAAGCATTAATTCTAGAGCCAAAGAAGTTTTTCAACTTTTACAGTAGAAAGAAATGTGGCAGGACAATTTAGTTCAACATAGAGTACTATTTGGAGTAAATGCTTTGTGTGAATTTAGAGAAGGGAGCAGTTGATTCACTAAGAACAAATCAAGGGAAATTGGCCTTCCTTTTTTGATATGGATAGAGATAAGTGAATCAAAGGGAATCTACAATATATTTTTCTATTGCTTTAAAGAAAGATTTTTATTCCAAGAAAATATATTTTAAAAGATTTTTATAACAACCTTCAACAACATTTATGTACTAAATACTTTTTTCATCCATTTACTGATCAGTCATAGCCAGAAGTGCAAGACACTGGTCAGAAGTATATATTCTTGAATCAGACTGCTCAGGTTAGATTCCTGCTTCATGCTTCTTAACCATATGAAGTTGCACAAGTTATTTAACCTTTCTTGCATAGGATTATGTGAAATGACTGATGGCCAAAACTCCTTGTTCAATATCAACTTTAATTATTAACTTATTTAATACTCAATTGTCACAAATGCTATGAAATATATAACACCATTCTCCCATTTTATAAGAAAGAAAAATGAGTTGCAGAGAAGTTACAACCTATGCTCTAGGTTATTCAGGAATAGCTCATCCCATTTTAGTGTACTTCCTGGGATTTGACAGCATATTATTTCTGCAACAGATAGAAAATTTGCAATTTTGGTTCTCAGGTCTAATTATTCTAATTTTAGTACTATTAGTGTCCCTATATGTATATAACTACCTTTGCATTCCACTAGGTAGTATCCTATATTCTCTCTAAAATTATGATTGAAAAATAAATTTAAAAAACATTAAGCAAAAACTGAAATTTTACATTGGCTTAGATTCCTACCACCATCAAAATATGAACATACATTTACAAATCATGTTAAACAGTTTATATTTACCCTTAAAGACAACATTCTTTTTGTCATTGCTATTGTTCTGCATTGTTGACTGAAATACTACCAATGAATATATAAACTACCCCTCTTTACAACAAATGAATCATTTTATTTGGCTTTCATTAAAAATTTAAGGCAATGTTTATGAGAAGCATTTAATGTGAAGTTGTGGGTATCCCTGGGAATCTTTTCTTTGCTCTCATCCTGTGTTTCAATATTCTCTATAGTGGTAGCTCTATGTTTGCCTGTGATTGGGGACGAGTACTGAGTTCTGGAAATAAAGCTATCCTCCTGGCTCTTCAAATAAACTTAGGGTTAGCTCAGAGAAAATTCAACTAAATAATTTCCCTCTTAGAATGTACATGTGGCATACTTGATACAAAATCTGTGTAAGTATAAACTGGGAATCTCAGCTTTGATAACTCCTTGGTGGTTCTGAGATATTATTATACATATGCTCAGATTCCAGAGTATATGTGGCAAAGAATCAAGAGGCACTTCCCTAGAAGGGAACAAATAGGGGTTTTAGAGTTGGAAATACCTATGTTGGAAAACCATTTTATCCACCAGTTTGGTGCTTGAATTGGTAAGTTACTTGGGATTGAGTATATTTACTTGTGAAATGTATGTGAGGAATGATGCTCACTTCAGAAAAATGTTGAGTGCAAACAGATAAATATTACCCATAATACAATAGGAAGGGGCTCAGCACAGGCTAGTTTTCTTCCCTTTCCTTTCTCATCCACACCCATACCTAAAGGTCTGTCTTCTCCTTTGATGAAATTTCAAGCAAAGTACCGTTGAACAACACAGGTTTGAACTGCAAGGGTTCACTTTTATGCATATTTTTTGGATAAATACATACTACAGTACCGCACGATCCGTGGTTGGTTGAATCCACAGATGTGGAAACCCAAATACGGAGGGCTGACTGTAAAGTTACCCATGGATTTTCTAGTGTGTGTGTGTCTTGGGTGGGGGGTCCACTGTATAAGGAAATCAGAAACTACATCCAGACAAGAAAGAGTTAAAATACTAGGAAAAAGTATGATATTAGTAATCCTAAGTAATATTTACGTAAATTATACTATGAGTTAGGCATTGTACTAAAGTGCTTTGCAGGCATTATCTCATTTATCCTTTCAAAAACCGTAAGTTAATATGATGGTTAATTTGTTTATAAACTTGACTGGGCCGAGGGTACCTAGACATTTCACCAAACTTTACTTTGGTTGAGTCTGTGAGGGTTTTTGTGGATGAGATTAACACCTGAATCAGGAAAGTGAGCAAAAAAGATTGGCCTCCTCAATGTGGGTGGGCCCCATCCAATCAAGTGAAGACCTGAACAGAACAAAAAGCTGAGTAAGAGGAAACTCCTCCTGCCTAACTAGATGAACTGGACCTTGGTCTTTCCTGGTCTTTGGACTCAAACTGAGACACAGATTTTTGGGGGATCTGGAGCCTATCAGCTTTCAAACTGGAACTGTACCATCAGCTCTCCTGGGTCTCTAGCCTGCTGACTGCAGATCTTGGGAGTTGTCAGTATACATAACCCTATAAGGCAATTCCTTACATTCTCATATGTTCTCTCCCTCCCCTCCCTTCCCTTCTTCCCCTCCCTCCTCCACTCCCTCCCCTCGCCTTCTCTGTATATTCACACCCACACACCCATCCACTCTATTGGGAAAACCTACTAATAAACTTAACTACTGCTGCAAACTCAATTTTTGTATGTAGCTTTTAAAGATATAGATCACAGTGCTAGTAAGTGGCAGAGCTGGAACCTAAAGCTAAATCAAGTATACATCCAAAGCTCATGTTGTTAATAGTATATACTGTTCAGGCAATATAGCCCATGTGCAACTCACTACATCTGCTTTCCCACAATCCAGAAATTAGGACCTATATGTGTAAGTTACAAAAAGATTGGAACAGCTTAGGTGTAACACAGAGAAGAGCTCAAAGGCAATGGTGAATGATGGACATTCTATTTTAGCATGTAGAGAATACAGGGAGTGGTAGAAACTGTGAAGGATGAAGCCACATTTCCCTGCTTTGAAAAGAGCTGCAGGGAAATAGCTCCATTAAAGTCTAACAGTGTGAGAAGGTGGGCCCAATGTTGCCAGCTCTTTCAACTTTTCAAGGAGAGCCAGAAATCTAAGTTTTATGAAAACACATACAGTTTTTAAATGTTGGCAAGTAACACAATTTATGTTGAGAACTAGCAAAACGTGTCTATAGGCCAACTGGAGGCAAAGACTAAGGCAGAAGGAAGATGAAAAAAAAACTACATGCATACCATACACACACACACACACACACACACACACATGCATATACATGCATCCATGCATGCAGGCATCCATCCATTATCTGAAACCTTTTCTTCTTTGGCCCACAGGAATGTCTACTGTTGCACTACTCCTACTCTGTCTTCTTAATCCTTGTGTCCCATACCCCTTTTCTCAGAGGCAATATCCACCATTTAAGCTGTATATAATGACATATAGGAAGAAAGAACGGAAGTACATAACACATAGAATCTAATGAAAAATTTTCAGGGACAATGATGTATACTAGGAACCAGTAGTTTCTATTGTAAAATACCACAACATTTTTTTAATGTTAATATTTTAAAACCTCTAATATAAATTATACTTTTAATAGCCCTTTATTACAGTATATGCATGATTACAAAAAGTGATACTAACTCAGTGATGTTTTACAAGAACTGACACTTCTTAGTAATAGCACTTTTGCTATGAAATTCCCTCAAAAACCTACTTTTGCTGTTATCTTATACATTTTGAACAGTTGAGACAAATGAAAATTGAAGCACAAGGCATTTTTTAATTTTCTCATTGATTTCTTCAAAGACCCATTGGTTTCGTTGCATAGTTTCTTCAGTGACCCACTGATTCAGTAGCATGTTGTTTAGTCTTCACGTGTTTGTACTATTTCCTATTTTCTTCTAGTTGTCGATTTCTAGTTACATGCTGTTGTGGTCAGAAAAGATACTTGATGTGATTTCAATCTTCTTTAATTTACAAAGACTTGTTTTGGGGCCTAGCACAGGATCTATCCTGGAGAATGTTCTATGTGCTCTTGAAAAGAATGTTTATTCTGATGCTTTGGGGTATAAAGATCTCTTATGTATCTATTAAGTCCATCTGGTCTAATGTGTTGTTTAATGTCAGTGTTTCCTTATTGATTTTCTCTGGATGATCTATCCACTGATAGTAGGAGACTTAAATAACCCACTTATATCATTGTACTGCTATTTCTCCCTTTATGTCTAAACTACTTGCTTTCCATATTTAGGTGCTCTTATCTTGGGTGCATAAATGTTTAAAAATGTTATATCCTCTTCTTGGATTGACCTCTTTATCATTACATAATGTCCTTCCATGTCTTTTGTTAGTCTTTGGGGTTTTTGTTTGTTTGTTTTTTTGCAGTACGCGGGCCTCTCACTGGCCTCTCCCATTGCGGAGCACAGGCTCCGGACGTGCAGGCTCAGCGGCCACGGCTCATGGGCCTAGCCGCTCCGCGGCATGTGGGATCTTCCAGGACCGGGGCACGAACCCGTGTCCCCTGCATCGGCAGGCAGACTCTCAACCACTGCATCACCAGGGAAGCCCAGTCTTTGTTTTAAAATCTATTTTGATTGACATGAGTACTGCTACCTCAGCTTTCTTCTCATTTCCATTTTCATGGAGTATCTTTTTCCATCCCTTCACTTTTACTCTGTCTTTAAACCTGAAGTGAATCTCTTGCAGGCAGCAAAGAAATGGGTTTGTTTGTTTTTTTTTAATTCATTCAGCCACGCTACGTCTTTTGACTGGAGAATTTAGTCCACCAACATTTAAAGTGATTACAGACAGGTATATAATGATTGCTATTTTGTTACTCGTTTTCTGGTTGTTTTCATAATTCTTCTCTCTTCTTTTTCCTCTTGGTTTCTTATTTTGCGGTTTGATAGATTCCTTTAGTGTTATGTTTGGATTCCTTTCCCTTTATGTTTTGTGTACCCTTTGTAGGTTTTTAGTTTGCAGTTAACACGAGGTTCATATTTATCAACCTACATATATACAGACATATATTTTAGGCTGATAGTCATTTAAGTTAAAAGGCACTGTAAAAGCACTACATTTTTCATCTCCCCTCAAGGTTTTGCATTTTGATGTCGTATTTAACATTTTAAAATTTTGTTTACCCTTATCTACTTACTGTGATTATAGTTGATTGTACTACTTGTCTTTTAACCTTCATACTACCTTTTCAAATAGCTGATCCACTGCCTTTAACATATACTTGCTCTTAACCAGTGAGATTTTTCCTTTCATGGATTTTATTTCTATCTGTGGATTTTTCTTTTCCATTTCAAAAAGACTCATTAACATTTCTTTTAAAAGAGTTATTGATGAAATCCTTTAGTTTGTGCTTGTTGGAGAAATTTCTCTTTCAATTCTAAATGATAACCTTGCAGGATAGAGCATTCTAGGTTATAAGTTTGTTTTTTTTTTTTCCTTTTGACACTTTGAATATACCCTCCAACTCCCTTCTGGCCTGTAAAGTTTCTGAAGAATCAGCTTATGGTTTCATGGGGTTTCCCTTGTATGTGATTATCTGTTTTTCTCCTGCTACCTATAAGGTTCTCTCTTTAACTTCTGCCATTTTAACTATGATATGTCTTCGAGTTCATCCTGTTTGGGACTCTCTGTGCTTCCTGTACCTAGATGTCCTTCCCAAGCAAAACAACTTAGGGCAGTTTTCAGCCACAATTTTTTCAAATATGTTTTCTGTCCCATTATCTCTCTCTTGTCTTTCTGGTACCCCTTTAATGTGAATATTACTGTGCTTGATGTTGTCCCAGAAGTGTCTTAAACTGTCCTCCTTTATTTTCCTTCTTTTTGCTGTTCTTATTGGGAAGACAGAATAGTGGAAATCACCCAATCACTTTTTTGTTCTTCTGTATCATCTAATCTTTGTTGATTCTCCCTAGTGTTTTTTTTATTTCAGTTATTGTACTACTCAGTTCTGATTGGTTCTTTCTTATATTTTCTAAGTCTCCACTGAAGTTATCCCTGAGTTCCTCCATTCTTCTCCTAAGATCAGTAAGCACCCTTATGACCATTTCTTTCTTTATCAGGTAAATTACTTATCTCCATTTCATTAAGGTTTCTTTTTCCTTGAATTATATTTTTTCTTTCTTGGGTTCAATTTTAGAACATATTCCTCTGTTTCATTTTCATTTTCATTGACTTTTGTTTTTTTTGTTTCTGTGAATTAGGTACAACAGCTACCTCTACCTGATCTTGAAGGAGTGACCTTCTGTGGAAGCATCCCCTTTGTAGACTGCTTGCACCTGGTGGTTTTGGCAGGCTGGCTGGAGCAGGCACGGGCCTTGGGAAGTCCCTGGGGAGCACTGTGCCCAAGGATGCTTTGGCAGGGTGGCTGGGGCTGGAGTGGGCCCAGGCCAGGGGCAGTCTCTGGGCCTAGGGGACCTTGGTGGGGCAGCTAGAGTGGGTACAGGCCAGGGGGACTCCAACCATGGTACTCGCTATTTCCACTGACCCCAGAGAGGACTCCAGCAGTTCCCTGCTCATTTGGCAGAAGCTCTAGGGTTAATAAATGGATTTCCTTCCTACATAGTCTATGTGCCCTTTATAATGCTGTTTTTTCACTGTGACCCAGGGCAGACAAGTCTGCACTTGGCCCCTCAGCAATATTTCTCCTGACTACAAGTTGTCAGGGGTGGGGTCACCATGAATATCAAGTCTCTCTTTCTTATCTGTCTCTATGTGGTCCTCCTATGTGTGGTAGCCATTACATCAGCCCCCAGGTTTTCTTCAGGAGGAACTATCCTATATGTAGGTGTAGATTTGGTATGTCTATGGGAGGAGGTGAGAAAAAAAAAAGGCATTGGGATGGGACCTGCGAAAGAGGAAATGTTCCCTTACCCTGGGAAGATCCTTCACAGGTGGGGAGATCACCTGAGACAGAAAGCGAGTTCCAGAGGATCAAAGAAGAGTGCAGCAGCTGCCCTGCGGCAGGCAGAACAGGGAGAGAAGAGCAGAGAGGGTCGGTGCCACCTCCCTGCACTTCCTAGACCAAGACACGTGTCTGTTGGTGTGTGCGGAGGTTGGGTGCTGAAACTTGGCCTGCAGCCAACAGACCCAGGAAGAGGGCTGGGGTTGGCTGCTTGGAGACAGCCTGAAGGTGCTGGAGTGTGCTCCAAACTGCAACCAGGGGCGTGCACACGAAGGAGTTTGGGTCCACCACTGAAGCCCCATTGTTAACATGAGCGCTCAAAGGGAGGGGCAGGGCCTGCCATAGCAGCCTCATTTTCTGAATGATCACATTGGGCACAGCTCTGCCTCTACAAGTTCGGGGAGCATGCAAGCACTCACAGGTTGCCCACATACAGAGGTGGGGTTCAAATCCAAGCCAATCTCCAAGGGCCTCACAACTTAGGAAGCAGGGCTGAAATCTGAGCCCTGTTCCAGCAGCACCACCTGCAGCTTTGTAAACTCAGAGACTGTGGAATATCCAAGTGGATTACTGATGCTCCCCTAGCTGAGGTGGATCCAGTGATAGTGGCTGCAGGCTCCATGGGCCCACGCACACAGAGGCAGAGCCAGGGTCTGGGCTGACCCAGTAGCTCACATGGCAGATCCAGGTGCACAACTATGGCACTTCCCATGCCTCACTTCAGTGCTTCTGCACCAATGGACCTCCACTAGTGGCTCTGTGAGCACAGCACCTGAGGGATACCCGGGCAGATTGCCTCAATTCCCACAGCTGAGGCGGGGCCAAAGGCAGTGACAAAAACAGTGCACTTTGTGAGCCCACACAGTGGGTGACAGGCTACACCACAGAGTGCAATTCCCAGTGGACAGCTCCTGCAGACAAAATACTCAGTGTCTCCTCTCCCAGCAGGAGCGCTCCAGTCCTGCCTACCTCATACTGCAGTTCAGAAAGTGATCTGGGGGCATCTACAACAACTGGGGAGCAGACCCTGCCCCTAGCAGGGTTGTGACAACACCAGAACAAAGAGGAGTTCCCACTCAATATCGAGCACAGGCTCTGGTCACCACAACACCAGTCACACCCCCTATCAAGGTGATAATGGCCAGCACACACTGAGGAAAGACAAGGCAGGCATCCATATTAAAAAAAGCTCTCACACCAAAAATATCAGACTCATGGTGGCTACATAGGGACACTGCCAAACAAAAACAGCCCTTCAGAACCACAGTCGATAACTGTTTCTCCTACACTCAGAGTCAGAGAAATATAGGTAAAACGAAGAAGCACAAGAAACACTCCCAACTAAAAGACTGAGAAATCCCCTGAAAGAATAAACAATGAAACAGACCTCTCCAGTCTACTAGACCCCGAGTTCAAAGAGGACGTAATGAAAATACTGAAGGAATTAAGAAAGGCTATCGAAAGAAATGGAGATTACTGTAATAAGGAACTGGAGACTATAAAGAGGAGCCAATTAAAATTAGAAAACTCATTTTCTGGGACAAAAGCTGAGCTAAAGGCAATTAATAGCAAACTGGATAATGCAGAAGAATGAATAAGTGAACTGGAAGACAGAATAATGGGAATCACCCAATCAGAACAGCAGAAAGAAAAATGAAAAAGAAAAGAAAAAAGAAAGCAATATATGAGACCTATGGGATAATATAAAGCATCCCAATCTATACTTAATAGGGATCCCAGAAGGAGAAGAAAGAAAAGGTGATTTAAAATGTATTTGAAGAAATTATGGCTGAAAACTTTCCAAACCTAAAGAAGGAAACAGATATTTGGGTACAGGAAGCACAGAGGGTCTCAATCAAGATGAACCCAAACAAACCTACAGCATGACATTATAATTAAAATGGAATAAGTTAAAGAGAGGATTCCAAAGGCAGCAAGAAAAAACAAAGAGTCAATTATAAGGGAAGCCCCATAAGGCTATCAGTTGATTTCTCTACAGAAAAGTTGCAGGCCAGAAGGGAGTGGCAAGATATATTCAAAGCCCTGAAGGGCAAAATCCTGCAACTTAGGATACTCTACCCAGCAATACTCTACCCAGCAAGATTAACACTGAGAATAGAAGTAGAGAAAGAATTTCTCAGACAAGCACAAACTAATACAACAATACTAAACCTATCCTAAAAGAAATATTTAAAGGTCTTCTCTAAATAAGAAAGAAACAAGAATCTACAGGAAAGAGAAAAATCAATTGGAAAGTAAATCATTTAAGCCAATACACAGATTTTAAAAAATTAAAAATTTTGTGAAAGCAATGGTAACTACAATGGACAGCAAAAAGATAAACATGAAGATGTAAAGGAAGACATCAAAATAATATATGGGGGGAGGAGAGTAAGAAAATGTTTAATTTTTTTTTTTAGAATGTGTTTGAGCCTATATGACTACCAGTCTAAAGCAAGTAGATATAGTAATGAGTTAACATACTGGAAAACCAGGAAAACCACAAATCAAAAGCATACGATAGATTCACAACAGCCAAAAAGAAGAGAACACAAGCAAAATACAAAATAAAACCATGAAACCACAGAAGGAAAAACAAAAAAAGAAATGAAGAACTACTACAAAACTGACTGGAAAAAAGGCTTAAAATGGCAATAATAATAAATTACATATCAATAATTACCTTGTCAATGGACTAAATGGTCCAGTCAAAATACAGAATGGCAGACTGGACAAAACAAGAGCCTACAATATGCTGCCTACAAGACACCCACTTTAGGGCTAAGGACACACATAGATTGAAAGTGAGGGGATGGAAAAAGATATTTCATGCAAACAGAAATGACAAGAAAGCAGGGGTAGCAATACTCATATTGACAAAACAGACTTTAAAACAAAGGCCATGAAAAAAAGATAAAAAAGAACACTATATAATGATAAAAGCATCAATACAAGAAGAGGATATTATACTCGTTACCATATATGCACCCAATATACAAGTACCCAAATACATAAGACAAATACTAACAGACATAACAGGAGAAAACGATGGGAATACAATTATAGAAGGCAACTTTAACCCTCCACTGACATCAATGGACAGATCTTCCACACAGAAAATCAATAAGGCAACAGAGACCCTAAATGATATAATAGAACAGTTAGACTTAATTGATATTTTCAGGACATTATATCCAATATCCCCAGAATACACATTCTTTTCAAGTGAACATGGAACAATCTCTACGCTTGACCACATACTAGGACAAAAAACAAGCCTCAACAAGTTTACGAGGATAGAAATTATTTCAACCATCTTTTCTGACAACAGCAGCATGAAACTGGACATCAGCCACAGAAAAAGAAACATGAAAAAAATGACTACATAGAGACTAAACAACATGTTACTAAAAAAGCAATGGGTCAATGATGAAATTCAAGAGAAAATTAAAAATACCTTGAGAGAAATGACAATGAAAACACAACCATACATACAAACTCTATGGGAAGGAACAAACGGACTTCTTAGAGGGAAGTTCATAACGATACAGGCCTTCCTCAAAAAGCAAGAAAAACCTCAAATAAAAACCTACCTTATGCCTACAGACTGGGAGAAAACATTTGCAAATAATGTGATAACAAGGGCTTAATTCCCAAAATATACAAGCAGCTCATATAACTAAAGAACAAAAAAAAAAATCAAACAAGTCAATATTACTCAGCCATAAAAAGAAACGAAATTGAGTTATCTGTAGTGAGGTGGATGGACCTAGAGTCTGTCATAGAGAGTGAAGTTAAGCCAGAAAGAGAAAAACAAATACCGTATGCTAACACATATATATGGAATCTAAGAAAAAAAAAAAAAAGGTCATGAAGTACTTAGGGGTAAGATGGGAATAAAGACACAGACCTACTAGAGCACGGACTTGAGGATATGGGGAGGGTTTAAGGGTAAGCTGTGACAAAGTGAGAGAGTGGCATGGACATATATACACTACCAAACGTAAAATAGATAGCTAGTGGGAAGCAGCCACATAGCACAGGGAGATCAGCTAGGTGGTTTGTGACCACCTAGAGGGGTGGGATAGGGAGGGTGGGAGGGAGGGAGACACAAGAGGGAAGAGATATGGGAACATATGTATATGTATAACTGATTCACTTTGTTATAAAGCAGAAACTAACACACCACTGTAAAGCAATTATACTCCAATAAAGATGTTAAAAAAAAAAAAGGGCAGAAGACCTAAATAGACATTTCTGCAAAGAAGACATACAGATGGGCCATAGGCACTTGAAAAGATGCTCAACTTCGCTTATTATTAGAGAAATGCAAATCAAAACTACAATGAGGTATCACCTCACACCAGTCAGAATGGCCATTATTAAAAAGTCTACAGATGATAAATGCTGGAGAGGGTGCGGAGAAAAAGGAACCCTCCTACGCTGTTGGTGGGAATGTAAGTTGGTGCAGCCACTATGGAAAACAGTAGGGAGCTTCCTTAATAAACTAAAAATAGAGCTACCATATGATCCTGCAATCCCAATCCTGGGCATATACCCTGAGAAAACCATAATTCGAAAAGATACATGCACCCCTATGCTCATAGTAGCATTATTTACAATAGCCAAGGCATGGAAGTAACCTAAATATCCACTGACAGCAGAATAGATAAAGAAGTGGTTATACGTACACGATGGAATATTACTCAGCCATAAAAAAGAATGAAATAATGCCATTTGCAGCAACATGGATGGACCTAGAGATAATCATACTAAGTAAGCCAGACAAAGACAAATACTATGATATCACTTATATGTGGAATCTAAAATATGATACAAATGAACTTATTTATGAAACAGAAACTGACTCACAAACATAGAAAACAAACTTATGGTTGCCAAAGGGAAAAGGGGATGAGGGAGGGATAAATTAGGAGTTTGGGATTAGCAGATACAAACTGCTATACATAAAATAGATAAACAAGGTCCTACTGTATAGCACAGGGAACTATATTCAATATTCAATATCCTGTAATAAACCATAATGGGAAAGAATAAGGATATATATATATATATATATATATATGAATATATGAATCACTCTGGTGTACACCAGAAACTAACACAACATTATAAATCAACTATATTTCATTAAAAATATAGTGTATGTATGTATACATGTCAAACGTTATGTATACACATATGTACAATATGTGTGACATCACATGGTATGCGTGCATATAGTATATATATGTGTATACTGATATATACACGTACTATATTTATAATATATACACATATATAAATATGTACTATAAATTTCAGGTATAATTTAATCAGTGGATATGTAACTCATTGGTATGCATAGAGATTCTCAGTTTTTTAGATTCTTCTAGGTAACGTATGGCTTGATGTCAGGAACGTATTAGGCTTTTCATTAGTGATGCATGTTAGGTAAGGGAGGTAGGTATGGTCATATTCATTTCTCATTTCACTTAAATGTTTTCTAAGGCAATGTTTTAGGCACAGTGTATAGAAACACACATATTACCTCCTGGAGAATTCTAATTTAATAGATGTCAAAATAATGATACACTCACTAAGTATAATAAGAGATATGGGTGTGTCAGGAAGATGGTGGGGAAAGAGAAGAATGAACATCACAGAACATGTACTGGGAGTGTGCATCTACTAAATTGATCATAGGGGACTTGACTTTTTAAAGGTTTGAGCTCAGAAATGAGGAAGATGGACAAGAGTATTCTGATGCCTCTGTAAGATCAAGTTATTGGTAGTCACATACTCTGTCTACATGAAGGGTGACTGCATTTGATTCTAGTTATGGTCTAACAAGAAGAGCCAAGAAGTATACTGAAGACAAAATTTGGTGGATGTCTAGCAACTATTTCCTTATCATATTCTTCCTCAATCAAGAAGTGAGCTGCAGGGGAGGGAAGGAATGGGAATTTGGGATTAGCAGAGGCAAGCTATTATATGTATGAAGGATAAACAACAAGGTCCTACTATATAGCACAGGGAACTACATTCCATATCCTTTGACAAACTGTAATGGAAAAGAATATGAAAAAGAATACATATATATATATAATATATATGTATAACTGAATATATATATATGTATAACTGAGTCACTTTGCTGTAAAGAAGAAATTAACAACACTGTAAATCAACTATACTTCAATAAAGTTTTTAAAAAGTGAGCTGCATGATAAGGAAGGGGAGAGACCCCCCCCTCCCTTATTTAAAAGTCTTGGGAAATAACTATAATGTCCATGTGACTATCTCTGTAGAACCCCACATGCATTGCACATTTCATTTTAAATGTACTCCTACAGGGACTTCCCTGGTGGAGCAGTGGTTAAGGATATGCCTGCCAATGCAGGGGACACAGGTTTGATCCCTGATCCACGAAGATGCCACATGCCGCGGAGCAACTAAGCCTGTGCGCCACAACTACTGAGCCTGTACTCTAGAGCCCACGATCCACAACTACTGAGTCTGCGCGCCTAGAGCCCGTGCTCCGCAACAAGAGAAGCCACTGCAATGAGAAGCCCGTGCACTGCAACAAAGAGTGGACCCCGCTCACAACTAGAGAAAGCCGGCGTGCAGCAACGAAGACCCAATGCAGCCAAAAATAAATAAATAAAATTTAAAATAAATAAATAAATGTACTCCTACAATGATCCTGTTGATGAGGAATGACTTAGGGATTGATGTGTTCAAAGATAATATTTGTAGTGGAAGAAAAACAACTTCAGAAGCAAAGGCTCTTGGGTAAGAGGAATCAATATTTCAAGCAGCACTCAGGCCTGGAAGATTGATTTCCTCACCCGAAGCATATTAACAGTGTTTCTCAAAAGTGGTATAAAGAACATGTATGCTCCAACATTGTCACTGGTGCCTTCTAAATGCAGGTTCGTAGGCCAAACTGTCAGTTTCTAAAGTTGGGCCCAGAAAATACTACTTAACCAAGTATTTGTGGCGATTTTTATGCATTCCAATATTAGAGTCACTAAATTAGAGAAATAAACTCTTCCTCCACTACTATCACAGAGGGCCGTCATATGCAAAAGCTATGTCAGAAAGTACACTATCATATTTTGATTTTTGAAGCACTGTTTAAAAGAAATGTATTTCTGCATTAAATAACCTCTTATAGTAGAGATGACAGAAATAAAAATGTCAGTAACATTAAAAAGTCACTCTATTAGAGGCCAAACTTCAAACTCTTAGCAACCATTTAGAAAATCTGCTTTTTAGCCATTGCAGATATAGTTTCAGAGCTAGATTCTACTGTCATATCTGTAGGTATCAGGAAGTTACAAGACTATGACAGACATTCCTGGCAGACTACTCAGAAACTACATTCATCCCCCCACCACTATTTCTTCCTTAATGAGAACCAGAATTTGTTCAGGTATCATCGACTTATTATGAAGGACAATCGATGCCTCTCCTTAACATCAGGAGTGAATCTTTTATTCCATTCTGATTAAGATAATTACATTCCCCTTCTGTGTTATTAATTTAGGGAAATGGGATATACTTAGGCATGGGATACACTTACAACAAATGAAACAGTAAAGGCTATCTCGTGGGGGAACTTCTGAGAATGGTCTCCTTCGCATTCTGACCTCTACGCTCTTGTGCGAGGATATGATGCTTGGATCTGAGGCAACAATTTTGTAAATATGGAAAACAAGCCTAGAGACAAAAAATACTAAAAGGATTTCAGAAAGAAGAGGAAGGAGGAAGAGAGGGAGGAGGGATTACAAAGAATGTGAAATCTTGGCCCTTTATGGTATTTATGAGCCCTTGAATAAACCAACAAATAACCTACCATGTGATTTTGCAGGCTCAGTTACCAGAGAAGGAACTAAACCAGCTGGACTACTACCCATCCCCTCCTTTTACTAAGGGAATGCTTCTAGAAAAAGAAGGCAGGTGACATGGTTTATTTTCCTTGTAAATCTGCTGATAACCAGGCCTACTTTAAAAAGGCTAATGGAATTTGCTATGATAAAGAGCCCTAATACCTAGAATGCTCTTAAGCACGATGTCTGTAGATAAGGATAATCCATAATCCTTATTATTAACCCATCATCTATGGAATTATGAGGCATGACTTCCTTAAAATTATTACTTAAACCAGGGTCTAAAAATGGAGATATTTCATGGCCTAACCACTTCTTCATTATCAAGTAATGCATAATAACCCTCACTTGACACCTCCTCTTTTACTGTGCATGCCGAATGCAGAAAGACACGAGGAACCACACAGGATGTCGCAGACTTCCACCATATTTGTCTGATCCTCCCTTTTGTCTGCATCCTTGAAATTATTAGTAATTCTGACACTGCATAAGACCCTTGATTCAGATGATTCTGATTTGACAGTCTTAGACTCTGTGTTGGCTCATCTTTTTAGGTAAGATAATAAGTCTCCGTTTTGCATGCCACTGTGAACTGGGTCTTCTGCATATCAATTGGGATGCTTTCTGTGGAAAGTAACAGAACTACAATGGCCAATGAAAGAAGCAAAAGCATTAACGAGACAGACAGCACTTAATAAGGGAAATATAAGAATCATAGAAAAATCTGGAAGAGAAACTGCTCTAGCTAAGAATTTCATTGACAGCTAGTAAGAAGAGACTGTTAATTAGCACAATAACCATGCCAATGTTTTATCTGTACTTTTAAAATTTACTATTAAGTAGATACTCTTTGGGGGTTCTTCCAGCCTATAAGCACATGCTATTTTTCTCCAGTTCACACAGATGGGTACCTATTGCCTTGGCCAGAGATTATCAGACCATACCTGAATACCTGACAAGGGTGCACCAATCACATACTCTTCTCCATTAAATTTTCAATAGGGCTAAGTCTGCAGCCAGTCTTTGTGCACTGCTGGAAATGTAACATGCAGACGTTGCAGCTGCTGGAATGACATTATTTACCTGCTATGGCACTTAGCAGAGAAAATTCTTATGCTGAAAAAAAGTAGGTATTCTGTGAGAAGGAAAAGTGAGAAGTAGACAGCTCAAGCACAATTCTCACTAATACACCTGTATATATTTATGTACAACAACAAAAAGGTTTAAAACAGGATGTGGTTGATTTAGTTAGTGCAGTATGGTTTCAGTTTTCCTCAACCAGGCTTGTAGCTTTCCCTATTAAGCACTGATTTTAAAAACTCATTTCAAATATTGTATTGGAGAACCGACAGTTGAGTTCATTTTCCTGGGGACCAAAATGAGTTGACCAGAAAATTTCTCCTTACAGTCAAGGACAATTTCCGCTTGCATGAGCTAGCTCACGTGCAGTGTTCTGACTCAGAAATCAAATGTACAGAGACAAACTACCATGTGGAGGTTGTGCATAAATCTGAACACATTTGCAAAATATCAAAGACAAACATATGGGATTGAGATACTGCAAAGATGAAGAAATGAAAGTCTTGTATAAAAATGTTCTCACCATCTGTGTGTGTGTGAGAGCGAGAGAGGGAGAGGGAGAGAGAGAGAGATGGAGAGAGAGCAAGAAGGAAAGATTTTAAGTGGATCTTTAAGTGGGAAGAATAACGCTAGAAGCTGCAAACAGAGACAGGAAAAGCATCAACATGATACAGTAGTTGCCTCTAAGATCAAATATTGTGGTTTTGAAACTCAATTTACTGCATTAAAATAGACTTTAGCTTTACTCAACATCATGGAGTAACACTATGTCCTCTATCAGTCCTTCATTTATCTCATTGGTAGAGAAAAGTACTTGTGAGACTCCTTTGGTTCTAATTTGCATAAATTCCCAACTTTAGGGGAATACACTGGAGTTGCATGTCCATGCCTGACCTCCAAGTTAATGCTAGTTCCTTAAAATAAGGACATGACAAGAATGTCAAAGTAGTCAATGATTTTAATCGTGATATAAAACAAAGGACAAGATACAAAATGCCTGGAAGAAAAAAGTTTTAATAAAGTAAAATGGCAAAAGAGAAATCCTACACTGGATCAAGATGGTGGAGTAAGAGGATGTGGAGCTCCCCTCCCCTCATAAACACATCAGAAATACATACGCATGTGGAACAATTCTTACTGAAAACTAACTTGAAACTGGCAGAAGGGCTCCTCATACACCTAAGGCTATAACAAAGATACGCACAGAATTGGGAAAGAAAGGAAGAAAAGTGATTGGGCCAGGACCTGTGCCCTTGGGATGGGACTCAGAGGAAAAGGGAGATTGCATGAGTAGACACACTTCCTGGGGAGTGAGTGTTTAGAACCACATATTGGGCACCCCAGTTCTAGGGTCCTACACGGGGGAGTTGAGCCCCCTTGGCTGCTTGGAGAACCACTATGACTAATAGGAGAACTGTGGGAAGCCTGGACTCTGCTCATGAGGATTGCATTTGGGCTGGCTTGCTCTCCAGGCAGGGCAGAAAGAGGTCCGCCTTAGCAGCTGCTGTGTTTTCCATGAAGGCCTCAGCAAACACCCTAGCCAAGCAAATACTCCAGCCCTGCACACTTGACATCACAGCACAGGATGTGAGGTAGCCATGACTGGGGAGGAGACTCCAGCATAGGATGAAGAAGTGACCGGTCCCAGGGCTGAGCCTGGGTGGGGCAGTATCAGTCATTATTGGCACTTACCCAAGTAGCACAACAAAAGCAGCCAAGATCTCAAACAGCAGACACTACACCACAGCTCAACCCCATACATCCTGAGTCTATGCGGGCCCTGCAGACCCCACAGTGTGACTCCACCACAGGCTAGGGGTGGCAGAGGCTGGGGGCAGTGATCTGCTGTGAGGGACAAAGGGGACATACACCCGAGGGTGTGTCTGAGTGGAGCAAACAATTGTGGGTACCTGGACAAGCATCACATTGAGACAGCTCAGACCTCTGTCTGTGGCCAAAACAAGCTGAGACTTGGCACAGGTCCCACCTGCTTTAGCAATCCCCACCTCTGAGGTAAGTCATTGGGTATAAGGAGATGGGAAAACACACTTAAAGAGAACAGAGGCAAGTAGGGCCTGAAACTCAAGGCTTCTGCTCCAGCAACTTGGGATCATACCCTAACTCTGACAAGGTGTTGACGGGCACTGTATAGAGAGGAAGTCCCACCTCACACCCAGCTCCAGCTCTAGCCCCTCAATCTCCAGCTCCACCTACTACCAAGGTGATAGCTTCCAGCACACACTGAGGAAAGAGGTGACATGTGCCCATGTCAAATCCAGCTCTCCCACTGAAGGCATTGGGCACATGCAGTCTGTATAGGGACACTCCCACATTAAGAACACCCCTTCAAGACCACAATAGGTAACTGTTTCACCTAAATTCATAGAGGCAGTGAATGTTAACCAAAATGAAAAGGCAGAGAAAGTGCTCTCAACTGAAAGAGCAAGAGAAAACACCCAAAACTGTATCAAACGGAAATAAACAATTTACCAGATAAGGAATTCAAAGCATTAGTAACAAAAATCTTAACTAAAGTAGGGAAAAGATGTACAAAGTGAAAAATTCAACAAGGAACTAGAAAATATTTAAAAGACCCAATCAGAAATGAAGAATTCAATAGCTGAAATTAAAAATACACTGGAAGGAATGAATAGCAGACTAAGTGACACAGAAGAATGCATAAGTGATCTGGAAGATAGAATAATGGAAATCACCTAGTCAGAACACCAAAAGAAAAAATTTAAGAACTCAAACAGTTTAAGAGATCTCTATGGTACCATCAATCATATCAGCATTCACATTACAGGGGTCCCAGAGGGAGAAGAGAGAGAGAACGGTATCACAAAATATCTTTGTGGAAATTACAGCTGATAATGTCCCAAACCTGAAAAAAGAAACAGATATCCAGGTATAAGAAGCACAGAGGATCCCAAAAAAGATGAACCCAAAAAGACCCACACCAGGACATATGATAATTAAAATGCTAGAAGTGAAAGATTAAGAGAATTCTAAAGGCAGCAAGAGAAAAACAGAGTCATATACAAAGGAACCCACATAAGGCTATCAGTTGATTTCTCTGAAGAACTGTTACAAGCCAGAAGGGAGTGGCATGATATATTCAAAGTGTTGAAAGGGAAAAACTTGCAACCAAGATACTCTACCCAGAAAGATTATTATTTAGAATCAAAGGACAGATAGAAGAACTCTGGAGACAAGCAAAAATTAAAAGAGTTCATCAATACTAAACCTACTGTAAAATGTTAAAGGGTCTTCTCTAAGTGGAAAAGAGCTAAGAAGCTATAGGAAAGGGAAAAATCCCACTAGAGAAGGCAAATATATAAAAGGATTGTAGATAAAAATATAGACGCATATAGAATAATAAGATATAGATAGATATAGATTGAAGATACATAAAAGGACTGAGGATCAACAACTTAATAAGCCAGTTCAAAAATTAAAAGCAAAACACTGTAAAAAGCAACTGTTTGTTCGAACTACAGCAAACAGTTAAGAGACAGATATGAAGATGTAAAATATGACATCAAAAGCACAAAATATAAGGAGTGAAACAGATTTTTTAGAATGTGTTTGAATTCAAATGACTACCAGTTTAAAACAAGTAGAGTAGATATGGTTATAGGTCAACATATATGAATCCCACGGTAACAACAAATCAAAGACCTATAACAGATATACAAAAGCTAAAAAGAAAGGAACACAGGCATACTACTACAGAAAGTCATCAAACCACAAGGAACTCTCAAAGTTGGTAGAGAGGGAACATATCTCAACATAATAAAGGCCATTTATGACAAACTAGCAGCTAACATCATACCCCAAAACTGATAGCTTTTCCTCTCAATTTAGTAACAAGGATGCCCACTGTCACTGCTTCTGTTTAACAGAGTATTGGAAGTCCTAGCCACAACAATCAAACAAGAAATAAAAAGCATCCATATTGGAAGGGAAGAAGTAAATCTGTCACTACTTGCAAATGACTTGATACTCTATAGAAAATCCTCAAGTCTCCACCAAAAAAATATGAGAACTAATGAATGAATTCAGCAAAGTTGCAAGACACAACATTAATATACAGAAATCTGGTGGGTTTTCCATACATTAATAATGTTAAAAAAGTTAAAAAAAAACAACCATTTAAAATCACATTAAAAAGAATACAATACCTAGGAATAAACTTCACCAAGGAGGTGAAAGACCTATACACTGAAAGCTATAGAACGTTGATGATGCAAATAAATGGAAAGATATCCCATGCACTTGGATTACAAGCATATTGTTAAAATGGCCACACTACCCAAAGCTATCTTCAGATTGAATGCAATCCCTACCAAAATACCCATGACATTTTTCATAGAACTAAAACAAATAATCCTAAAATTCATAGAGAACTACAAAATACCCTGTATTGCCAAAGAAATCTTGAGATAGAACAAAGCTGGAGGTACCACTCTCCCAGACGATCAAAACAGCATGGTACTGGCACAAAAACAGACACATAGATCAATGGAACAGAATAGAGAGCCCAGAAATAAACCCACATACTTGTGGTGAATTGATTTGCAACAAGGGAGGCAAGAATATACAATGGAGAAAAGACAGTCTCTTCAATAAGTGGTGCTGGGAAAACTGGACAGCTACATGAAAAAGAGTGAGAACATTTCCTCACACCATATACAAAAATAAATTCAAAATGGATTGAAGACCTAAATGTAAGACTTAAAACCATAAAACTCCTAGAAGAGAACATAGACAGAACATTCTTTGACATAAATGGTAGCAATATTTCTATGGATATGTCTCCTTAAGCAAAAGAAATAAAAGCAAAAATAAACAAATTAAACCTAATTAAACTTAAAAGCTTTCATACAGCAAAAGAAACTATCTACAGAAAAGACAACCTATGGAATGGGAGAAAATATTTGCAAATGATATGACCAACAAGGGGCCAATATCCAAAATATATGAATGGCTCATACAAGTCAATACTAAACAAACCAAACAATCCAATCAAAAAATGGGCAGAAAACCTGAATAGACATTTCTCTAAAGAAGACATACAGGTGGTTCACCAGCACATGAAAATATGCTCAATAGCACTATCATTAGAGAAATGCAAATCAAAACCACAGTGACATATCACCTCACACCTGTCAGGATGGCTACCAAAATGTCTACAAGTAACAAATGTTGAACAGGACATGGAGAAAAGGGAATCCTCATACACTGTTGGTGGGAATGTAAATTGGTGCAGCCACTATGGAAAACATTATGGAGGTTCCTCAAAAAAAACTAAAAATAGGACTACCATATGATCCAGAAATTCCACTCCTGGGTATATATACGAAAAAAATGAATACCCCAATGTTCATAGCAGCATTATTTACAATAGCCAAGATATGGAAGCAACCCAAGTGTCCATCAACAGGTGAATGGATTAAGAAGATGTGGTAGAATCTGCCTGCTAATGCAGGGGACACGGGTTCGAGCCCTGGTCTGGGAAGATCCCACATGTCACGGAGCAACTAGGCCCATGAGCCACAACTGCTGAGGCTGTGCGTCTGGAGCCTGTGCTCCTCAACGAGAGGCCACGATAGTGAGAGGCCCGCACACCGTGACGAAGAGTGGCCCCCGCTTGCCACAACTAGAGAAAGCCCTCGCACAGAAACGAAGACCCAACACAGCCAAAAGTTAATTAATTAATTTAATTTAATTAAAAAGTAACTGTACCATAAAAAAAAAGATGTGGTATACACGTACAATGGAATATTACTCAGCCGTAAAAAAGAAAGAAATTCTGCCATTTGCAGCAACGTGGATGGACCTAGAGAATATTATGTTTAGTGAAATAAATCAAAGTCAAATACTGCATATCATCACTTATATATAGAATCTAAAAAAATAAAACGAATGATCACAAAACAGAAACAGATTCACAAATATAGAGAACAAAATAGGGATTATCAGCAGCAAAGGGAAGAGTGGAGGGGCAAGAGAGGGGTATAGGATTAAGAGATACATACAAACTACTATGTATAAAATAGCTAGCAACAAGGACATACTGTATAGCATAGGAAATTATAGCTGTTACCTTGCAGTTAACTTTAACATAGTATCATCTGTAAAAATACTGCATCACTATGCTGAACACCTGAAACTAATATTACTGTAAGTCAAATATACTTCAGTTAAAAAATAAAAATAAAGTGATTATTGATACAGTTGGAAAAAAAGAAAAACAGAAAACCTAATACAGTGAATGCAGATAAGAGGAAACGTAATGTAGATGAATACTAATTTGTTGTATCTTGATCTTGTAGGTTTTGAAAAACTAACTGCAATTGAACATATCACTATGCTGTATTTGCATTTATTTTTATTTCAATACAATTAAGGTAATCCATTATATATATTATTTGTATATTTTAGAAAAATTCATGATTTTTTTTTTATCTACAGAAGAGCACAACCATAGCTAATATAGGTCTACCTTTTTGTTTTGTTATCTACCAGTATTACTTGACAATGATAGAAATACAGAGTGGCACTGACCAGCAAGGGAAACATTAGAAAACCCTCGTGTATGAGTTAATTGTGCACATTTTGGTTCTACAAAATGTATTACAGCATTGTACATGGAAATCCTGAGAGAATTAAATGTAATTTTAAGCTACATGATACTTGGGTAACTATGCTAAATCATTTATGAAGCTACATTTAAGAAAAAAAAAGCTGAATGAACTCTCCATCTTGACGACTCATAAACCATGATCAACATACAGAGGGTCAGCAGTTATTCTTTAACAGGATGGCCTGAACATGCAAGCACTTCACCGCTAGTTTTATTCTGAACCTCTTCTAAATTTTACCTGAAACTTTCTCTGGTTCTGAGCAATAATTATCTAATGATCATCCACATATTCCAGAATTTGATTTTAAGAGGCTTACATTTTTCATTCAAGCTACTAGTACCAGCACCCTTTTCAATACTCAGTGCCATTTTGAGGGTCCAAAAAAATTTCAAACAAGGCAGAGATTTAGCTTGCCTGAACTTTGGGTATTTTTGTAGGCTTCTTGTCAAACAGCCACAAAGAAGAGCTACAACACAGCAGAAAAACCTTCCTAAGATTTGCATAGTTCAAAACAATTAAATAAACAACTACAACAAAACATTCTCCTCCCTGGAGCATTTCAAATTTCCATTCCAATTCTTCCCACCACGATATTTAGCCACCCACATATCATAACATGGAAACTGGAGGGGAGAAACATCAAGGAAAAGAGTGGAGTAGCTCAAACTACAGAAACTTTTAGACTTTGTCATGAGAAAGTTCCTTTTATCTTCTGATGAGCTCTAGGAATCATGAGTTATTTAGTCCAAGAAGTCTTAATGATTTAGTCTTTAACCCACATCTCTGGGATTAGATTTCTTGCCCATCAATGGTTCAGCTGAAACACACTCACCTATCAACTAGGATCTGCTTGGATAGGGAGAGAAAATAGTTAAGAGCACAGGCTTTGACAGAGCAAGTTTGAATCCTGGCTCTACAACTTTTAGCTGTGAGACCTTAGATAAATGATTTATTTGCTCTGTGCCCCAATTATTTCCTTGCAAATTCAGAATAAAAATGTTATTATCATCATATAAGTTATGAGCATTACATAAGATAATATTGGTCAAGTGCTGTGAAAAGTACCTAACAAATTATTATGAGGACAATGTGAAAGCTATTTGTAAGAAGGGAATGAAGGTTATCAAATGGTCTATCAAATGGTGGGTCTATTTGATATGCATCAGGGGCAAAGTGTCATTTAAAGAGCTTCCTGGAATAGTGATGTCACAAAGATGGCAATATAGGTGGTTCCTGACTTTGGTTCCAGTCACAAGGGTGGGGGAGGTGGGGGGGTGAGGCTGTAACTCAGAGATCCAGACAGACTGCATTAGACAGTAAGAGAAGCTGTTCCTGGTTGACTGCACTGCCCCTCCCCCAGGCCAGTGCAGCACCATGTGAAGTTCATCAAGTGGGAAAAGGGAACCCAGGGGAGTCAACCAGCTCCCCCCAGCATTGTGGGTCGCCTTGCAGAAGACCCTAACAATGATCGTGTACCTTTTTCATTGCAGGGGAATCCACAGGATTCTCCAACTGTGATGGAGAAGGGGAGAGGGGCTTTCAACAACCAGTCTAAGCTCCTACCTGCAAAGCTGAAGTAGTAACCCCAACAAATGGCTTTGTTCATCTGAGAACCAAGTGGCACTCTCTGACCACAGAACTCTGCAGGTTGCAGATCTGCCTAATTCAGACCCTCAAACAAGGAGTCCTGCCAGCCCTAGAGCCTGATTTGCCCACGCCCACGCAAGGAGCTCATCACAGCCCACCTGGTGTGGAGAGTGTCTTCCAGCCTCATCTGACCAGAGGACTGGCAACAACTCCTGGAAGCGGTGCGGCCCAGTAGCACTTGAGCCAAGAGGCAGGCAGGCAGAGCAAATCACCCCCACAGAAAAGTCACTACCAGGCATGGAGCATTCCAGTGCTGTGTAGACAGGGGAACTAATTCAAAGCCAAGACTGAGAGAAGCTCCCAGGCCCTCCTAACTGGAGATCCTTGTTTGGGAAACAGAGTGCCTGGAGTGGCCCCTATTCACCCACACAGGCAAAGGAGCTGAGACATAGCCCCACCCACTGTGCAGTGTCTTCCAGCCCCATCTAACCAAATGGGCTGGAGAGAAGTTCTGGAAGATGTATAGCCCAGCATCACTTGAGCCAAGAGGTGGCCAAGCAGAGCTTATAGTATGTAGAAAAAAGCCAGGGGCCCTGTTTGGCCAGGGAACTTGGGTTGCTGTTCAGCTTGAGTTAAGACAACAAAGAGTTTTACTGGCTTCAGAGCTGCCTCTCCCACTGTGCCTGGGCAGGGAATCTAATTTGTAGCCGCACTAAACACTGAATACTTCCTTCAGCCCACTTAACCAGAGCACACAGGAAGCTGCACAGCTCATACAACAGCCCTATATACAGTAGCAATTGAAAAGAGAGCACTAGGGACCTTCAAGATGGCGGAGGAGTAACACGTGGCGGTCACCATCCTCCCCACAAATAGGTCAGAAATACATCTACATGTGGAACAACTCCTGCAGAACACCTACTGAATGCTGGCAGACCTCCCAAAGGCAAGAAACTCCCCACGTACCTCAGTAAGGAAAAAGAATAAACAGAGACAAAAGAATAGGGACGGGACCTGCACCAGTGGGAGGGAGCTGTGAAGGAGGAAATGTTTTCACACACTAGAAGCCCCTTCGCAGGCAGAGACTGCGGGTAGCGGAGGGGGAAAGCTTCGGAGCCGCAGAGGAGAGCGCAGCAACGGGGTGCGGAGGGCAAAGCAGAGAGATTCCCGCACAGAGATTCCCGCACAGAGGATCGGTGCTGACCAGCACTCACCAGCACGAGAGGCTTGTCTGCTCACCCGCCGGGGCGGGCGGGGCTGGGAGCTGAGGCTCAGGCTTCGGTTGGATCGCAGGGAGAGGACTGGGGTTGGCGGCGTGAACACAGCCTGCAGGGGGTTAGTGAGCCACAGCTACCCGGGAGGGAGTCCAGGAAAAAGTCTGGAGCTGCCGAAGAGGCAAGAGACCATTGTTTTGGGGTGCACGAGAGAGGATTCAGAGCGCCGCCTAAACAAACTCCAGAGACGGGCATGAGCCGCGGCTATGAGCTCAGACCTCAGAGACCAGCATGAAATGCTAATGTTGCTGCTGCTGCCGCCACCAAAAATCCTGTGTACAAGCAAAAGTCACTATCCACACCCCCACAGGAGCCTGTGCGGCCCACCACTGCCAGGGTCCGGTGATCCAGGGACAACTTCCCCGGGAGAACACATGGCACACCTCAGGCTGTGGCAATGTCAGGCCGGCCTCTGGCGCAGCAGGCTCGCCCAACATTCCAATTATACCTATCAAACTCCTCCCTCCCCCAAGCATGAGTGATCCAGAGGCCCCTACTCAGCCGCTGCTTTAACCCCACACTGTCTGCGCGGGAACAGAGGCCTGAGGGCGACCTACACGCAGAGGTGGGGCCAAATCCAAAGCTGAACCGCAGGAGCTGTGCGAACAAAGAAGAGAAAGGGAAATCTCTCCCAGCAGCCTCAGGAGCAGCGGATTAAATCCCCACAATCAACATGAGGTACCCCGCACCTGTGGCATACCTGAATAGACAACGAATCATCCCAAAATTGAGGCAGTGGACTTTGGGTGCAACTGTAGACTTGGGGTTTACTGTCTGCGACTGACTTGTTTCTGATTTTTATGTTTATCTTAGAATAGTTTTTAGCACTTGTTATCATTGGTGGATTTATTGGTTTGGTTGCTCTCTTCCTTTTTTTATTATTACCTTTTTTATTTTAATAATTAAAACTTTTTTTATTTATTATTATTTTTTTCTTTCTTTTTTTCTCTCTTTTCATCTGAGCGGTGTGGCTGACAGGGTCTTGGTGCTCCGGCCTGAGCCTCAGAGGTGGGAGAGCCAAGTTCAGGACATTGGACCACCAGAGACCTCCCAGCCCCACATATTATCAATAGGCGAGAGCTCTGCCAGAGATCTCTGTCTCAACGCTAAGACCCAGCTCCACTCAACGACCAGCAAGCTACAGTGCTGGACATCCTATGCCAAGCAACTAGCAAGACAGGAACACAACCCCACCCATTAGCAGAGAGGCTGCCTAAAATAATAAGGTCAAAGACACCCCAAAACACACCACCAGACGTGCACCTGCCCACCAGAAAGACAAGATCCAGCCTCATCCACCAGAACACAGGCACTAGTCCCCTCCACCAGGAAGCCTACACAACCCACTGAACCAACCTTAGCCACTGGGGGCAGACACCAAAAACAACAGAAACTATGAACCTGCAGCCTGCTTAAAGGAGACCCCGAACACAGTAAGTTAAGCAAAATGAGAAGACAAAGAAACACACAGCAGATGAAGGAGCAAGGTAAAAACCCACCAGACCTAACAAATGAAGAGGAAAGAGGCAGACTACCTGAAAAAGAATTCAGAGTAAAGAGAATAAAGATGATCCAAAATCTTGGAAATACAATGGAAAAAATACAAGAAACGTTTAACAAGGACCTGGAAGAACTAAAGAGCAAACAAACATTTTTTTCTTTTTTTTTTAGATTCCATATATACGTACCAAAATGTTCACTGCAGCTCTATTTACAATAGCCAGGACATGGAAGCAACCTAAGTGTCCATCAACAGATGAATGGATAAAGATGTGGCACATATATACAATGGAATATTACTCAGCCATAAAAAGAAACGAAATTGAGTTATTTGTAGTGAGGTGGATGGACCTAGAGTGTGTCATACAGAGTGAAGTTAAGTCAGAAAGAGAAAAATACCGTATGCTAACACATATATGGAATCCAAGGAAAAAAAAAGGTCATGAAGAACCTAGGGGCAAGACGGGAATAAAGACACAGACCTACTAGAGAATGTACTTCAGGACACGGGGATGGGGAAGGGTAAGCTGGGACAGTGAGAGAGTGGCATGGACATATATACACTACCAAATGTAAAATAGATAGCTAGTGGGAAGCAGCCGCATAGCACAGGGAGATCAGCTCGGTGGTTTGTGACCCCCTAGAGGGGTGGGATAGGGAGGGTGGGAGGGAGACGCAAGAGGGAGAGGATATGGGGATATATGTATACATATAGCTGATTTACTTTGTTATACAGCAGAAACTAACAGAACACTGTAAAGCAATTATACTCCAATAAAGATGTTAGGAAAAAAAAAAAAAGGGAGCATGACCTATGGCTTCCCCCAACTGTTGAGTAAAACCAGTGGCCTCACTTGACCAGAGAATTCAGTGTACTCTGGCCAGGTTCAGGTCCCAAAACAACAAGATGTACAGGCCCTGGGTCCAGTCCTGCTGCCCTGCCTGGGGAAGGAAGCTAACTCACAGCCTCAACTACTAGTGAATAAAATATCCAGTCCCTACCATCTAGTACACATGACCAGAGAATCCAAGCAAAAATGGAGCTCATCCTACAGCCTTACTTGGGTAGGGAACTGAGCCGGCACTCCAATACAACTGCTCTCAACGAATGACACACACCCCCATCCCCATTCTCAGAGCGTGAATACTTCCCTTGCCTCAAAACAGACCATAATTGCAGGCCCCACCTGCCCAAGAACATTACCAGCAGACATACCCAGAACTGAGTTGACTGAGCTGACTGGTGAAGATCTGTTTCAGCCAAAGCAAACCTGCAAAGTCTGCAAGAGAAGCCCGATTACTCAGATGTACAAATACCAATGTAAGGAATCAAAGGATCATGAAAAATCGGGTAAATATGACACCAAACAGAAGTAATAAAGTTCCAAAAACTTATCGTAAAGAAATGGAGATCTGTGAACTGTCAGACAAAAAATTCAGAATAATCCTCTTAAGGAAGTTCAGTGAACTACAAGAAAACACAGGCAAGTAAGTGAAAGGAAATAGCAACTTTCAAAAAAAACAAAACACAAAAACAAAACCCAGAAATCCTAGAAGTGAAAAGTACAATAACTGAAGTGAAGAACAATAGAGAATTTCAAAATCAGACTCAGCCATGCAGAAGAAAGAATCAGTGACCTGGAGGATAGGACATTAGAAATTATGCAGTCAGAAGAGCAAAAATAAAGAAGAATAAAAAAGAGCAAAGAAAGCCTATGGGAATTATGACACACAATGTAAAGAAACAATTCCAGAAGGAAAAGAGAAAGGGACCAAAAGTATATTTAAAGCAATAATGGCTGAAAACTTCCTAAACAAGGGGAAAGAAATGGACATCCAGATCAATAAAGCTCAAAAGATCCTAAATAGACTGAACCTGAATAACGCTAGACCAAGACATACTAAATGGTCAAAAGTCAAAGACATACGGAGTCTGGGATTGACATGTACACACTGCTATCTTTAAAATGGATAACCAACAAGGACATACTGTATAGCACAGGGAACTCTGCTCAATATTATGTAACAACCTAAAGGGGAAAAGAATCTGAAAAAGAATAGATACATGTATATATATAACTGAATCACTTTGCTGTACACCTGAAAATAACACAACATTGTTAATCAACTATATTCCAATATAAAATGCAAAGTTAAGAAAACTCAAAGATGAAGAATTCTAAGAGCAGCAAGAGAAAAGAGGTTACATACAAGGGATCCCACATAAAACTATCAGCAGATTTCTTAACAGAAACTTTGCAGGCCAGGAGACAATGAGATGACATATTTAAAATATTGATAGAAAGCAAATGTCAACGAAGAATTTTATACCCAGTGAAGCTGTCCTTCAGAAATGAAGGCAGGATAAAGACTTTCTCAAACAAAAGCAGAAGGAGTTAATTACCACCAAACTTGACTGACAAGAAATACTAAAGAAAGATCTTTGAGTGGAAGTAAAAGAACATAATTAACATCTTAAAAACATAAAAAGGTAGTGTAAATATCACTGGTAATGATAAACATATAGTCATAGTTAGATTCTGCAATAAGGAAATAGTGGTGCATAACTGACTTACAACTCTTTTTTTTTTTAATGAAGGTAAAGAGCTTCCTGATATTTGTGACTTATTTTAATGATACAGATAGTAAAATCTAACTTTGGATAGATGCTTCCCTTGTTCTGGGCGGTAACACCTTGATACCTCTTGGTCAAATGTTCAAGTTATATTCCTATGTACAAACACAGGAAAGTGTCTGGACATTGGCCATGTAACCTAATACAACCTAGTACAATCTAATATTGTACACATGAAACGTTACAAACCAATGTTACCTCAATGACAAATAAAATGAGAATAGTAGTACTTAAAAAATTAACCAACTTCTGGTTTCCCATCCAGCATGTAAGAAGCTTGGAATATGCCATACCATCTAAACAAGGGAAAAGGCTAAACAAACAAAATCAACAACTCTACCTTGGTCTGTAAGAGAATTGAGGTCACAGAGCAAACTACTGCCCCCCAAATTGAAGAGATACGTGAACACAGGGAGTCAGGCCTTACTGGAGCAACTATCTGTGGGTTCTAGTGCTGGGGTCGGAAACCTGAACTGTAATTGATGAATGGCTGGAGGCTCAAGTCTGAGAGATGAAAACTCCAGGGGGACCCAATCATAGGGGGCTCCCCACAATATTTTAAGATTTACGTCTAGGAGCTCCACCAGGTTCTCACAGACAATATCAGAGAAAAAATCCTCTTGTGCTTCCGGCAGGGGGAGGGAAAATGATCCGTTGTGAAACAGAGGAAGATATACCACGTTCATGCTAATCAAAAGAAAGCATGGGCTTCCCTGGTGGCTCAGTGGTTAAGAATCTGCCTGCAAATGCAGGGGACATGGGTTCAATCCCTGGTCCGGGAAGATGTCCACATGTCGCAGAGCAACTAAGCCCGTGCGTCCCAACTACTGAGCCTGCGCTCTAGAGCCTGCGCACCACAACTACTGAGCCCACATGCCACAACTACTGAAGCCTGTGTACCTAGAGCCCGTGCTCCGCAACAAGAGAAGCCACCACAGTGAGAAGCCTGCACACTGCAACGAAGAGTAGCCCCGTTCGCTGCAACTAGAGAAAGCCTGCATGCATGCATGCATGCAGGAAGGAAGGAAGCAGGAGTAGCTGTACTCATTTCAGACAGAGCAGACTTCAAAGTAAGGAAACTTATCAAGGGAAAGAGAGACATTAATAATGATAAAGTGGTCAATTTTCCAAAACTACATAATGATCCTGAGTGTTTAGGCACCTAACAACAGAGCATGAAAATATGTGAGGCAAAACTGATAGAATTTCAAGGAGAAACAGATGATTCCACAGTTGCAGTTGTAGATTTCAATACGCTTCTCAGAAATGGACAGATCCAGCAGGCAGAAAAATTAGTAAGGACATACTTGAACCCAACACCACCATCAACTAACTGTATTTATCCCTAAGTATTTAATTTTGTGATGCTATTTTAACTGGAAATGGTTTTAATTTTAATTTCTGATTGTTCTTTGCTAGTATGTAGAAATGCAATAGGTTTCTGTTTACTTCTCTTAAATTCTGCAAACTTGCTAAACCCACTAATTAGTTTTAGGAGCTATTTTGTAGATTTTGTAGGATTTTCCACACAATCATCCTGTCTATGAATAAAGATGGCTTAACTTGTTATTTAAAAAAAAAAAAAAAGATACCGAATGTTGAAACCACCAATCTCCTTTCCTGCTTGATGGCAGGAACTCTGGTAACCAGATTTATATCCACCACCCCTATCCCTCAAGCAGGAAACCAGATTTCCCTCTGGGTAAACAGATGTCCCAAAAGAAAAGACCTCAACATACAGACATTTGGGGACCTCCTGAGGAAACAGCTGGGACTGCACCCAATCATTCTACAGTAAAGCAGACCTGTTGAAAAGACCTGCCCACGTGTAAGAAGATGTGAATTAACATTTTAGTCTGTCTTAAGCCTAAATTGGCAGCCAAAGAAAACCAGGTATTTGAGGAGACCCCCAATTCGAAAGAAAAATCAAATCTTAAAAAATCAAACAGTAAGGCTTCCCTGGTGGCGCAGTGGTTGAGAGTCCACCCGCCGATGCAGGGGACGCGGGTTAATGCCCCGGTCCAGGAAGATCCCACATGCCGCAAAGCGGCTGGGCCCGTGAGCCATGGCCGCTGAGCCTGCGCGTCCGGAGCCTGTGCTCTGCAACGGGAGAGGCCACAACAGTGAGAGGCCCGCGTACCGCAAAAAAAAAAAAAAAAAAAAAAAAAAAAAAAACAAACAAACGGTAAAAACCATACTTGTAGTAAAGAAAATGTAAAAATTGAAGAATGCTTTAAAATTGTAACAGAAGTTGAGAGATAGAAGATATTGCATAACAGAAAAAACATGAGACTATAAAAAACAATGTTGAGAAAGCTTAAATACTTCTTGGATATTATATACATGATAGCAAAAACAAAGCCAATAGAAATGTTTGGAGGTCAATATGAGGATGCCACTCAAGGTGTAGCATAAAAGGACAGATGAAAAATAGTAGAGGAAAAAAATTACTAAGTATGTGCATGTATAAATATCCAATGATGCAATTTCAGAATGAAGGTGGAAAATGCAGGGCAGGGAATATATCAATACTAAGAATATAAGAAAATTGCCTCAAGTCTACCAAGAGCATAAGTTTGTAGAATGAAAGGGACTCAAAGGGCCCAGTACAATGAATAGAAAGTGCCACTCCAAGGCAGAAAATCATGACATTTCAGGACACCAGGAATAAAAGTTACAACCATAGAGGGAGAATGATAGATCCAATACCTTTCTTCTCTTTTTTAAAGTTATGGCCACTAACTTCTATGCTACCTTACAAAAGAATAAGCATCAACTTTTTAAAAAAGTGGTCCTCCTAAAATATTACCTGAAGATTAAGATAAATTTAACATTTCCAACTTCATGATTCCACAGAACTGCTACAATATAATTCAGAATTTTGTAGTTAATCCTTCCTAAGACAAAATAACACTTAATGGCCTATGACCAAGGCAGTATTTTTACCTCGGTCCCCCCTTTCCTTCACTTCTTACTTGGTAACAAAACTGATACCAAACACATATAAATTATACCAACTATTTTCTTTAGTGAGAAAATCTGGCCTGTTTTAACTGTTTTGCATTTTTACTTATTTTTGAAGTCTAGATATGTACACATTTTCTCCAAATAACTGAGTATAAAATTCTCATTTCTCAATTATTGAGTTCATATATTTAATTTTGTTTTTTATCAGTTTAAGAAAATTTCATTTGCCTTTCTCCTCAATAGGTCCAAAACTATTTGATTTTTTTCCAACATATGCCTAGCACACATGACCACCGATATCAATTCATCATCAGTGTGAGAAGCAATGAGACCCTGTTAGCTCACAGAGCTTTACTCTGCAGATGAAAATTTACTTAGACTTAGCCAAGGTGGCATGAAAACAATTACCTATAGTAAATTGCATTTATTGAGTACATCTTAAGCCACTATTCTCTGACCAAGGCATCTCAGGAAATTTCCTCTTAAGAGGGACACAGTTTCCTCAGCAATAGAAAGCTTTTCCTCTAGTTTTCTCTTTAAAGTAACGAGCTTACAAAAATTAAAATGTAACAGTTCTTTATACTGATATTTAGCTGTACAGAAACACAAGCGGCAGGCTTTCAGATAAGTGAAAGATCTGACTTTATCTAAATAAAGTTTAAATAGAACTGTTCAGCTCCAGAAAACCTATCTAGATGCACAGTCTGCCAGTAGGAATGAACATTTAAAATTGAATTTATCCCTGAACATTTGTAAAGTGTAATTACCTATCTGTAGCTATAAAGCAGGCTCACAGACAGTTTTGCAAATAACAAGTCATTTTTAATAGTGAAGATTTCAGCAAGTCTAGAAAGTGTAAAGGGACCTGAAGGAAAAAAAAAAAAGATAGACAGAACTCCTAGACTCAAGTAGTTCCCTCATCATAAGCTCCAGATGTCTTCATTCTTAGTCATGGGACTTGCTCATCTTTTTGTGCTACCACATCAGGACGAACAAGGGAATAAGTTTATGCTGAAAAGAAGTGCCAATGTAATGGCTCTGCAGCCAGATAACGTAGAAGATAGCAAGTCATGTTCACAGTGCAAAAGGACATGTGTTTTCTAAAATAGGAATTCTAATCCCACTGGGCTTCTGTCTGTGTGAATTTAACCTTTAGAATTAGAATTTTTGAACCTCTGGAAATGAACTAATGCTTTGTGTAAAGTACAGAAAACAGATGGGAGTGTGCTCCAGGTAACACATTTAAATACAAAGACCATTTCTGTACCTGCAAAAGCTGCTGTGCTACCTCGAAGGATAAATCCGAGTTTAACAAATCAAATGAAGCTACCCTACAACATGGCTCCAATTCAGAGGAGACAAGTACTACTGTGATTTCCAAACATTCACATTATCACAAAAATGAGAAGCGTACACTTGATCTGACATAAAGAATAGATATTTTTATTCTCAAAGCATTAAACTCGATCTTCATGGGGCTAGAAAAAACTTTTAAACTGCTTCATCACCAGATTAATTACAGGTTTTTGCAGTTTTCAGTACTGATGGTTAGCAATTGAAAATGGATAGCTACTTGAAAAAGCACCTTGAGTTCAATCACTTTTGTATTTAAAAGGCAACGTTTTAGACAGGTGAAAAAATAATGTTTTATTGTGTTACATTCATAATTTTTTAGATATTTATTGTGTTAAAATACACATTAAATTTACTGACTTAAAAAGGTTAAGTGTACAATTCAGTGGTATTAAGTACATTCATATTGCGCAACCATCACCACCATCCATGTCTGTAACTTTTCATCTTGCAAGAGTGAAACTCTATACCCATTAAATAACTCTCCATTCCCTCCTCCCCCCCAGCCCCTGGAAGTTCACCATTCTACTTCCTGTCTCTATGATTTTGACCACTCTAGGTACGTCATGTAATTGGAACAATACAGTATTTATCTTTTTGTGACTGGCTTATTTCACTTTGCATAATGCCCTCAAGTTTCATCCATGTTGTAGCATGAGTCAGAATTTCCTTTTTGAGGCTGAATAATATTCCATTATATGCACTTACTAAATTTTGCTTATCCATTCATTCATCAATGACCAACTGGGTTGCTGCCATGTTTTAGCTATTACAGATAAGGCTGCTATGAACATGAGTAATATTTAAATGAATGTTTAATGTAATTCATTTCCTAAAGAGAGGTAGGTTCACGTTCAAACAAAATTAGCAGCCATCTATATGAGGTACCTTAAAATCACCTCATTTTTGTTAATAACGAGACACAGTAATTGTGATCACCATAACTATACTGAGAAACCTAAATGGAGATATACTAGCAGCAGGAAAAGAGATGCAATTTCAAATAAAAGGGTTAAAGTTGAAGGTTTTTATTTCTCGTGAAAGGATGAAATTCAATAAATGAGGGAAAATGAGTCCAAGTTAATCACCACACTGTGTGGATCCCCAAAACACATACACAACACTAAAACCTATGCTAGCAAGAAAGGAGTAAGAAAGGGAAAGGCTACAGGGTATATTAGGTGGTGGAGATGGGACAATTTTGTCCACATAATAAACCCTAAAATTTACCCTGTGATTAATTACATTGCCTTCCTCTTGACAACATGGGCCACATATTAAAATAGAACAGAACTAGTTGACATTTCGCAGCTATACATGTGCTGTTTTGACTTCCTTTATAAACTGTCAAAATGCATTTCTGATACAAAGTTTCTGAATCTTACAAGGAAATACAAGATGGTAGACACACAAACTTTATTTTCCCACTATTTTTAAAGCTAAGCCCGAGTTAGAAAATTTTCCATTTTACTGCTATAAAGTCTCAAAGTCCAAAGACTTGCCTTTTGCCAGCTTTAGTGAACAATTTTAGATAATCATGGAAACATTTTTTTGCTCCTAAAAATTACAACTCATTATCTGCTCTCTCCAGCACTCAACCTAAACCTGGACTACTAATTTTAACTTCCCATGTTATTTTAATAAAACCCCAAAGCAGATATTAGTGTAAAGGACATATAAGTTATTGAATCAAAACGCCTTATAGACCATCACTCTACTCCCAAAAGATATATAACCCCAGAAGTTTAAGAACCTGAGCAAACTAGATATCAAAATTCATGCATCAAGTTCCATCTTAAAATTAATGATGTAATGTTTGATGTAACAATCTTACATACCAAAGACTGAACAGTATTAACTGAAAGCAGGAGTCATAGGCTACGTGGTTTATGTGTAAAAATATGTCACAGGGTTTGGCAATGACCACCTTGCTCCCTCTACCCACCACACCATTTCTGCTGAGAGTTTACAAATTCCCAATATATATTAATCTTTGGGATCTGAGAACAAGAAATCAGAGTTCCCTGGAATGTTCATCAACTCCTAAAATCCTAAATTACTCCTAACATATACTTCCAATGCTCTACATTCTCTTTACTCAGTAGGAATATATAAAACATGATTAATAAAAATACTCACTTTACAAAGAAACATAGCCGACTGAATATTAAACCATTGGAAAACGTCAGTGAACAGTACTGGGTAGTATTTTAAGAGCTAATATTCAGACTTCCTGGCTAGGTTAACATCATCATCGCTACACAGAACCATGCGTTGAAATTGCCAATTTGAGAACTTATTTGTTCCCAAACTCATTATTTCTTGGAACGTGACTCATAGCATTTCTATGAACTATACTATGCATATAAACTTTAATATTTTATTTGCAAGAATGTCTTGTTAGCAGCAGGCAGATACACATACATACATACGTACAAACACACACACACACACCTTATGCCATGGCAATAGCTGAAAGAAAGACTGACTGTTTAGATCTCGACCATGCTTCTATCCATGTTCTGAACCTGGTTCCTGGAAATGTCAACCATATCTTTTGACTTGGAGAGTCTGTATTTCCTGTTCTTGCTCAATTTCCACTTGGTTACACATCTTTCAAATGTGTAACCTTTTTAATATTCATTCTCAGCTCTAATTCCCTTAGACAGATTATAACACATTTTCCCTGTGTTCCAAATATCCTCAATGATTTTTCTTGTGATTTGAGACTCAAAAAAACAAATTTATCGAGAAATACTGTGAAAAAATTTTCCACATGGAAACACTACTGAGAATCCTTTGTGACTTGTTGGAGAATGTGTGGCTATCATCTTTACCTCATTAGAATTTAAGGCCAGCCCTAAAGGTGGACCTCCACTCATGGGGTTTAGCTTTTAACATGGCTTCACCTCCATTACAAAACACATGACTTGAGAAGAAAGGAGGTTACATTTGAAGCATAAATTTTTAAAATTTCTTAATAGTAGAGAAATAATCTGTATTTCTTTGAACATTGAAACTATACATAGACCAGAGGAGAAAATAGTAATGCAGCACTTATAACCTCACTACATGAAGATTGTCCACAATTATTTTGACACTCTCTCCTACATCCATACTTGATGTTACACTCTACAGACACAGAAATATTACACATGTTGATTAACCACCAATTCTGTCAATGAATGTAGAAGATATATCAATTGCTCTTATGATTGCATTATATTTTATTGCATGGACAACAAAAATTGAATTATATTCACCTGTTTTCTAATGTATCATTATAAAAAAGGACTTCAGAAAGCCTTTTTGCATCTATAACCTTTTGTACTTTGCACGGTCAGCAGATATTGAAAAGTCATGTGCAATCAAATATAATTTATCTTAAGTATTTTTTAATGAAGCAAAGCTTGGTAATTCTTTGTATCTTCTTGATTTTTGTTCCTGCTCTAGTTATATTTATTGTTTCACATATCAAAATCATCACTTTGTGGCAGTATTGTTTTGTCTTATTTTAACTTTGACAATTTTTGTCTAAATGAAAAATATGTCATTTGGTAAAGAGTTGGATTATGTTACCTTTTAATGTCAATTTATTTGATATGATTTAAGAAATATGCTAATGTTTTACATCATACTATATTTAACAGTTAGGATTAACATTTAAAGATGAGGCCATTTCTTACAGTGATATTTCTACTTCTAGGAACTTGCTTCATCCTGTCTAAGTATTTATTATTGTGAAACTACATGGCCTGAAAGAGTAACTTCACTTTTAGATAAAAGGCAGAGGGCCATATTTGTCAGAAACAACACAAACCGTAAATTACCATCTTTATTTAGGCAAGCAGGGCCATTGAAAGTTATTTATAACTATAGATTAATCAGTAATAACATTTTTAAGGTGTCAGAGCATATACTTAATATTGCAGGTCTACGCTGTCATGAAACTTTTATTGCCTATAAGAAATGCTAGTAGTTTTCCAAGGTATAAACTTTTGCTTCCTAGAGAGTAGAGCACATTATGAACATGTTTTTAATAGGACTTCATTTTCTGATGATTGCAATAATACAGATGTACACTCCCACTTTTTCTGCCCTAGGCCAGACACCTTTGGATATTACAGATGTTTCACCCGAGAAAATTTTTCAACCGACTTTAAAAGTAGGTTATACCTAATTAAAATGCAGATCTTCCACTATTTAAAAAAATTTAAAGATAGTGGTGCATAAAGAAACAAACCAATGCTTTGAGAGGTAGGATGGGAAACAACTGAAAAGGAGGTAGTTTAATAAGCCCCTATAGAGAGTGATGTGGATCTTGAATACAAGGCCTCTTGATGACAAGAAACCTCCCAATCTAGGAAACATTCAATAAGAAAATACTTTTTGAGGGCAAGGGTCAACCCTAGGTCAATGAGGACAATAAATGGTAATAACCATGTGCAGTACAGAATTATACCATCCAAGTTTACCATTTCATCCGTGTTATAATAATGATGCATCTGATAGCAAAGCATACCAATAGACTGGTCTAGTACAAAGTACAAGATTAAATTCTTAGTAAAGTCTACTTCCTATGTTTTGTCTCAGACCTAAAATTACTTCATTCTGGAATACATGGCTAATTTATTTACTTTTTATTATTATTATTATTACTAGTCAGGTTCACTGGGAAACCAGCTCTGAAAGAGAATGCAGGGTGTTTGTTAAGGAGTGCCCCTGGGTTCAACGCCTATAGAGTGAAGAGCAAAGAATCAGGATTGGAGAGAAATCGACTACACTATCAAGCCCAATAGCAATTCCTGCCAACCCTAAAGGAAGTTCTAGAGCTAGAATGGCTTCTACATAGTCTGAACTTTGTTTGGATGAAAGGGCCTTTATATTCCGTCATACATCAGTTTTTGAATGAGGTCAACCCAAGAAAGTGGCCTGACGCAAGGTACTTCTCTGCAGCTGAGGCAATCCCTGCAAGGGGAACCTGGGCAACATCACAGCATCCACCACACAGAGTTTATTTTGCACAAAACAGATGATATTTCCTCAGTCCCTTCGTAGTGAGCTTTTTTTTTTTCTCAGAATGAGAATATAAAAAATGATAGGTGAAATACATTCATACCTTTCTGACTCTACTCTATAGTTACCAGAAGTTTTGATAATTGACCTTTCTTTAAATCATACTGCCTGAAAGAACTCTGAAGATCATATGAAAAGTAGTTTATGTTTTCTTTAAATATGTACTCTTCGTAGCAAAAGATTTTTGAGTAACCCCCTCAAAATATGTATAATATGAATTAATATATATATGTGCTTAAGTTATATATTACAAACTTTATTAATGAGATAAAAATAATTTTTAAAGTCAAACAATTAATATAAAATTTCCAAGTTTCTTTCCCCCTACAACACAAATCTCACTTTCAGAAATACTAATCTGGACTCCTGCCTTGCTTCCAAAAAGGCAAGCCCTTTAAATTACCTCAACAAGACAATATTTCATCTTTTCCTGAACTCCTTTTAAAATAAAAAAAGTTTTTAAAAAGCAGAACTTTAGAACTTGATCTGCATACTCTTCCACTATTACCTGATGCTGTAGGCTGTGCCTTTACCATGCTGGCATTGCCCATTCTCTTTTCAAGAAGCCTCACATGACAACTTATCTTGTCTATCTCTTTCCATTCCCTTTGCCCAAATCCATTGCACCCAGGCTCCCAAAGTTTATGTTTCATTTTTAGGTACACCATAACCTCATTTAGAGTTGATAATGGCATGGTTCTGATGTTGACTTTAAAAAAATTACTTAGTATTTTCCTGGTGGCGCAGTGGTTAAGAATCCGCCTGCCAATGCAGGGGACACGGTTCGAGCCCTGGTCTGGGAAGATTACACATGCCGTGGAGCAACTAAGCCTGTGTGTCACAACTACTGAGTCTGCGCTCTAGAGCCCACGTGACACAACTACTGAAGCCCGCGCGCCTAGAGCCTGTGCTCCGCCACAAGAGAAGTCACCACAATGCGCACCGCAACAAAGAGTAGCCCTGGCTCGCCGCAACTAGAGGAAGCCTGAGTGCAGCAACAAAGACCTAACACAGCCAAAAATAAGTAAATTTTTTAAAAAATTACTTAACTGAACAGTAGAATTAAAGTAGAACAGAGGCCTACCAGATCCCCAAATTCCTAGTTTAGAGTTACTTCTGCAACATCATGTTGCAAATAGGTTTGTCTCAGTTTAGTAAGAGGCAGACTGTGAATGCTCACTAGATGTGTTATTGCTGTTTTAAAGCAGTATGTACTGAAACCTCAGTGTTACCTTGGCTTTAATATCATGCTATTCTACTCTTCTACATATGACCTCTGAACTCTTATTAAATCAAATCCCACTACGAATCAAAGAACAGTCCAGTAGTATTTTAGTGTAGGTGTAAAGGGTAAAAAGCATGTGAAAGGAATAAGATGGGGAAAAGCAAACATGGGAAAGCAGGAATGTGGGAATAACATTCCCTAACAAAAGACAAGAGATAATAGGTATTTTTTCCCCCAAGAGAACTAAGGGAGGGAGCATTTATTTGTGGCTAGTTGGTGAGAATAAGGAGGGAGACTTTGAAGTTCTTCCCTAGTTCATTTATGTCGCTGGGGTTTAATCAGCTTACTCCACATATCAATGCTCACTTTTAGATATAAGCATATAGGAGTGTGAGCATGTAAGCCAACAACTTATTATGCACCCTAGAGGTACAAATGAATATGAAACAAACGAAAATCTTTATTCTTTTAAAAAAAAGAACATAGCCTTGATAGAGAAAAAAAAATCTATAATTTTAATATGTTGCCAAAAATAAAAATTCATTAAATAGATAACTTACTGTCATTTAGGGGAATATTTCAGAGGACTCTTATGTGTTAATTTAGTTACATATGACATAAGCACTGGGAAAATTATAGCTATCCATAATTATGATTTTCACAAACTAATCTGGTTTAATTAAAAATGACAGTTTCTGTTCCTTTTCCTAAGAAGTTCCGTAGACATCTTGGACACAATTTCCTCACTGGTTTTAATGTAAACATTGGTTCATATTAGAAGGGATGAAAAAATAGGGAAATGACAAGAGAGTGAATTGGAGATATTGCATTATTTTGTCTGAACAATATTTGCTACTACTAAATGGCAGTTCCACTTAAGATTTTGTTCTTAGGGATAGGGACAAAACACAAAATCAAAGCATGATTCATTCTGTGTGTTAGCATATCCTGCCTTATCGTTCTATATCTAATTAAAATACATCTAAGATACAGATTTTTAATAGCTTTTTAACCTCATTTGTTCAAATGTCCATCAGTATTTTTAAAGATATAGCCATTGTTTTAATTCAATGAGTAAATTGAGTTTTATATCTGGAATTTTGATCCAAATCTTTAAGAAATATCTGTAATATGACCATTATTCTGAAGCAAACTGTAACTGACTTAATATATTAGAGAATATAATAGCTATTCAATTATGAAACATGTATTTCTATGAAATGAAAAAGTAAGCATTTCTCACATTTGACTATCATTAATAATGTACTTTCTCATGGGGTTCATTTTAGAAACTTTCTTAAGAGATTTCCATTTGAGATTCAAAACCAGCCCATTCCCAAACCTATGCTAGTTACATGACCTCAGTAATTCACCATGCATAAATTTGACAGAAAATGCATTTAGAGATTTTTAGGTGATTAATATATGTTAACTGGTAATTTAATGTATTTTATGGCATATATGACTTAGGCCGAGGCAAATACTGCCAAGTCTGCTTCTTAATTTTAAAATAAATTGCTAATGTCATAATAGAATACTTTTACTAAATCTATTCTATCGGGATTAAGATCTCAATTAGTTATATAATTGTTTTAATTTCACATTTGCAGGTCAGTTGTCAAATTCACATTGCTTATTAAAATGTATGTAATGATCAAAATACTCTCCAGTTCAAATCACTTGACAAGCTACAGGGCCATGCCTCCATGGAGCACTCCTCTCCATCAGTTCTCTTCATGCACTACTGCATCAGTGCCTTCAGTCAATACTTGCTCCAGTTAAACACCTTTGTTCAAAGTATTGCAGAGTTTAGACTTTTCCACCTTCATGTTATGTCTCTCTGAGCCACATGCCATATATTCCTTCTTATCCACTAAGTTTCATTTTGCATGGTCTTTTAGATCTATTTAATTATTTCCTTCTGTATAGATCTCTGACTGACCAGGAATCAATTCAGTCCCTGTCTGTCTGTCATTTAGAAACAGAAACTTTGAAGAAGAATTAAATGATTCATGTAATTATGTAACCAATTCAGGGTAGAAACCACATTTATAAGACATTTTGCAAAAAACATCTTTTCATGGGTGGATGTGAGATCTCACCTCCAACTCTCCCCACAATGTATCGCACAGTAGTTTCAAAGACTCGGGGTGCATGGGTAGCCCTTTTTGAATCCCACCTTCGTGATTCTAGTATGCCACCCACATCCGATTAAAGTGAGTGTTATCAAAGAAAATGTAATGATGCAGGATAGGTCTGTATTACACTGATGTACAAAATAATTGTAAATATTGCAGAATTACAAAATAGTATGTACATTATGTTTATATTCACATGTCTGTATTACCACACTTAATTAAATGTCATCTGTAAAGGCAACTTATCCCATTTATATAAAATGCACATATATAATATTAATCATACTTTGTGTCTGCAAACATATGTGCATGTATATATGTGTAAGTATGTACATACATGCACATACAAGCCACAATGTTAACAGTTTAGATGAAGGTCATTTCTGTGATTTTTACTTTAGTTATATTCTGTCAATTTTTAATGGAACATTGTCAATAATCATTACAAAAACTATATGCTACTAAAACATTAGAACAACCCTCTTAGAAATGGGAAGTTTTTTTTTTCCTTAGTCAAGGACTAAGGCCTCAGAGCCTTTAGAGAAAACACTGAGCAGCTGAACAAACCAATGGATCAATGGGTTGATATATTCTAATTCATTCACATCTACACTTTCAATTTACCGAGTTCCATGAAGCAACAATCCACAAAATGTTTCTCAAAAAAAAGTCCATGATAAAATATGTTTGGAAAACTCCACCCTTCTCTTCAAGTTTTATCATACACTTAAGCACAATAAAATTTCTCAGAAATCAGGCATTAAGAAATTGATTAACTTTGTTTACCCCATGTGTCACAAACTTATTTGATCACCAAAAAGTATTAACATCCCATATAATTCCATGAAGTACAAGCCAGGAAACTCTATTAAAATTCAAAAGGAGAAGGCAGTTTAATGAAGAATTTAAGGGAAAAAAATTGACATATTGTGGTAGGTAGCAAAAAATTAAAATAAAATACTTTTGACTGGTGACATTTCTTTGGAAGAATTTCAGATTTATTAAAAATACTTTCTGTGGTTATCTATATTTAGTGGTTAAGAGTATGTCTGGGGGACTTGGGGTGGATGGAGGTGCACTCCTGGCAAAGCAGAATAGCAAGGGAAAACACCTGGTATGGACCAACAGCTTAACCAAGAACATGGGCCATCTGTATATCACACGTTTATTGGTGACATCAACTATGCACACACTTCACATAAAATTAGTGGTATCAGAGCTAATAGTAATTTAAAAGTAAAAGATATACAAGAATACACAGAATTTATGATTAAGTTCATTAACAAGTACTCATGTATATAGATGCCCTCAGTCATGTCAATTGCCTTGGCCTTCTCTTTCAACGTACAGATAGAGGTTAAGCCAGAAGGGATTAAGGGACCGCTCATATTAATGTTACTGGGACTTAGCGTACTAGGAACAAGTCCACCTTCAATAGCTCTGAACAGTGTTATATTGTTCTTTGTTTCCTGGAACAAAGAACTACCAATTCCTCCATGTTTTTACCAACAAGTGATGGTTCACTAATTCCTTCCTAACTTTTCTAACAGAGCACTGTTTCTCAAAGTGTGGTCCTTAGAGCATCAGAATCAGTAGCACTTGGGGACTTGTAAGAAATGTAGATTCTCAAGTCCCACTCTACAATCAGAAACTTTGAGGGAGAGGCACCTTGATCTGTGTTTTAAGCCTTTCAGAGACTTTTGATACACACTCAAGTTTGCGAACCACTGCACTAAGGAAGTATGATTGTTGTCTGTCCTGGATGTTTCTAATAACCACATCAGATAGTCCTTGTATCAATTCACAAACCTAATTTTAAATGAGCCAAAATTTTTAAACATAGCAGTTATGTTGTAAAATAACATGCAGGCAGTCCAAAATTTGTACAAGATTTAACTGAAAATTGAATTGAAAGTTGGCATAATGAAACTTGGAATAGATTTCCCCATGGGCCTAATGCTACAAAATTGTGGCAAAGGAAGGAAGCCATTCCAAAGGAGTCTACTCGTGTCAATTTAATTGTACTCCAGTATTGATAGCATTAACTTCAGTTCTGAGAGGAGTGACAATGAGGTTTAAGAAGGAAATGAGAAGGTTAAGAGAGGGAGAAAAAAAGAAAAAAGAAATAGGTAAAGAGGAGAAATAGCTATGCCCCCACTTTTTTTTTTTTTTTGGTGTAGTGATAACTACAGGTACAACGCACAAAAATCAATTTTCTTTGACTGCATTAAAACTTGCTAGATATATCAGAATCCTAAGTTTTATCAAGTCCGCTTTACAATAGAGCTTTATTCTCTCTTCAAATCTTCTACATCATAGTAATAAGGTAGAGTGTGTACATTTTGCTTTAAGCTCTAAAGCTGGTGAAACCAGAAAAAAACACCTTCTAGGTTCAAGCAGAAAATAGGAGTTAAGAAATATAATAAGGAGTAGTGTTATATATTGCTCCAATATAATAAGGAGCACTGGGGCTCTCAAGAATTAGAGGCACATGCTCTAAGGAATCCTTTCTCCATTTTTGACACTACATCTCAAAGAACACACCCTTGGGCTTAATTTCCCCCTTTATGCACCAGTTTGTGACACCTACATCGAAGAAAACCCCTCTTCCACCTGCCCCCACGCAAAAGTCCAATTTGGGCAATGTAAGTTATCTCAGATGAATGTTGGAAAGAAGGCAACTGAAAATTATTTCACATTTAGGTATGAATAACTAATCAAGCTATTAACTGGTAAGTTCAGGCAGCTATTGCTGATTTTCAGGTTATTCTCTACTTTGCTTCTAACTCAGGGGTCCTCTTTGATTTCTATCACAATAGATATTGCACGGTATTTTCAGAGCATCCAGAATAGGGGTATAGACAACCTTTGTAAGTATCAGTGATTGAGAGCTTGTGAACTGAGAACTGCCACTGATCTTTCATGTACTTTCACCATAGAAAAAACAGGAAACTAACTTCAACAGTCACTACAGAGCAAACAATCTAGGAAGGTGCCTGTGATGATTAAAAACCAAAAGCAAGTTGAAAACAAAAACCCAAAGACAAAAGCCAGAGCTTCTCAAAACTGGGGGCTTGTCAGAATTCCAGGTGGAGACTTAGGACCCAGGTTCACAGCACCACCCCAAACAACTAGGCATTCATATTTTTTTAAAAAATTCCCCACATGGTTACATTGCTCAGTATATAAAATTATTGCCAGGGGCATCAGATTTACTCCTGCTTCCAAATCTCATGCACACATGTTAACTCCTGCTTATGAGTTTTCTGAAGAGCCTAACCAATATTCTTTAACTTAGAACACATAACCATAGACATCCAGTGGCTTCCCCACCAGATCAAACCTACTACCTGTCTTTTCACATGTTAGTTAAAATTCAGTTCCCCTTTAATCTTTAGCAAACTCATACCATGGATGTAATCCTTGTTACAATTTGCTTTTGAGTCAGAACTTCTTTAAATTAAATACATTTGTGTAAAGTTACTATATTTGACATATATCCTCAAACCACAAAATATGTTTTCTTTCTCCATTTTCCACTCATGTTTTGTGATGGTTTGACACGTGAAAGACAATTCCTCGGGACAGACACATGATGGTAATAGAACTCTCCTACCCTAAATATTACAAATTCAGAATTGATAGCTCATCTTCAGTACTACCTCAAAGGATGTTATAAGAAGGGGCAATGGGAGCAGGGTAGTGTGCAGGAGGGATACGGCAGATGGGGGCATTTTACAGTAAAAGTTGTTTTTCAGATGGACCAGTTTTCAGTTACTATAATGACAGGACAGGTATGGAATGTGTCCAAAAGTGGTCATTCCAGCCAGCTTTCTAAGACTGAAATATAGCCCTATACCATCGCAATGTACATACTACGCTTTTCTTTGGGCATGCCTGCAGTTGCTGTCATCTGTCAGAGTGAAATTGTGCCCATTCTCAAAATAGCATGCCAGTTTCCTGGGATCAGACAGGTCAGGTTTCACTGGAGAACAGAAATGAAAGGGTGACTTAATGTCCCTAAACTAGGGACAGATTCACAGCTATTAAATCTAAGACCATGCCCTATGATGGGTTTCACCTGTTCTAAGAGATAAAGACGTGAGAGCTCATAACCAAAACCTAACTTAAATTTATGATTGTATAAACAGGAACACCTAGGGGTTTAAATGGCCTTAAAGCACTATCATGACGAAAGCTCCAGCAGTAAGAACAAAATAAACCAGTTCCTATGACGGAATACCCTAACACTATTTCTACTCCTTTACCCTTCTCCCCCTTTACCAAAATTCATTAGAGGCTATAAAAGCTCAAAATGCACAATCTCAGCATCATTCGTATCCAAGGATGACCATGGAACACAGTGTTTGCTATGAGATATAAGCAGCACTCCACTGGAGTGAGTCTGGAGGAGATGTAACTGGTGCCTTTCTTTTCCTTTCTTCTGGACTCAAGTGGTACCTGAACAGTAGCTGTCGACTTGTAATTAGAAAGAAAAAGTCGAGAGAATCAGACACACCAGCCCTGTTGTGACTGAGATGTCAAGCCAATACCAGAAGCAGCCTACCTCCAGACATCTTGTTATGTAAAATTTGTTAAGATCACAGTTAGCTGGGTATTCTGTTACTTTCAGTGGAACGCATACCTAACTGATACGTGGCCTCAACGTAATGGATGCCTTCCAGTTTAAATTTCTCTCATCATAGTCCTAGTGTTGTACTAGTGAATATTTAATAACTGGTTCCCTCAAAAGGACAAAAGAAAAAACCCTGATTAGTAGTATTTGCTGGTTTCTGTAGTCTTTCCCCACCACGGAAGTTTCAGAAGACCAACAATGATGCCACTGAAAATGCAGATAGGAAGGGATTCATACAACTGGATCTCACGAGCCAATGCAAACCACCTCCACTACATCACTGGCTATTTCCCCAATAACTAACTACATTTTCATAAAACTATTAGAGTTCATTAATGTTACTTTCAATTTCATTATAATAGAGAACAGAATTTCTACAGAGAGGAACACAAAACTCAGAATTACTGAATGTAAAGATAAATTGGCTAAATTTATTAAATTGGAAGGAGCTATCAACTTCAGGAAAAACTTTAAATGGAAACTTAGAAGTTGTTTTCAGTCTCAAGCCAAATGTACTTATTAACTCAATATGAAAACTTCCAATTTTCCTCCTTGGAGGAAAGAATAGAATTTAATTCACTATCACAGCAGAGAAAATTTAGTACACAGATTTGAAAACAACATTGGTATAATGTTAAATAACTTGCATGAAAACATATTATAGCTCCCATAAATGTGCGTGGCTTTGCCTGTAATCCAGAATGAAAAGGGAAGTTTTTCCACTCCTCTAGTCCTTAGGTCTATCTATTTTTACAATAGGGCTGCTGTCATACGCAATTACCTAAAAGAGAAGAAAACTTACACTATAGTACAACATACTTTAGTGGCTGTTATCTATGAAGAGTTATTCCCTACAATTTCCTTAGCAAGGTCTCTGTGGATAGGAATCCTTATATATTAAAGCAAAGCAAAATCTTAACACTCAAGTTTTTGTTTTTGTTTCTGTTTTTAAGCACCAAAGTAGTTCTTCTACAAACATGCACAAAGAATTGCCCCACTCCTTCAGCATGACAAGAGCATATAATTTTCTTGGGATGGATAAGTACAGGCTTCATTACCAAAGTGATTCTTTAGATATTAAATGGCCTAGTAAGAAAATATTTCCAATTGAAATAACTGGAAGTTCTGAAAGAATGGTTATTCAAAATGTCTTCTGATTTCTTACTTTTTCCCTGGTAAAATCCCCAATATCTTTGTCTAAGTTGATTCTTAGTTTGTTCTGAGAATATCTAATTGGTAGTGGCATAGCGTATAATTTAAGAGCATTAGCTCAAACTGAAAAAAATAAGTTCACTTACATTGCATTCTTTTTTTTAATAAGGATAGTTAAAATACTAAAGAAATAAGCCAAGTGTGTCTTAAAATAGTCATTCGGCCTAACTTTTATATATATTATTCTTTACCATAGGCTCTTTGTAACCGCTATAAATAAGCAAAAAAAATTATCAAAATTTTGGTGTAACAATCTTCCATAGTTACAATTTGGAATAAAATAGGATTCTATCAATGCAAAATTGATCACCAGAAATATCTTGTTATAGTGGACTCCAAGATGGAACCAAAAATAATTTTTATATTTTTAAGCAAAACCTGCTCAGCTAATTTTATTCTGAAGACAATGCCTGAATTTTATTTCAGCATTCAAGAGGTTAAAAAATCTTTCGCGACACAAATCCATAGGTACACTTTACTCAATTATTCATGTATTATTCTATGCCAATGAAGCATCTAAAGATGTGCCAGGAGATGCCAAATGGATACAAACCACACACACACACACACACACACACACACACACACAATGTCCTAAAAGAAATCAGTCAGTTAAATTCACATGTGGTTTAGAAAAATTAACAGCACGGCGCTGTTTATGTTACACTGAGCTGTTTCTGATTACAGGAAAGCATACCCAATCAATAGGAGATCAAATGCCCATACTTGAGTATCCAAACAAAAAAACAACAGTTGTAAATACTGTACTGAAATGCTTTTAAATGGTGAGATTTTACCTTTAAGATATCTGAACTTTATACCAGAGGGACAGTTCTGGTTTGGGTTAGCCATTCATTTTGTAACAGTTTTCACCCAAGGCATAGGATTTCTCATGATTATTGAGGTAATGTATGTAAACCATAACCACGTCAAAGTTCATGGAGGAAACAAGTTAAGAATATGCAGTCGTGATAGGAAAAACTAAGTGATACTCAAAGTTCCACATTGTTGTGACTTCTCACCAAATGATGAACCAAGACCATTGTATAAAACTGATCTAATGAAGTACGACCATGTATTACAAATGTTTATTATAATCATCTTTGTGTCTTCGATTTTTAGAAGTTCTACTTATTAACTGTGTAAGAAACAATCTCCAAGAGTGCCGCTAAAAATATAAACATCTTATGTAAAGCTTATTTTTATATCCTTTGAGGCACTGTAAAATTTCCCTTGACATTTAACTAGGTCTAGAAACTAATATATGAGAGAAATTGGGAGAAAGGAGGAGGCAGCAGGGAGACATAGGTATTGCCAGTGTAGCAAGTTCTTCGGTTTGCTTTTTTTGGCATCACCGTTAATTGCCATGCATAGCAATTGGCTACAAAAAGCACTTATTAATAGCAGCTGCCCCTCATGCTTCAGAATTTTTAAAAAATCAATACCTAAAAAATATTACAAAACAAAACCACTGGTTTCATAAAGGTACAGAAACTAAAATATTCAAAGCAAATATTATATTTTATTGGATGGGCTCTAAACCCTTAGAAGGACCTATCAAAAAGATAAAGGTAGGCTGTGAAAATTAGATAACCAGTTGGACCTATCACTCACCACACCTGGACGTCTAATAGTTCTAAAAGCTTAATTTCACAAATGTAAAAAAAAAAAGTAAATAACTGCATTTTAAAAAGTGACGCAAAGTAGTATCTGATATGCAATCCAAGGTTACAGAAAGGTTGAATTTCCTTTAGAGATAGATTTAAACTAGCCATTTCCACAATACATAAATTCACACAACCCTAGTTTTCAGAATTTGTGGATTTTTTCTCCTTCTCTCATGCACTGACAATTCTTTGTAGAATTATTCCTTAAATTAACACACTTCTCCCAAAATAATACTCTCACAGGTTTATAGTAGATATCCTTATGTGTATTTCAGATGATTATAGCTACAAGTTACTTTCTAATAAACTGTATAAACAATAGCAATTTTAAAGCAACGTATGAAAGTAACCAATGTACTTTTTCAAACTGTTATTTTAGTGTGACTAAAGACAATTCTATTATCCTACAAGTTGAATGAGAAGGGCATTCCATTTAAGAAAGTTCACCATTCTTCCCTTTAAAATCAGAGAAGCATGTTAGGTTATTAATGGGAGGAAAAGAAGAAGGTAAGTGTGCTTTTTAAATTGGGGACAACTATTTCTCCAAGGCATTGTCAGAGACACCACTCATTTTTGCCTTACAGGCGTCATTACCAACCTATACTACTTGTGAAGAGAAAGCCTGCTCTACCATCTTCTGAACTCTGATCTGTAGTTTACCCAATTCCTGTGTTTCTTACTCATTTTTTTGTTTTCTACTGTGATATTTTCTTTAACCTCACGTCAGAAATACATTTTCACAGTGACTTTACACCTCTGTCCTCTTCAGCATCCAGCAATGTTTGTAAAAATATCTAGAAGGGTCCCCTTATTTTGCTGTCCACGATTTGGTGTATTTCCAAGGGTGAGAGGAACAGATTCAAGCAGCTGAAACTTCATCCTTTAGCAAAGCTTAACAGCTGCTTCCATTTACAGCTTTCAAGACCTATCCTGGTTTACAAGTGTTTGCACATGTCGGCCAGGCTACCAAATACTAGAAGATTCTCTACAAGTGAAATTTACACATGGGGGAAAGTTCACTGTGGTAACGCTGCAAAAAAAATCCTTAGACTTTTCATTCCTTCTTCTTTACTGGTTCTCAACTCGCCTAGTTACGCTCCAGGCATGCAAGCCTCGCTGTCACCCCTCTGACATTTTCCTTCAGCACAGATACAAAGCAAGGTGAAACTTCTCAGATTTCGTAACTCGGCACTTGGCCACACCCTGACCAGACACGCCTTCTCTACACCTCCCCATCCCTCCCTCCTGAAAGACTACGCAGGACAATATTTCTTTTAAATCGGTTTGCTCGTTCCTTTATATTTTTAAAGCCCGTTTCAATCGCATAATAAAACCGATATCCGGTGGCTCCCTTAAAAAAAAAAAAAAAATTGCCCACCCGTATCTACTTGACCCGAAAGAAAAACTTGAGTTTCTGCTTTCCCGGAGAGAGGCACCCCTCCTCCCCCTCCTCCCTCGGAAGCGCCCGGCGTGGCTCCCCGCCCTCCCCACGCGCGCGGGGGCGCGGTGACAGTCCCCTGCTGCTCCTCCGCTCAGCGCCACAACAACTTTCCAAAACCCTGTACTAACTTCCAGGGCACAGCCTCTGCGGAGAGAAGCCGCAACGCTCGAGACCCCACGCTAAAAAGCAAGGCAGCAAGGTCCTACCAGCTCGGCTCCTGATGACGTCGGTGAATCCGTCCCCAGCGGCATGTTCTCGGGGCTGCTCCGGACCCCCAGGCTGAGCCATAGCCACACGCCACGTGTCCCGGCTCCCCCACGCCCCAAACTTTGGAGGCAGGTGGGTCCGCGCGGTCCGCCTGGTGCCCTCCAGAGCAGGTAGCTAGCTGGGAACTGGTGTGTGAGGGCGGATTCCTCTTCTCCCCGGGCCCTCAGCCACGGAAATAGGGATGCGTAGGGGGCGGGGAGGGATGGTGAGCTGGAAAATACAGAAGCACCGACACCTGGCTTGGTGGAAAGGCGAAGCCGTCAAAATGCCCAGCCCATGCTTGGAGAGGAGGAAACAGGTGCTGTGTCCCAGCTCCTGCCCCCAAAATAGAGTGGGCGAGGCCTGGAAGGTGAAAGCTGAGGAGGGACCCGGTGGTCAATAAATCCACAAGCAAGTTGGAGACTCGCTTTTCCACGCTGCGCAGAATCGATGCAAAAACAGGAGCAATTAGGGAGCCGCTTGCCAAAAAGCAGCACATGAGGTCATGAATGATTTAGCATTGCAACTTATAAGATGACTACACTGAAGAGAAGGGTCACTGGCTTTTGCTGTCTGGGTCACTCGAACGCGTGTACCCCATGGTTGGATCCTGACTCAAATGCACTGACCAGAAATGGGGAATATAGGCTGAGAATAATCATATTTCTTAGGAGATTTCACCAAACCTACCCACCCTTCTTTCAGTGTGTATATTCACTCTGACTGGCTCCTCCATCCCTTCCTCCCACCACTGAAGCTAGAATTAGATTGGACTATAAACAGCTCATATGACTTTATTTTCTAAAAATTTCAGAAGCGACTTCCATTTGGTTAGTATCCTTACTGCTCCCCACCACCACCACCACCCTGACACACATATAATTCATCCTGCACTTCTTCGGGCAGAAGCCCAGTCACCGCAAATCCTGCCCATCACCTACCAAAGACAAATTAACTTTACAAGAAGAGCCTGGCAAGGGGCCTAGCAACAGCTAAGGATTTTCTTTTCTTGTTTTCTTCTGCATTTTCATGCAGAGTACATTCCTACCCTCTTCTAAAGCACTGTTCTCTAACATTGCTAGACAGTGGAATCTGGGAACTTTTCAAACCACTAAGGCTTGGTTTCCACCCCCAGAGATGATGATTAATTGTTCTGGACTCTCACCTGGGCATCAGGAGTTTAAAAAGCTTGCGGGTGATTCCAATGGGCAATCAAGTCTGAAAAACATTGTGATGAAAGAGCCGATTCGGTGCCTTCATCAAGACAATTTTATCAGTAACCCTCTTCCATTCCCATTATAATGCCTTAGATTAAAAACATAATATTTTTAATACCTGTTTTCCATTGCCAGATTGGCCTTTTGCACGACAGTGGATAACTTAAGTTGACAAAAACGTAGTAGTTAGGCTTAGCTCCAGAATTTCCTTAGATTAAACATAGAGCAGCTCTCAGGATGGAGTCTCAACTTGGTATTTCTCAGTTGGCATCAGCCTGAGATGTTATGCCTACTGAAAATCTGTCTTTGTTGTTATTTATAGGCAGACCTCTTAGGTTTCCCAAATGCCTATTCTTTTCAGAAATATCAATGCTCTTTCTAACAAGTTCATCAGATGGGAAATATTCAGAGATACAGCATAGCTCCTATATCAGAAAAGAATAAAAGTATAACAATTGTCCAGAATTTTTTTTAATCACAAAGATTGTGGCATACTAGTTTATATTATTATGCTACTCTAATCAGAACAGTAAGGAATTGGTACAGAGATAAAATGATGGAACAGAATAGAATACAGAAACATATCCAGCCAAAGGGAATGCATTACATATGACATTTCAATTTAGTCATTAAAAATGGAATATATCATAATGGTGTTTCCATAAAGTTACACTGCTGTAATTTAAACTGTATAAAAATAACTTCCAGATAGATTAAAGATCCAAATATACAAAATAAAACCAAATAAATGAGGAATATATAACAGTTTAAATTATGGGGGAATTCTTAAACCAAACACTAATCTGCGATGACTTTAAGGAGAAAATTGTCACTTTCAAGTACGTGAGAAATAAAATGTTCTATAAAGCCAAAGACTTTATAATAAAGCAAAAAGACAATAAACTGAGATTAAAACATCTGAACAGAGGTTTAATATCTCTACTTTAATAAAATTCTACAAATTGATTTAAAAAAACAATCCAATTAAAAAAAATGAACAAATAACCTGAACAGAAAATCCACAAAAGAGAACATGCAAATAACCAATAAACCTTTGAAAAGTTATCTACCTTCTCATAATCAGGAAAAGGCAAAAGGAGGTATTTCCCACCCATCAGATAGAGGAAAGAACAAATGAATGGAATAACATTCAATTCTGGAAAGTGGGTGAGAAAAAAAGCCATTTATATACCACACTAGTGAAATACTGACACATTTTAAGAGAATAACCTGAAAATAGCTATTAAAATGTACATAATCTGTTGCCCATCAATCCCTCTTTAGGAATCTATCTTACAGAAATAAAATCACCAGTATATAAGGATATATATAAGGTTTTTAATTAAAGCCTTATTTCTAAGAAGACATTCACTGGAAACCACCTAAATGTCTTTTAATTGGGAAACCATTGAAGCAATTATATCATATCACACAATGGGATATTATGCAGCTACTTAAAAGAAAAAGAGTATGATTTGTACCCTAAATAAGTTATTATCAAAACAAACCAACTGCAGTGCTATATTAAAACAACAATATATGTATCACAATGAAGTTCATTTTATTTGGGCAAGCAAAGGTTCATTTTAATACATGAAACCCAATTATTGTGATTCATCGCATTAAAAACATGAAGGGTAAAAATAAATGCAGAAAAAGTGTTGGAAAATTTAACTCACACTTGCAAAAAAATTTTAAAAATATAAAACCTCCTGGTAAACTAGGGATAGAAGGAATCTTCCTTGATCTGCTAAAATGTATCTATAAATAATAGCAAATACTACCTTAATTAATGTACTAGTCAGTGTAACAAGAAAACAAAGTAAAAGTTATAAGGTTTGGAAAGGGAGAATGAAGTTGTTACCGTTTGCAGACTACATATACGTAGAAAGCTCAGAGTCCTCGGATAATAATACTTTACAATTAATAAGTGGATTTAACAAGGTTTCTGGATGTCATGTCATGTTTAGGTATATTCCCAACAACAACAACAACAACAAAAACTACCTGCATCAAAGACAGGAACAATATTGCAGCATTTTACATAACAGCTAAAGTTAGAAACAACCCTTATATCCATAAACAGTAAAACTGATAAATATATATGGCTATATTCATAAAACGAGTGCTACAGCAATGAAACGAATGGACTACTGCTACATGCAATAACATGCATGGATTCCACAGGCATAATTTAAGTGAAGGAAATAAACACTAAAGGTACATACTCTATACTTCTATTTACATAAGAATTAAAAGCAGGTAAAACCAATTTATGGTGATAGAAGATAAAACTAGTTATCTTTTGAGGGATGCAGAGATTGGGGGTCAGGATAGCTTCTGAGATTCTTGTAATACCTGTTTCTTGTTCTGGGAGATAGATATACTTGTTCATTTTGTAAAAATTAAGCTGTGCATTTATAATTCATATATTTTCTTTATGTATATTTCCATGTGAAGTTCCATTTTAAAAATAAACATGGGTTCAAATTACATGCAAATATATTTAAATATATTTGTGAAATATTGTTATATGAAACAAGCAAATTGTAGTTTAATATTTATAGTACCTCATTGAAAACCATCAACTATATGAGGATGTATACTGTTGGTACAAGCAACTGCATAAAAACATATATATGAGCATACAAAAGGGAAACTGTGTCGTTTTAATAATGAAGAAAGATTCTGTGAACCTCTGAGATGCTTAAGCTTTGAAAGACTGAGAGAGTAGAGAGCTAGAAATGTTGCTCATTATTTTATTCTATTACAAACATCTTCAAAAGTTAGTTTCAAGTATGCCTGGAAACCCTCTGGTGTAGATGGTCAAGCAATGAAAAAGAAGCCATTTGCAAATCTTCCTTCTCCCTAACCCATACTGTTGTATTTATTTCAACAAATATAGAAGATAGACTTCTTAGCATTTTCTTATTCAAAACTTTAAGGCCAGAGAGGCTAGAATACCTCTCTTTAGATGAGCCAGTTACTTCTAGGTGACTGCTTAAAAGGCCTATAGAAATTTCAGATTACTGTTCACACAGGGTATTATCTCAAGTAAAAGAATTCCATGGACCCTGCTAACATTTCAGTTACTCTACATCAGAAAGTATTTGCAACTAGAGAAGAGCAAGACATTCAAATAATATCATGTCAAAGGGTTTCAGATTTCTAGCTAAAGCCATTTATTTTATGAACCGTCCAACTAGAAAATGAATAACATGGTATGATTAACTGAAAGTCCACCACTTTAATTATGAATAGATCATGGCATCCTAGAAGCTCTCAAAGATGGCACATCCCTATTGTATTAAAAATAAGCATTCCATGTAATTTCCTTTAGCAGATAATGCTGAAACGTATTTTAGATGTATGTTTTATGCACTGTCATCACTTTTATATAGAGGTATCCATTGATTGCAAGAGAGAACTTTCATGAATCAACATGGCTATTAGTTGGTTTTCTCTTAACACAGATTTTAGAAAAAACTCAGTTTGAAATAAATGTATTTTAGGGATGCAGAGAAAGCATTTTTTCCCTAGGAGACTGGAAGTTGAGTTGATATTTTTAGATTGCTGTCGTAGATTCTGCAAATTTTTCTAAGAAACATTTTCTACACAATCAAGGGTAATTTGAATCACTACACTTTCCCATTCTTTCCAAAGAATTTTTTTAGGGATCTCTTTGAAATTTTGACTACTAGAATGATCTAAATTTAAGCATTCTCTTCTGGCATGTCCTCAGACTAGGAGTGTTTTAGGAGAAGACGGAATGTTGCCTTGATATTGAGGATCTAATGATATTAGAGCTAAAATCTAGGTGTTAAGATTTTTCTATTCACTGTCTGAAAACTTCCAATATCCCATGCTGCTTAAGATCAGTTTCCTAGGTTGAATCTGGTAGTAAGGTTAATTTTCCTCATCCTGGTTGTTACCATCAAGCTGAGTCCCAGAGGTGGGTCGGGGTGGGGGTGGGGAGCTCTCATGAGTCTTTAAAAGCCTCTCTACCCTAAGCAGACACCATTTTCCTCTTCATGCAAAACAAACATACACCCACGTACTATAAGGAACAAGCACTTAAGTTTCCCATAAGCTTCCCCATCATAAATATTATAAAAGTGGTAAATGAGTGGGTTTCTTCAAATGATTTCTCAGCTCCTCAGATAATGGGCCAGTTTGACTCTACCCCTGTGTGACCCGCCTGAAAGATCATTTCCTTTTGGATTACAATACTAACACTTGTTTAGTTCATGACTGACATTTATAGAATGGTCTTGATACAATTCATTTTATTGGGGAAATTAGGCAAGTACACACATGACAAAGAGAGTATAGAAACAATGCAAAATAATTACAAGTGTAGCAGAGGCTGTTGATGCCTCATATATCCCCTTGGCACACACCATTCCCACGTGTACCCACAGCCTCTGAGAGCAAGCATGGGGGACTTTCTACCTGAGGGCATTCTCTGGCCTTTGGAGTATGCCAGGCCTATACTCAGAGCAGGCCATACACACCAGGAAGGTAATGGCGTCGGAGCAGTCTGCAGCAATGACAAATGGGAGTTGGTAGATAGATTCTCCAGTTTCCTTTCCAAGATGAGATAACTCTGAGGCAAATATTCTTCCCAATCTCCCACAATCCCTAACAAGATTGAGACCCAGTTGTCCACAGCAGAAACCTGTTCATTAACACACACTATATTAGGTTTTTTCCTTTGCCTCTATCACCTCCCCATTTCCCTACTAGAGTTATCACCTCTCAAATTAATCATTTGCTTTCAAATTCATGTCTTAGCATCTGCTTCCAATTATAGCTTTGCCACTAATTTTCTATGTAACCTATAGAAACTTCTGGATGTCATTTATTTATTAAAAGATTGGAAAAGACTGCTTAGTAGCTAATGTCACAGACAGTTCTAAAATTTTAATTGTGTCTGGAGACCCGGAATTTGCCCAAAATTATCAAATTCAGAGCCGTGCCTGATTAGATAATTGAAGAGGAGAAGGAGTAAACCCTTCTTCTGAGGTTTAGTTATAGCAGAGCTGTTTTCGGAAGTCTGTGCTGTCAAGAAAAAGGCCAGCCTAGCAGGCAACACAGGAAACATAGTAGTCTATGAGTGAAAGTTTCTGGCCAAATTAAAACTCCAAAAATTAAAGTTGCAAACATTAGTGATTTCTTCAAAATGGTCTGTACAAAGAAGAAATAAATTTGACATGGGTCTAGTCACAAAAGAACCGTTGGTCATACATTGTTATCTCAGGAGGTCGAAAAGAATAATCATCAGCTTCTCCTACAAATTGGTTCATTTTTCAAAATATGCTTATGTTCTTTCCCAAATCTGCCTCTTAACCACACTGAGCCTCATCTTTTCTTCATGTGCATGGCTCCACATGCTCTACCAGAACCTTGGCAATACCCAATCAAGAAGTATAATCTCCTTTCCCTTCCCTTGGAATTGGGGAGGCCTTGGTGATTGCCTTGGTGAATTTAATGTGGCTGAAATATGCTGGGTGACTTCCAAGGTTAGGTCATAAAAGGTGATAAAGCTTCTGCCCAGTTGTCTCTCTTGAGATACCCTTGGAACCCAGCCACCATGCTGTGAGGAATACAAGCAGCCACCTGGAAAGGTCATCTATAGGTGTTCTAAACACAAGACCAGCAAAATTCCCAACTAACAGCCAGTGCCAACCATCAGACATGAATAAGGAGGGAGTAAGTCTTTAGATGATTCCAGCCCCCAGCCTTGAGTCGCTTTCTATGGTAACATGTGGAAGAGATCAGATATTCACGTCAAACTCTGCCCAAATTTGAAGATCCATGAGAAAAATCAATACTGTCATTGTTTTAAGCCACTACATTTTGAGGTGGCCTGTTATGTAGCAAAATATTTCCAGAAATAAATGGTAAAGTGGAAATATCACCCATTAGATGAAATAACATATGTGAGAACAATTTGCTAGCTGTGAAATGCTATGAATATGAGGAATTTTCATTTAGATCTTGCCGCTATAGAGCTTAACAGTATATTGTTCATATAAGGCATACACATAAATATTTGAAAAGTGCCCTATGAATGGTTTCAAAAGGTGCTGTAAGAAACTACCTAGGGAAAGACAACTCCGTACTTGACAAAAATTAAGTATGAGAGCTTATACAACAATCAACAAATATTTCTCTGTATTGCATATATAAATTTGGATTTGTATTCAAATTGTTTATCTATGCATGATATAAAGCTGAACAAATTTGATATGTGACAAGAAGTTAAGTCTTTCAGACACCGGGAAAGCATCCTCTGCAAATTCATGGACAACTCATCCAGTCCTATGCTTTCAAATACAGTGATTTCACAGCTTCACCATTTCCCCTGCAATCTAGACTTGTCATTGAACTGCCCATCCCATTTGTCCATTTAGATATTTAAAGGCCATTTCAAGTTCTTGACTGCCCCCCACCACCTGTCAATATGCTCTTCACCCATCTCAGTTAATGGCTCCATCATTTACCCAATAGCTTAGGCCTAATACCTAGGTGTCTTAGGCCTAATACCTAATACCTAGGTGACACCTCATATCAACCCCCTTCTCTCACATGCCAAATCAACCTATCAGCAAATCCTACGAACTTTACCTCCAAAATGTACCTCATACTGTGAATTCTCATAACCCTTGTCTAAATCACTATCTTCTATCATCTGACCACTGCATCGACTTCAGGGTTGTTCTCTGGGCTTGCACTCTTATTCCACTACAGATATGTTTTAGACAATAACCAGAGTGATCTTTTAAAATATTTAGCAGAAAAAAAATAAATAAAAATAAAATAAAATATTTAGCAGATCTCATCACTTTCATTCTTTTTTTTTTTAGCAGAGTAATACAGATGCCTTTGACTATATATATTTTAGTTATTATCAGGCACAATTTGTTGAATATTTTTTCTTCCCTTTTTTATCTCTCCTCTACTTCTTTTTTTTTGAATTTTTGAATTTTATTTTATTTATTTTTTTATAAGCAGGTTCTTATTAATCCATTTTATACATATTAGTGTATATATGTCAATCCCAATCTCCCAATTCTTTTTTATCTTATTATTTTTCAGTTAAAGTACAGTTGGTTTACACTATTATATTATTATATTAGTTTTAGGTGTACACCATAGTAATTCAATATTTTTATAGATTATACTCCATTTTAAGTTATTATAAAATACTGGCTATATTCCCTGTGCTATACAAGATATCCTTGTATCTTATTTCTTTTATACATAATGGTCTGTACCTCTTAATCCTCTACCCCTATGTTGCCCCTCCCCCATTTCCCCTCCCCACTGGCATCCACTAGTTTGTTCTCTATATCTATGAGTCTGATTCTGTTTTGTTATATTCATTTGTTTGTTTATATCACTTTCATTCTTAATTCTTCCAGTGCTTTCTCATCGCACTTGAACTGTAGTCGTACTTCTCTGAGCTTATTTCCTACTATTCTCTTCCCTCACTCACACTGTTCTAGCAATAGCCATGCCTTATAAAATATTCCACCCTCAAGTATTATGGGTTTTGCCTTGTAATGATCTAAACCACCTGAAAAGACACAAATGATCTGCCATATGGACATTGAGGCTATTTTTTTCAATACCTCATTCCAGCCTGTTTACCTTATTTTTTTATGTGTACTTAGATGTATGTGTGCAATAAGGACATATATATCCTAATACATACCCTAGGCACTGTGCTAAGTGCTAAGAATACAGTGGTAAGTAAACACTCTGGACCTAATGGCATGTCCCATCTTTTGGGGGAGGTAGGAAAGCAGTGATCAAATAATCACACAAATAGATGTAAATTTGCAGCTGTGTCAAGGTGAGATACATGTTGCTTCAGTGCCTATGATAGCAGCACCTGGCTTCCTTGGGTGGGGTAGGGAGGGTTTCTTTGAGGAAGAAATTATTCATTTGAGATCTGTAGATAATAGCTAACTAATAGGATCTGTCTTTTGAAGTCCTGGCTATTAGAGCCAATGGCCTATTCATGGTACCCCTCTGAATATAAAATACAAAGTCAATTATGTCCAAAATATGGCTCTTGATCTCTGCTACCTACTTCCACCAGATCTCTTCCAAGTACCTTTTCCAGCACTTAAATAGTAACACCAATATTCCAGTTCTTCAGGCCACAAAAATTAATGTCATTCATTTATCCTCACTTTCTCTCTCACACCTCACCTTTAATGTATATCCAGAATCCAACTACATCTCCCCACCTCCAAAGTGGCTTCCCTGATGCAAGCTAGCACCATGACTCTTGAATTATTTCATATCCATCTATATGTTTTTGGGTTATGGCCCATTAGTGAGTCATAAATTAATTCAGTGCCTTGTAAACAACAGCAAAACAATGTCATAGAAAATAATATAATAGAAAATACTGAACTGCATAATGTATAGAAAGAGTAAATATTGTTTTGTAAAAAAGTTATTTCACTTTTATTTATACATATGTATGGACATAGATACATCTATCTCTAAGTGTATATGTGCATATATGTGTGCGTATATATCCTGAATCTCAGTGTGAAAATTTTCTTACTGTGTATCAATTCAAAAAATGTGAAGGTATTGTGGAGTCTCCCTGTTTCAACTTTTAGCCTCACTATAGACTATTCTCAAAACATCAATCAGAGGGATGTTCTTTATAGACAGTAGATTTTAATTATCCAATTAATGAATTTGAAATAAGGCAAAGATATTTCTCTGTTCAAAATGTTTAATGGCCTCTTACTTCATTCTAAATAAAAGTCAAGTGTAGACACATACAGTGGCCTGTAATAGTCACATATTCAGCCCTCATTCTCTCCCTTTCTCTTTAACCTAATCTTCTACTATCATTCTTGTACACCAAATCCCAATTCTTGCTGTTAAAACATTCTCAGCACATACAACCTCAGGACTTTTGCACTTGCTTTTCTCTTCGCCTGGAAGACTTTTCCATTTATATAACTTCATGGCTTGCTCCCTCACCTCCTTCCGATATTTGCTCACTTTCTCATTGAGGCCATCTGTGACCTGCCTATTTAAAATTGCTATCACCCAACCTCACTGCCCCAAATTCCCCATTACCTTTGCCTATTTTATGTTTCTCCATAAAACTTACAACTTCTGACATACTACACATTTTGCTTCTCTGATTTTTTTCTCTCTCCCCTGACCCATGATAGAATGTGAGATCCATTAGGGTAAGGATTTTTTGGTCCATTATGTGCTCTGCACAATCCCCTGTGTCTAGACAGTTCCTATGGCATAGAAGTTAATCAATAAATTGTTGACTGGTTGGGTGGTTGGGTGGGTGGACTGATGGATGAAATAATAAATAAATGAATGTATGAAAGGAAAAGTATTCCAAGGAGTGGCAACAATGTACAAAAAGGAATGGAAAGCAATTGAATTCTTTTAAATTCAGGAAAGGTGTGGAAGAGCCAAGAACTTGTAACTGAAATCATAACATATGACTCTTATCTTGTTTAATAAAGTGTGTAAAATAAGCCTTAAAAGGATATTACATCAGTTTAAATCTAAGTGTCTCTTCTTGGAACAGGACCATGATCTTTATACTGCCAGGATTTCTGGAAGAATACATTTGAGGGGTTTCTCAAATGCCTATGAATTATAAACCTAAGAGAAGGACCCATCAGTTTTTCCCAGATCTTATGAAAGATTATAATATTCTTGAAGCACTGGCTTTGGGCTCAGTTGTAACTTCATTATCCAAAGAACTTTTTATACTAAACAAATTTAAGTAGGAAACTCTTATTCTTTTACTAACAATTGAGTGCTAAAAATATTTAAAAATCTAACAAATACTTATACTTTAGATAGAAAATCTTACTAAATTTAACACACACGCACACACACACGTTAGCCTACTATAGTAGAAGTAGGGCAAGTAAAAACTAAGCTATGCTGTTTTACCTTATTGTATTAATGCAGTAATGAATTTAAAATAAATCTGATGATATCGTAATTTGGAAAATTGTTCTTAATTAAAAGGGAAACCAATGGGTAGAGTCTAATAAATGAGTGCATGACATTCTTTTCATAAACAAGTAATTCTAATAATATCTTTTGGGATTTTTCAAGGTATTACTATAGACTCACAGTTATTTTCAAATACTTCTGACTATGACCTACTGTAGGAAACACATTTTACTTTATATAATGCACATTAGAACACACAAAGATACATTCATATGTATAAAATTGAAGTAAATTCTCCTGAAGCAGTAATTACTCTTTTTCTTTATAAGGCATGTTAATGTTTCCTACTCTATTATACCCTATTCTATTTTGTTTTTAGATAACAATGGCTACAAGCTACTAAATTGATTTTATAATCAACTAATGCATTTGCAACTCGTAATTTGTAAAACCATCCTATACAGGAATAGGTGGCCTCTGCAAAGAGGGCATTGGCAAAATTTTTATAAGCTCTGCAAAACAAATATTGAAATATTGGGTTGGCCAAAAATTTCGTGCAGATTTTTCCGTTCCCACACGAACTTCTTGGCCAACCCAATAAAAATAAGAAAACATATAATTGTTTTATTTTACCAATATGCAAATATTCAGGAAGATACTACTGATATTATTTACATTGACATGGAAATAGATGCATAACTGCGGTTCAAGCAGCCTCATGCTCGGGTTCACTCATGCTGCGCTACAAGAACATTTTGAAGGACTTTCTTTTCAAATTTTTATTTGGAACTATGTGACTCATGCTGTAATATATACACTGACTCCAGAAATCCTTTAAATCTTTGCCTACATTAAAAAAAAAAATCTCTATTTCTAACTGTATTAAGGGCAATTAATCAGGGAAATCTCAAATACTAGTTCCAAACCTACACTATCAGAGGACTGAATAACGGTGCACAAGTCATGTATGTGTCTTCCTGTGTATCTGTGGTTACTGCAATTTCCTTTTATGTTGTACTTTGTAGAGGTTATTCAAGAGAAAGAGCTTTAAAATAGTAGTGTCTGATGGGAGGAGTTGGTACAACTGGGCAACAACCCAGAAGGATACTAACTCATGGGTTCCAGTAGATTCAAATGCACATTATCTTCAAATACCTGGGCCTACCATCACTGAGTCTAGGTGGGACAAAGGGACCATGGGTAGCTACACCAGTAAATGCAAAAGATCTCACATAAATAGACCACTGAAATCACTCAAGTCTTTATCCTTGGTGGTTAAAGAATATATAGGTTCTGTTGCATTAAAGGCACATTTTAGACCTACGTGTGTAGCTTAAACATTATTTAAGATCACAGCCAACTGGGAAAATAGCTCTATCTGCCCAGGATATGAAATGCTGCTATAAGGTTGTGGTAGTAGTGTTTTCTTAAACCTTTTTCATTAGAAGATGAAAAGCTGCCATTTCAGAGCTGCAAGGAGTTTTGAGTCACAGGAATTGAAGATTGATTGTTCCACTGTTTGGGAAAAAAACTATAAACATCTGAAAGGATCTTTTAATTTCACATATGCAAAGGCAACACCCCCTTCAGAAACAGAGAGATTTGAAATGCTGTGGTTTTTCCAACACTGTATAGGCAAAGAGCCATATTTCCTTTTGAGAAATAGTTATTGGCTCTGCATGGATTTAAAATTCACTGTATGTGAATTGGTGCTTGTTTCCACGGAGTGCTACATAGTCTTGTTTGAGCTTTTTATTTCCTGGAGACAAGGAGCTGAAAAGGAATTGGATTTCTAGAAGGACTTAGGGACAGAATCCTCATCTCACATGGCAGCAAACTGTAAATATTAACAATATGTTGATGATCTGACATTGGTATTAGCAGCAGTGGACATTTAGGAAGGATGATTGTACCCAGATAGCAATAATCTAATGCAAGATAGCAGTAGCAAGGCAGGAATGTGGTGGACCACAATTAACTAGAGGATAATGCAGAGGAGAGGGATATATTAGTGCGCTAGGGCTGCCGTAACAAATCACCACAAACTAGGCAATTTAAAACAGCAGAAACTAATCCTCTCACAGTTCTGGAGGCTAGAAGCCTGGAATCAAGGTTTCGCAGGGCTGTGCTCCCTCTGAAGCCCATGGGGAAAATCCTTCCTTGCCCTCTTCCAGCTTCTGGTGACTGCCAGCAATCCTTGGTGTTCCTTGGCTTGCAGCTGCATCCCTCCAATCTCTGCCTCTGTCATCACATGGCATTCTTTCTGTGTCTCAGTGTCTAAATTTCCCTCTTCTTGTAAGAACACCAGTTACTGGAATAGGGCCCACCCTAAATGAGTATGGTCGCATGTAATCACTTCTGCAAAGACTTTATTTCTGAGTAAGGTCATGTTCACAAATATTGAGGATTAAGACTTGAACATGTCTTTCTGAGGGACAAAATTTAACACATAATGGGGAGGGGGTGGTAAATTCCTACATGAACTTGTCTTTAAGGTAAAAAATAAATAAATAAATTGATTTGTGTACTTAATGGAAGTCTGACTTCTTTATTCTTCCAGTCTATTGAGGCCTGGATATGCCATATATACAGGTGTTCAATAGTATAATCCATGCTCACTGATTCTCAGTAAGAACTAACCAAATAATTGGATCGTAATGGTTGAATGAAAAGTGTATATAAATCAAAAGATAACATGTGAAATAGATAACAACTTTGTTAACTTTTATGATGTGACTTGGAAAAAAAATTAGTATTTTGAAATTTTCAAAGTACTAGCATTAAGTTCAGTTATTCTCCTTTTCAAGAATAGACAGTAACAGGTTTACCTTTATATGGAAAAAAAATACCAAGGATTAAATATTAACCATCCTCCTGAAGGTAATATCAACAATGGAATTTCATCATTAGTGATTTTGTTCCAAAAAATGTAACATAATTCACACTGTGAAGTATTTATTAAGCTGCCATATGTCCAAGGCAGAGTGCCATGTTGCCCTGGGGAGTTTGACACTAGAGATTATTATTTTAACTTAAAGAAGGCAAATTTTGATAGAGCAGTAAAATGAGTTGAAGGTTACCAATTCAGTAGCAAAGCTGCAGCTAGAAGGTACATCTAATTCAAATATTGTTTTCATATTTTAATAATTTTAATCAGACATTATTTCAAAAAAGCCATCATGATTTTTCATAAATTATTATACTCAATATTTACCATATTTAAATTATAACGATATTATAGTATTCAAATTGACTTGATATTTAGAGTATTGAAATAATAACATACAATTATTTACTAAAGCTATATTATAATAGGAAAAATCTTGATGGCTTCGTATTAAATAATGTTTAATTAATAATTATACAGAGTAAAGTAACAGTATATTTTGTGGGTTTTGTAGTACTCTGACTTTCTGTTAAAGTTTCAGTGGGACTTTGATGGGCAAATCTTAACACTGACTTCCCCTCTAAGAGTTCCTGACAGATGAAGGTCCCCCAATGGTGATACCAAGCAGGACCCTGCGGGGCTCCTGGTCACAAAAGCCTTTCCATGTCCCCTATTTCTTGATTACAGGAAATTGCCTTTGTTCAGCCTCCATGACCTTCCCTGAGTTCCAAGGGGCAGGTTCAAACAGTTGCTAATTAGGGAAGGGAGGGGATGTGGAGACAAGGGAGGAACAGTCAAGAAAACAATAGTATAGCCTTGGGGCAGGGTCCTGGGTCCCCCTCAAGGGATACACATAATGAAATCTGTGAGCTGTTTTGCAGATACAGGTGGGAGAAGTTAACAGTGTGCTGCCCACAAGCACTTAGACCTCAGACCCCTTGGAACCAGGAGGTTGATGATACTGACTCCCACTTACCTCACCACCAACCAGTCAGAAGAACGTCCACGAGCTGATCATGCCCTCTTTGAACCACTACTATAAAACTTCTCACTACCCCCTCCAGGTTGTGACACACACTTTTGAGGGCATTAGCCCTCTGTGGCCCCCTTTTCCTGGCAAAGCAATAAAGCTATTATTTTCTACTTCACCCAAAACTCTGAGATTTAATTCAGTGTACAGGGATACAGAGGCTGGATTCGGCTTCAGTGGTGATGATAATGACGGTGATGATAAAAAATACAATAGCTAAATTTTAAAAAATGTACTACTTTATTAATAGCAAGGTAATAGCCCTGAAATCTCTAACACAGCACTTCTCTGGTAATCTGCATGGGAACGTATGACTTAGGCTTAAAAAACAAAGTAAGGTTTCCTATCACACAACCTTTTTAAATCTCACTCCACACACCTGACCTAGCCCTGGTAAGTTTTCCCTATAAGATAATGAGGCAGATCAGTTTACCCTTTAGGGATATAAGAGAGCTGGGCACACAGAAAATGTAAAGTACAGGAGAAAAGCAGCACATCAGAGCTCAAGGGCCAATAATTCTTTGTACATTCCTGACAGCTTATTTTATCCACTTTGGATAAGCTCACTCTCTTGAGGCACCAGGTGACAAAAACAGTTTATAATCCAAACCATCTTACAAAAGCTATCTGTGAGGGTTTTAAAACATGGCCACGATTCAAGGCAATCCCTATCAAAATTCCAGTGGAATTTTTCACAGAAATAGGACAAACAACCCTAAAATTTGTTTGGAACCATAAAAGACCCTGAATAGCCAAAGCAATCTTGAGAAAGAAGAACTAACTTGGAGGCATCAGACTCCATGATTTCAAACTATATTACAAAGCTATAGTAATCAAGAGTATGGTATTGGCATAAAAACAGACACATAGATCAATGGAACAGAATAGAGGGTCCAGAAATAAACCCAAATATATATGGTCAATTACTTTTTGATAAAGGAGCCAAGAATATACAATGGGGAAAAGATAGTCTCTTCAAAAAATGGTGTTGGAAAAACTGGACAACCACATGCAAAAGAATGATACTGGACCACTATGTTACACCATACACAAAAACTTATTCAAAATGGATTAAAGAATTGAACATAAGACCTGAAACCAAAAAAAATTCCTAGATGAAAACATAGTCAGTAAGCTACTAGGCATCAGTCTTGGCAATGATTTTTTAGATTTGACACCAAAAGCAAAGGCAACAAAAGCAAAAATAAATGAGTAGGGCTACATCAAACTAAAAAGCTTCTGTACAGCAAAGGTAACCATCAACAGGATGAAAAAGCTACCTACTGAATGAAAGAAAATATTTGCGCAAGGATGTGGAGAAAAGGGAATCCTTATGCACTGTTGGTAGGAATGTAAATTGGTGCAGCCACTATGGAAAGCAGTATGGAGATTCCTCAAAAAATAAAAGAACCAAGGGTGAGCTGTGACAAAGCGAGAGAGAGGCATGGACATATATACACTACCAAACGTAAGGTAGATAGCTAGTGGGAAGCAGCCGCATAGCACAGGGAGATCAGCTCGGTGCTTTGTGACCACCTGGAGGGGTGGGATAGGGAGGATG
>NW_021703779.1:30028915-30148537 GCF_005190385.1 Monodon monoceros
CATATATACACTACCAAACGTAAGGTAGATAGCTAGTGGGAAGCAGCCGCATAGCACAGGGAGATCAGCTCGGTGCTTTGTGACCACCTGGAGGGGTGGGATAGGGAGGGTGGGAGGGAGGGAGACGCAAGAGGGAAGAGATATGGGAACATATGTATATGTATAACTGATTCACTTTGTTATAAAGCAGAAACTAACACACAATTGTAAAGCAATTATACCCCAATAAAGATGTTAAAAGAATAATAATAATAAAAATAAAGTTACAGTTAAAAAAAAAGGTTATATGTCAATTATATCTCAATAAAACTGGATAACAAAAAACAATTTAAAAAATTTAAAAAATAAAAGAACCACCATATGATCTAGAAATTCCACATCTGGGTATTTATTTGAAGAAAATGAATGCACTATTGCAAAAAGATATATGTATCCCCATGTTTATTAAACCATTATTTACAACAGCAAAGACATGTAGGCAACATATGTGTCCATCAGTGGATGGATGGATAAAGAAAATGTGAGATATATATATATAGTTCAGCCATTAAAAAAATGACATGTTGCTATTTGTGACAACATGGATGGACCTTAATGGCATTATATAAGCTAAGTGAAATAAGTCAGACATAGAAAAACAAATACTGTATGATCTCACTTATATGTGGAATCTAAAAAAGAAAAAAACACACAAAAAGAACTCATAGATACAAAAAACAGAACAGATTGGTGGTTGCCAAAGGTGGGGGGTGTTGGTGGGCAAAATGGGTGAAGTGGTCAAAAGATACAAATTTCCGGTTATAAAATAAATAAGTCATGGGGATGTAATGTAAAGCATTGGTGACTATAGTTAATAATACTATATTATATATTTGAAAGTTGCTAAGAGAGTAGATCTTAAAAGTGCTCATCACAAGTAAAAAAATGTAACTATGTATGGTGATGGACTGTGATGATCATTTCTCAATATATACAAATATTGAATCATTATGTTGTACACCCAAAACTAATATAATGTTATATGTCAAATATATCTCAATAAAAAATAAAACATGGCCACAAGTTCTTTGACACCCTGTTCATTGAGAGGTGGGATATATGTATCCTTCCCTTGAATTTAGGTTGGCTTGTGAAGCTTCAACCAATAAAATATGATGGAAGTGATGCTGTGTGACTTCTGAGGCTAACTTGTAAATGACCATGCAGCTTCCTTCTTGTTTACTGGAGCACTTGCTCTTGGAACCCAGATCCACCATGTAAGAAGTCTGAATACTCAGAGACTGTCATGCTGAATAGGCCATGTCTAGGTATTCCAGCTGATAGAAACCACTGAGCCCAGTATTCTAGCCACCTCTGTCAAGGCAACAGACCAAGTGAAGTTATCTCAGTAGACCAGGCCATCTGTCAGCTAAACACCACTGGCCCTGTTTGAATTTCTGACATACAAGTCTGTGATATAATGCAATGACTGTGGTTTTAATACACCAAGTTTTGGTATAGTTTGCTATGTAGCAATAGATAATCTAAACTTCAGGAAAATAAGCTTTGCTTCTCTCATCATTTGTTCTTTTTATACATATCTATATTACTTTTTTAGAGTTTATTCTTTTTAAATTTTTTTAATTGAAAATAGGTTTCTACTTCTTAACCCCCTTCACCTATTTCACCCAACCCCTATATTTTTATTCTTAACAGATATTTATTGAATGTCTTCTATGTGCTATGTCTTTTCTGGGCCATAAGAATATAATGGTAAAGAAAACACCCAAAATTCCTATTCTCATATAGCTTATATTCTACACAAGAAAGGAAATAAAATATATTCAATATATCAACTGGCAGTAATTGCTAAAGATGAAGTAAAACAAAGCAGGATAATATATGGAGTGTGCCAGAGGTGAGTTACCATTTTATATAGTATGGTCATGGGTGGCCTCTTTGATAAGTTGTAATTTAAGCAGAGACCATAATGTAATGAAGTGAAAATGTGACTCATGTAAGTATCTGAGGGAAGAACATTACAAGTAAATTGAACAGACACTACAGAGACCCTGAGGTGAGCCCATTGTTGGCATGTTTGAGGAAGGCCACAATGAGGCCAGTGTAGCTGAAGTACAGGGATCTATGAAGTAGGAAAGAGAGAGAGTAACTTCAGATAGGTTATAAGGTGTTGAATCATACACAGACTTTTAAGCCAAGGTAAGGGCTTAATTTTTTTTATCCTCAATGAGAAGAAAAGTCATAGAAGACTTGTAAGTGGAGGAGTGTCATGTCATAATTTAAATTTTGAAAGGGGCTGTCTGGGAGCTAAAGAGAGAAAGGAGTGTAGGGGACAATGAGCATGAAAAGAGGGACCAGTTATAATTCCTGAAGTAGTCCAGATGAGAGAAGATGAAGAGAGCCTAATGTGACCCTTATGTAGGTGATGAATGTGACAAAATGTTCAAAATATATCTCAAAGATAGTGTTGGCATGAATACTGTCCATGGGGCAATGCCTGCTAGGTAGAAAGGCTGAGTGTTTGTGAAACATACAACATTTAATTTATTTAGATGTCTACCTGATTAGACAGAAAAGTTGGCTGGGTTTAAAAAAGTGTTAAGCATGCAAACTCCTTACATTGCCTTTTGTTTACAACTCCAAGACCATCTTATCTTCATCTCCCCCTCCCTCAAGCAACCCTTCATGTGGGAACTATAGAATTGGTCACTTTGTTCCTATTTACTTAACCTCATCAGCATGTGGATTTTCTCATTATAATATATATATATATAAATATAATATGCATATATATTATATATATATATGCCAGGCTATAGCCATAGTGACCAGGAGCTGAGCATACACAGTTTAATCTTTGTTGAGAACATCACTCTGCTTGTCCAAATTCTTGCTATGTCCTTGGCTCATCTTTGAACATAATTGGGTCTTCTTTATATCATTTCTGTCAGTCAACTGTATACATTTTTTTCTAGTTATATCGATGGCCAGGACAATATTGGCATAATACTTAAAAATTCCCAAGTACATATGTCCACGTAACTTCTGCCTTCTATGCAAGTGTGTTTATACAAACTTACAGGAGTTTACAAATGTAATTTAAACTACTTTTGTTCTTATACTATTGTTTCTTTTGTCACCTTATCAGATTCTAGCAACCTTGCCTCCAATAAAATATAACACATTCAGTGACTCAGATACTGAGGAATTTGTTTAATATCATGGTTTTGGTACAAGTTTAAGTGTATGGGTATATAGGTGATTACTAGGAAGTAGACAGAACATGGACAAGGGTCTTCCCTTCTTTATGGGATGTTTATATAACATAACTCAAGAAGAATTGTTACCTTTTCTTCCTAACACACATGACCATAGGTACTAAAATATTTTTCTGTTCCTAAAGAATTACATAATACTAATAATTAATTCTTATATTAATAGTAAAAATAGAGGCAAGAGTTTGAATCAAGAAACCAAGATAGGGCTTCCCTGGTGGTGCAGTAGTTAAGAATCTGCCTGCCAATGCAGGGGACACAGGTTTGAACCCTGGTCCGGGAAGATCTCACATGCCACGGAGCAACTAAGCCCGTGCACCACAACTAGTGAGCCTGCCCTCTAGGGCCCGTGAGCCACAACTAGTGAACCCACATGCCACAACTACTGAAGCCCACGCACCTAGAGCTCATGCTCCTCAACAAGAAGAGCCACCGCAATGAGAAGCCTGCACACCTCAATGAAGAGTAGCCCCCACTCGCCGCAACTAGAGAAAACCCGTGTGCAGCAATGAAGACCCAAGACAGCCAAAAATAAATAAGTAAAATAAATAAATTTTTTAAAATTGTAAAAGAAACCAAGATAGAAAAATCAGAGTGAGAATGAATTTTGAATATTTATATTCATTCTTTATTCTTTAATATAGCCAGTCATATATACATATACAAAGCCCTAAGCTCTTTCTTACTAATTTCCATAAGATTGGTAAAAAAAAAACAGAATATATACTATTGTCTAGTGTGATAGGGCTAAAAAAATACTAAGTAAAGCAAATCATGGGTGAATGGATACTATGTCAGAGAAAATGCTATGTGTCCATCAAATTTTATTTCAATTTCTTCTTCTTGATAAGACCATATTTCCCATCCTCCTTAACAGCTCAGCAAGGGTCAACTGTCACTGTCAGCCCTGGACATAAAAATATCTGTACAATTCATCTACATTCTCTCTTCCATCTACCATGGCAGTCCTGGAAGTCATGTGCTTTAAATGGTTTAGCCACATGATGGAAGGAACTTGGATCCCTAAATCACCACTTTGAGTACATCCCAGGTAAGCCACTCAGCTCATGTTGGTGTATAATATGAGGAAGTAATAAATATTTGTTTTATTACACCACTGGGATTTCAGGGTTTATTTGCTACTGCAGCAAAACCTAGCCTATTCTCGTTTATTAAAGGAAGGGAGAAAGAGAGACAGGAAGGGTGGGAGGGAGAGGGAGGAGAAAAAAGGAAAAAAAGGGATAAACTCAGCATAAGGGTAAGGAAAGAGGGAAGATATTTTCTTGACTAAAAGAGTAGATATGGGGCTTCCCTGGTGGCGAGTGGTTGAGAGTCCGCCTGCCGATGCAGGGGACACGGGTTCGTGCCCCAGTCTGGGAAGATCCCTCATGCTGTGGAGCGGCTAGGCCCGTGAGCCATGGCCGCTGAGCCTGTGTTCCGCAACGGGAGAGGCCACAACCGTGAGAGGCCCGCGTACCAAAAAAAAGTAGATATGTTAGACACATGCCATTCTCTCATTCTAATCAAATGGCCTCAAACACACAGTAAAACACTGGTCAGAATATAACCATTTGTACACGTCAAAGTGAAGATTATCAATTGCCCCAAGGTTGTTTGATTTGTCTACAGCTTTTGCTTTTAGATATTTTACAGCAGCTTCTCATTGGTCATATTTTAGTGAATGATAGAGAAGCATCTTCTCTACCAGGAAACTTAAACCTGCTTAATTTCAAGTCATTACATATTGGTAGCTGTTGAAGCAGCCTCTATAAATATTCTGTGGAGGCCAAATTTCAGAAACTCAGTGATTTCAAACTGGTATGCTCTAAACTCTTGCATTTTGATAAGCCTTTCCTTTTTCTGCCTTTATGTATAAAGAAATGTTGATCAGAAATTTAGATTCAATACAGGATTAAGGTATTTGTATAAGTGAGAAATCATTCCTGGTGAAATGACCATATCTTTACCATTAAAAATAGTAAAATTATTACATTTACTCTCTCTAGATGTTCCCAAACACTTGTCCTGACCATAGTGAGTTTTGTATTCATGTTGCTTATTCATATACAAAACTTACCATTTTTTTGACTCAACAGATCAATGATGCTTGCCCCTGTTTACTTTGCTGTATTTGCTGAGAGTATCTAAGCAATGTCTGTTGTTTTCTAATAGAATAAGAATATGAAAGACATTCCTTAAATGTTGTCTTAAGTCCTTAGGAGTTGAACTGAGAAACGGATACATTACGGACATTCTAATGTCAGTGCATTTATCTTTTTATTGTATAACACACTAATAAGTTACATAGAGGTTTTTGGACTTAATGCTTCTGCCCAGGCCACTTTTATCACTGACCACGCCTGATTTTCTAGAAACCTATACATTGTACTGGTCTTGCTAATACTATGATGCAGAAGGAAGCTCAGAGCTTACAACATTCATGTCACATCTGAAAAGGCAGATGGGATTCGTGGGTATGACTTCATATCTTGGGAAAATATAAACATGGCAATAAATCTCCATTGTTTTCCTCTATAGCTAGCTCAAGAATCATGAATATTGGAAATAAAACAACTATAAAGGCTAAATGTGGCATATGCAACAAATCCAGAAAATCCAAGTTCCTTGACCTTGTCTTATGTTAGTTGTATCCATCCTGTGGAATTTGAATTTGATGCCACTGTTATGTTAATCCATCAGTGCATGTTAGTGGATGATAAAAGCAATTATAGGTAATCACAAAAACATGTAACTGATAGATTTGTGACAGAGAAGTCAGAAATTTAATTTTCTGTGGATAAAAATGAAAGGAGACCCCACTGTGACATATTTAAAGTAATTTATTAGAAAAATAGATTAAATGTATACAAGACTGGTGACACAAGAGTCATGAGGAAAGTAAGCTCTGAGAGAAGTGATTAAAACAGAAGGTGAAAGCATTTGAGACATGAAAAGTGATCCAGGTCCCAAGAATTACAAACTGTGTATAATGCATTTTACCAAAGTTAAAGTAACACGTTCTTTCTCCTTGTGATTAATCATAACAGTAGCCCTTGGGCACATGAATTAAAGTGAGACATAAATCAAATTGAGCCAATCACCACCGAGTAATTCTAATGACATAAACAAGCAGCCAGGCTTTACCAACATTTTACTGCCTCTAACAGTCCTGGATTACTACCCAACATGTGGAGACCACACAGTAGACCACAAAGAACACTGGAGTATAGAATTTTGGTTTTAAAGCCATCACTAGTTTTACAAGATTGGCTAAACAATGAATCTTGTGGCTATTCAGTTTCCCCAACATAATAAAAATAAGAGTATCCATCCTTTCTTACTATGCAGGTAATTGCAATTGTCAAATAAGGTAATTTATGTAAAACTATATTGAAAATTATAGCACACAGGACAATTGTGAAATATTAGATTACCTCCAGAGAAATATGTTTAGATGCATAGTTGTGTTCCTTCCTCGGGAAGAGAACTACTGGGCAACAATTGTAATCTCGTATCTATAGATCTGAGATGAATCCAGACCAGGTTTTAATCATAAGAAAGTTACTCAATCATTTCCATTTTCACCAACCACGTGTATCGATGTGATTACGCTCACAGCAATGCACTTGCCAGACAGATTTAACAACAATAACACCAAATGCAAAATTAAATACAGTATAGCCCTTGCCAAGCAACAATGTAAGATTTTGCAGTCCAGCTGGGGAGGAATGGGCCAAGACAGGTAAAGCAGTTAAATAACAATGCTTCCTTTACATCCTTTTGAAAGTTCCAGCTTTATTTTAAGAAAAAGATAGTTAAGGAGATTATATGGAATATAACCCACCCTCCCAATAGTGCTTTGAACATTGAGTCTCTGATGATATTTAACACAGGATAAACAAGTACCTGCCTTAGTTAAGTCATAGAATATGGGATCTCTCTTTTAGCTTTATAAAAGCAGTTCTCTTTCTTCTTTAATTCTTCTAAAAGTTGTAGAATAGAAGTTAAATGTAAGTTCTTGAAAAAGTAACAGTTTGTATACTTATGTAAGGGCAAAGCCATCTGTATTGAGTGATTGTGATTGAAATTTGAAAACTAGTAGATACATTTTCTATTTTCTCTTTGTCTCATAGTATCCCCTCTCCAATTGTTTCTCCATATCTCTTTCCTATTTCTATTTATGGCAGGCATGCCCACTTCAAAACTTACCTTTCTTTTCCTTTCCCTTCATGTCCACATCCAAATGATTTGCTAAGCACCGTTCTACCACTGTATCACGTTTTCTATCACCTCTCTCGATTTCCACCAAAGAAATTCAGAATTACTTTAAATTTCTTCTTCAAATATCATGTGCCCCCCGCCAATTTATTTTGCAGACTGTTGCCAAATCTAACTTTCCTAAAATGTTCTCTTACTGTGAAGACACTGCTTGAATATCTTCAAAGAATCCAATTTATCTAAAGCATCAGATCTCAAAGTGTGATCTCAGGGCCAGCAACATCAGAATCACCTGGTAGGTTGTTAGAAATACAACTTGTGCAGTCTTATCCGGGACCTACTAAATCAGAAACTATGGAGATGAAGCCCAGAAATCTGTATTTGAAAAAGCCATCCAGGTGTTAATTTTTTTGGTATGAATAGACTTTATTTTTAGAGAAGTTTTGTTTATGGAAAAACTGAGCTGAAAGTAGAGTCCCATAAAACCCCTCTTCTCCACATGTACATTTGTCTTTATTATTAAAAACTTGCATTAGTATCATAATTTGTTACAACTGATGAACCAATATTGATGCATTATTATTAATTAAAGTCCATAATTTACATGAGGGTTTACTCTTTTGCTGTACAGTTCTATGGCTTTTAATAAATATGTAATGGCATGTATTCACCAGTGCAGTATCATACAGAATAGTTTCATTGCCCTAAAAATTCCCTGTGTTTCACTTGTTCATCCCTCCTTCTCTCCCTCTGAGGACCTGGTAACTACTGAAAATTTTATTATCTATAGTTCCATAAGGTCATATGGTTGGATTCTTACAACATGTAGCCTTTTGAGACTAGCTTCTTCCACTTAGCAATATGCACGTAAGATTCCTCCATGCCTTTTCGGGGCTTGATCGCACATTTATTTTTATAGCTGAATAATATTCCATTGTACGGGTATACCAGTTTTTAATCTCTTCCCCTATTAAAGGGCATTTTGGTTGCTTCCAAATTTGGGCAATTATGGATACAATTGCTATAAACATCCATGTGCAGGTTTTTGTGCAGACATAAATTTTCATCTCATTTGGATAAATATGTAGAGGCAGAGTTCCTGGATAGTAAGAGTATATCTAGCTTTGTAAGACACTGTCAAATTGTCTTCCAAAGTGGCTGTACCATTTTACATTCCCATCAGCAATGAATGAGAGTGTCTGTTGCTCCACATCCTCACCAGCATTTGGTGTGTTCAGTTTACTGAATTTTAGTCATTTTAATAGGTGTATAGTAGTATCTCATTGTTGTTTTGATTTCTAATTTCCTAATGCCATTTGATGTTGAGCATCTTTTCATATGCTTATTTGCCATCAGTATATCTTTCTTCTTGAGGTATCTGTTCAGATCTTTTGCCCATTTTTCAATTGGATTTTTTGTTTTCTTATTAAGTTTTCATTATACATTCAGGATGAGTATTTTGCCAGATGTGTGATTTGTAAACATTTCCTCCCAGTCAGTGGTTTGTCTTTTTCTGCTCTTGATCACGTCTTTCACAGAACCTAAGTTTCTAATTTTAAGGAAATCCAACTTATCAATTGTATTGACGTACCTAAAAACTCATCATCAAACCCAAGGTCACCTATACTTTCTCCTACTTATCTAATAAAAGCTTTCCAATTTCATGTTTTACATTTAGGTCTATGATCCATTTGGAGTTAATTCTTGTGAATGGTGTAAGGTCTGTGTCTAGATTAAGATTTTTGCATATGGTTGTCTGGTTGTTTCAGCATCATTTGTTGAAAAGGCTATACTTCCTCCTTTGAATTGCCTTTGCTCTTTTGTTAAAGATAAATTGACTATATTTGTGTTGTTCTTTTTCCAGGGAAGGGGTGGCTCTCTATTCCATTCTTTGGTTTATTTTTCTATTCTTTGCCAGTACCACATTATGTTGATTATTGTACCTTCAGAGTAAGTCTTGAAGTCAGGTAGTGTCAGTCTTCCAACTTTGTTCTTCTTTAATATTGTTTTGGCTATTCTGGTTTTTTTTTTTCCCTTTCCATATAAATTTTAGAATCAATTTGTCAGTATCCTCAGAGTAATTTGCTGGGACTTTTATTGTTATTGCATCAAATTTATAGGTCAAGTCAGGAAGAACTGACAATTTGACAATATTAATTTTTCTCAACCATGAACATAAATATCTAATTATTTAGATCTTCTTTGATTTCTTTTATCAGATTTATAGTTTTCCTGATACAGATCTTATCCATATTTTGTTAATTTATACACAAGTATTTCATTTTTGTGCCAATGTAAATGGTATTTTTATATTCAAATTAAAATTTGTTATACCAGTTCATTGCTGGTATACAGGAAAGTGATTGACTTTTGTATAGTATCCTTGTACAATGGAACCTTGCTATCACTATTTATTAGTTCCAGGAGTCTTTTGTTTGTTTTTCTTTAATCAACTTTTGAGATTTTCTACATAAACAATCATGTCATATATGAACAAATATAGTTTTATGTCTTCCTTTATAATCTGTATATCTTTTATATCATTGTTTTGTATTATATTGCATTAGCTAGGACTTCCAGTATCATGGTGCATAGGAATGGTAGGAAAGGACATCCTTGCCTTTTTCCTCATCATAGGTGGAAAACATCTTATTCTCACCATTAGGAATGATATTAGCTGCAGGTCTTTTGTAGATTTTTTTTTCCAAGTTGAGTAAGTTCTCTTCTATTCCTAGTTTGCTGAGGTTTTTTTCTTTCCTTTTGGTTTTTTTTTTTTTTAATCATGAAATGGCGTTGGATTTTGTCAAATGCTTTTTCTGCATCTGTTGATAATATCATATGATTTTTCTTCTTTAGCCTGTTGATATAATGGATTACATCAATGGGTTTTTGAATGTTGAGCCAGTCTTGCATACTTGGAATAAATTCCACATGGCCATGGTATATAATTCTGTTTATACAGTGGTGTATTTGATTTGATAATATTTGCTGAGGATCTTGTATCTATAGAGATATTGGTCTGTACTTTTCATATCTTGTAATGTCTTTGTTTGGGCATTAGGTTAATGTTGGCCTCATAGAATGAGTTAGGGAGCATTCCCTCTGCTACTATCCTCTGAAAGAAAGTATAGATAACTATTTCTTCCTTAAATGTTTGGTAGAATTCATCAATGAAACCATGTGGACCTGTTGCTTTCTCTTTTAGAAAGTTATTAATTATTGATTCAATTTCTTTAATAGATACAGTCTTATTCAGATTATCTATTTCTCCATTTGTGAATTCTGATAGATTGTGTCTTTCAAGGGATTGATCCATTTCATCTAAATTATCATATTTTTGAGTATACAGCTGTTCAGAATATTCCTGTATTATCCTTCTAAAGTCCACATGTTTGGTAATGATAGCCTCTTTTTCATCTCTGTTCATTAGTAATTTGTGCCTTCTCTATGTTTTTTGGTTAGCCTGTGCTTCTCAGCCTTCCTCCCTCTACTACCCCTTCAGTAATACAGCAGGGCTACAGGGGGCTGAAGTTGGGGTATTTATTTTCTACAATTAGGAAAACCCAGGTCAGTTAGGCTCTGGTAAACTATTTTCCCTTGAGGTCAGGCTTTTTTAAGGAAAACCCCATACCTTAGGCATATTTCCAGTGGTTACTTTTCCCCTTCCCCTGCTAGAAGCATGAGGGTATTTTCCTCTCATTTTCCCAAGCTTTTTATATGTTGAATCAGAAAGTAGAAGTCCTCCAAAATTTTTTAATGCATAATCAAATTTGAGAACCACTGATCTACAGGATAAATTCTAAACTCTTTATCATGAATTCTAGGTTCTACTTAATCTGGCTCCACCAGGATTCTAATATTATGTTCTACACTATCCTCTTTATACTGTCAATGGAATTTCTTCTGTTTTCTACTTTCACTCCTATCTTTCTTCAGTCCCCCTCTTTTGCTCTTGTCTTTTTGGCTCTTTGACTGAAATTTTCTCTCTGTTTATACATGCCACACACACACACACACACACACACACACGTGTGTGTGTGTGTGTGTGTGTGTTTATTTTCTACTTTCACTCCTTCGTATATGTAGGGGAGGACATTTTTTTCCTCTACCCTTCTTAGTTCCTTGGTCTTTGGCTGATCTAATAATAAAATTAACATAGGACAGATTAACAGGAGAAAAACGAAAATTATGTGTGTATGGGACCCCATAAGAATATAAAACCCACAGGTAATCAGGCAATTGAGGCTGATATGTCATTCTGCACTAAGGAGAAGGGGTAAGGGTTTGGGACTACAAACAAAAGGAAGATAATTCACAGGAAGATGAGAAGAGCAAATGTTTGGTAAACAAATGTTTGCCATGCAGAGACAATGGGACACAGAAAGGACTTTGAACAAACAGATCCTGCTGAGCTACCCCCCACCTTATCACACCTAGCACAAACTCTTTGTAGTTATGTCTGGTGACAATTCTCTTTTTGGGCCATGTGTTCTATCTGAATTCTTTTCTTCAGTTAAGGGAGAGGTAGAAAGCTCATCCTGAGTCTTTGAGGCATTGATTGACTTCAGCTCAAAGTAATCCACGTGCCAAAGTGGCACATTTGGGGGAGGCTCATTTTTAACCCCTTCACAGCTCTCCAGCAATATATTAACTACTAGGGAGACAAAAACATCTATACAATTACATGCCATATGTTTCACAGGACTAACAGTGAAGTCACCAGTGTAAGATTTTGTGTCAGATGTGCCTGCAAATAAAAAATATATATGAAACTCACTCTCTGAAAACTTTTTTCTTGATTTTTTTTTGTTTTCTTAATTTACAGCCCAACCAACATCATTGAAAAACAAACTGTATAAGCATATTTTATATTTATACATAAACTCTTTAGTTTACAGAAAATAACTGCCTCTGATAAAACCACTCAACTTATGTAACTTTCTCCTTAATTCTTTTAAAATATGTTTTAATATTATATCTGGAATGCACTGATTTGTAAGCCTATACATTTTAGGAAAGAAGTTTGTATCAGAAGAGAGAAGTATCCAAATAAAGTTGCAGGTGATAGTTTTTTCTGGTAATGGTCTAGCAGACTTTTGATTTATCACTGCATTCAGCAGAAGCATCTTGCAGAGAAAAGGGGGATGTAAAAGTAATTTCACAAAGCAGACAAGATGCCTCAAGATTCTGGCTTATTAGCACATCAAATGGTACCACACAGGATGGTGGAATCACTTGTTTTCAGTCTCTTTTTGGTTGGAGAGGCAGAAACCTTATGAGACAAAACTGAATTGCTTCTTTAGCTTTATCAGTCTGTATTATGATGGTTTACTTGCAGTTGAAGCAATTATTAAAAAATACTACAATAATAACTAACTAATGATAAGAAAAGCCCCTGGTGGGGGGGATTTTCCTGGTGGCCCAGTGGTTATGAATCCGCCTGCCAATGCAGGGAACAGGGTCTCAGTCCCTGGTCCAAGAAGATCCCACATGCCGCGGAGCAACTAAGCCCGTGCTCCACAACTACTGAGCCCGTGTGCCACAACTACTGAGGCCCACATGCCTAGAGCCTGTGCTCCACAACAAGAGAAGCCACCGCAATGAGAAGCCTGCATACTGCAATGAAGAGCAGCCCCAGCCCGCCGCAACTAGAGAAAGCCCGCACACAGCAACAAAGACCCAATGCAGCCAAAAATAAAATAAATAAAATAAATAAACTTATTTTTTAAAAAAGCCCTGGTGGGGCGTTTGATGCTAATTACACCTGAAGCATCCTCTAAAGCAGTAAAGCATCCTCTAAAACATCCTCTAAAGCATCCTCTAAGCATCCTCTAAAGCATGAAAGTCTCAAACTTTCATGTACATAGGTATGACTTGGGACCTTGTTAAAATGCAGATGTGATTCAGCATGTTTGGGGCATGGCCTGAGATTCTGCATTTCTATAAAGCTCCAAGGTAATGCTGCTGCTTGCTAAACTGTGAATAGCAAGACTCTAGTATACCATAAACTTCCTCAGAGTAGAAGCTGTATCTTAACTCATGTTTACTCTTAAGTCTATACCTCTTTTTGCTTACTTTTATTTATCACTATCTATTCATCGTCTGTTGATCAAACAATCGATCGATCGCACTGCTCCAAGAATAATTTAATGTTATTTATAGAGACTTAGTAATTAAAAATAGATTAACTTTATCTATATAAAGTTTTTTATATAAAGTTTATATATGTATATATATAGAGAGAGAGAGAGAGAGGGAGGGAGGAATCAGGGCAAAAGGAAAAAAGAGTAAGGTGAAGGAAATAGTTGAATTTAGTTTCCTACTGAATGTAAGCCTAAAATAAATCTCTCGACTTGATGACCATAGGTCCTAGTTTGCTGAGAACAGTCCTGGTTTATGCTTACTTCATTGATGTAATAATTGATAGTGTTCTCTATTCTAGATTTTATTAAAAAGTATACAGACACCCTATTGTTAACCCTTTTAAACAGCTATTTATCTGAAATAAGTCTTACAATGATCTTTGAATTGTTTACTGTATGAGGAGAAGAAGTCTTTAAGCAAATGCCCAAACACTGGAAAGAAAAGATAAACAGTCCGTAATATTCTTAAAACATTTATTCATTTACCACGATGAATAATGGTGGTATATTACATATTAAAACTATACTTTTTTGTATATGATTGCAATGAAAGTTCTTGAAGTTTATTTTTATTATATATCAATATAAATATTTTGATTTTTTTTTTGCGGTACGCGGGCCTCTCAGTGTCGTGGCCTGTCACGTTGCGGAGCACAGACTCCGGACGCGCAGGCTCAGTGGCCATGGCTCACGGGCCCAGCCGCTCTGCGGCATGTGGGATCTTCTCGGACCGGGGCACGAAACTGTGTCCCCTGCAACGGCAGGCGGACTCTCAACCACTGCGCCACCAGAGAAGCCCAATATTTTCATTTTTTAATATAATATAAATTATTTATTTGGTGATATATATGAAATCTTATCACTAGAAATCTCGACAATTAGTATTGCAGAGAGAAGATATCTAAAAGTTACTTTCAGTTTCTCAGATTGCACACTGAAATATATAGAATGACTGTTAATCTTATACTCCCCAAAAGGACCCACAAAAATAATTAGGGACTTTCTCTTAGATGGATGACTTTTCACTTTGCAATTTAAAAAGGGTAAGGAGGTCCTTCATCATACTCTTATTTAGGGGTAAAGGGGTGTCATGAAAGAACTTAAGGCCATTACTAACTAATAATGTAAAGTTACAAAGCAGAAAAAATCAAACTCTCATTGACTTCCTGCAGATTTTAAGCAGCTTCATTGATTAGATCTTGATAGTGATAAGATTTCCTGGAAATACATAAGATAATTTATAATGTGTTCAAATCTTTATTATTACTATTTATATGCATGATTGTTTTTGAAACTATATAAATTAGATGTCTTATTTTAGCAAGCAGACTGTTTACAGTGAAAATACTACTACATTTTGCCATTGTTCAACCTCTATTTATTGCACAGTCCATTAAAAGTATGTCCTGTTTGCTAGCCTAAGAGACACTTTACCTTATAATTTAATTCCAGAAATTCTCTTTGTTCTAGAATAAACAACTTTACTCCAAGAAATCTCCAATATATTGGACTGGATTGGTGACTCTATAATGGACTTCCTTCACACTCTGTCGCTCTTTCAAGCCATTTGTCACATTTTATTTTAATTATTTGTTTAAATGTGTGTCTTCCTCACCAGACTATTCATTCTATGAGGATAGGCAATGTACTCTTATCTTTTTGATACTTATCACATAGCATGATATTTTGAATATAATAGTACATATGAGGCAAAAGTTGATAAAATTTTAGGTATTATATATGGTAAAAACATAACAAAATATAGGGGTTTTTTTTGCAATACAGAAAGTGGTAGATGAGAACAAATTCCTTAACCATCTAATCTGGATGTACAAAAAGTATTAAAATAATGATAAAGTCTACAAAAAATTACAAATGTGAAATTGCTGTAGTCTACTTAACTATATTATTCTCTGTTCCTTGCAATTTCCTGACATTTAATATAGCTTCCTTTCATTGTTCATCCTCCTGTTCAAGTCTCAATTCAAATGTCATGTCCTCAGAGAGGACATCTCTGACTACTCTATTTCTCTGTATTTCAACATCCCATTTATTACTTTCATAGACATTATCTCAAAAATCCAATCATCTTGTATATTGGTTTACTATCTATTTCCCTCTCATTAATTTAAATTCAGTATAGGAAGAGACCTTGCCAATTTGCACCATTGTATCCTCAACATTTTGCAGAATGCCTGACACAGTTAATGAAGGAATAAATGAATGGATGGATGGATGGGCATGCAAATATATACATGTGTCACACCAAGTTCAATACAACAATATTTATGAAAATAGGGAAAAAATAAATTGAGATGGAACTATATCACAAAATAATTCCTGATACATTTTTAGTTTTGGACCTGTGATCTTCTGCTTGAGTCCAAAATTTATCAAATCCATCTTTTGGTAATCTAGGATTATATACTATTTATTTTATTTTATTTTATTTATTTATTTTTGGCTGCGTTGGGTCTTCGTTGCTGCGCGCAGGCTTTCTCTACTTGCAGAGAGCGAGGGCTACTCTTTGTTGCAGTACGTGGGCTTCTCATTGTGGTGGCTTCTCTTGTTGGGGAGCAAAGGCTCTAGGTGCACAGGCTTCAGTAGTTGTGGCACACGGGCTCAGTAGTTATGGCACACGGGCTTAGTTGCTCTGAGGCATGTGGGATCTTCCCGGACCAGGGCTCGAACCTGTGTCCCCTGCATTGGCAGGCGGATTCTTAACCACTGTGCCACCAGGGAAGCCCTCAACCTCTAATTTGAGAGTTTAGGCTTTGGTGCTTTAAAGCCTACATCTTGCTATAAAAAGGAATTAATCATTTACTCTCTTCTTTAGAAACTATTTAAACCAAGCACACTTCCTTAGTCAGTTTCAAGATGTAAAGAATATTAATTATATATATGTAAGAATATTTAACTTGGCATTACAGCTTAAGATTTATGAGAAAAACAGCATTAAATCTGACAGTCAGTTACTCTAAAATGGATAATTGCTACTGATAAGGCTAAAGGCACCCCAATATGTGCCACTCTGGCATGGGGATTATTTTGAGCTGAAAAGAAGCAAGGCCCAAAAGGCACAGGAAGAAACTTTGAACTTCCCCTTTACTGCCTGAAAGAATTTAAGATAAGAAGCCTGTCCCAGAAAGAAGCTATCACCACAGATAACTATAGTACATTATGAATTAAGTGTGGTAGACAGGAAGGATCCTAGCAAAGCCCATTTGATCAGGGTCCTCTCCGTGTGGCCCACCAAACATTTGATTGCCAACTATTAACTCTTTTTTTTTTTGCAGTACACGGGCCTCTCACTGTTGTGGCCTATCCCGTTGCGGAGCACAGGCTCCGGACGCGCAGGCTCAGCGGCCATGGCTCACGGGCCCAGCCGCTCCGCAGCATGTGGGATCCTCCCAGACCGGGACACGAACCCGTGTCCCCTGCATCGGCAGGTGGACTCTCAACCACTGCACCACCAGGGAAGCCCCCATTAACTCTTTTTAATCTTCCTGTGACTTACCTTACTTCCCCTTGAAACTTCATACTCCTACCTCCTTCTCCTTAGTCCACAATACATATATACATATATATGTGTATATATATATATCACCTTGCCTTGCTATCTTTGGAATTCTTCATACTTATGTGGATTCCCTGCAAGCACGTAATAAATTTGATTTCCTCCTGTCAATCTGCCTTATGTCATTTTAATTGCCAGCCAAAAGAACTAAAAGGAAAAGAAGGGAAATTTCCCCTCCGTCAACACTATTCTTTGAAACAAATTTTCTGTAGTTCTATATAGTCACAAGATTTTATTTAATAGGAAATAACACATTTATTTTAAATAATAAAGTTTGCCCATTTGTTTAATACTTTATATGACCATGCTTATTATCAGGGTTCTGGCAAGAAATAAAGGAGTAGATAAAAAGGGTTTAATAAAAGGGGTCTCAAGTCAAAGTTGTGGACAGGGTGTAGGGAAGCAGCAAGTGGTAATACAGGGCCTACGCTGACATCAAGAGAGTCACAGCCACCACAGAGGTCAGCCTCCCTGGACAGAGCAATGCAGAGAAGTGTAGAAAATGGAGCACAATGGCTATATGGACAAACTGGGGCACAGCACAGTATAACGCAGATGTAAATGAGTTCTGGAAATGCTTGATTTTGATACCAAAGCTTTACAAATTTTGAGAAAAAAATTAGTAGTTTTACTTTTTTTATTTTTTTCTCTCTCTCCCCAAGGAAAATACATTGTGTCTAAGAGGAAAGTTGAGTCAGGAGGGCAGAGAACAGGCATTCCTATACACAGCTGTTCTGCTGACATCTTAAATTTTTGAGCACACTAAATATAATAATATAAACTAAGCTCAAAATGATATTGTCTGCAATCCTGTAATCAAAGAGATGGACATAGATTACAGTGAAAGAAATCAATGCTAAAAATAATTTGAGAGTTTTTCTTTCTGAAAATAAATATGACTTGAGAAAGTCCTCTTTCCTATAGAGCAAGTTCCTTGATTCACTTTTTTCTTAGTACGTTACAAATGCAATTTGAGTGTCAGTTATGCATTTGGGGAGTTTTAACCTAGAGGTACAGCAAGTATGTAAGAGGAGTTTATAGGGAGAGTATCTTAAGATCACAATGGTTTCAAGGTGATTCCTAGCCCAGCATATCCAGAAGGTTGCCACATTTTGTTCCTCTTTGTGTAGGGCTGACTGGCTGTTGAAGATGCTTTCTACATAATGAATCTTATCAAGTTCACCTCTGTGGAATTCTCTCCAGCTTTTAAATAATTTTCATATAATGGGATAAAATGGGAGTAGTAATAATAATAATGCACATTTGACAGTCTTGAGTAATATGTGTGGGAGCATAGCCTTTACATAATGGAAAAACAGAGAATAAGATTGGCTCAAATCAGGGGAACTCTGAACACAAAGGAAGTTACTCAAGAGTTTTCTTTTCTTTTCTTCCTTCCTTCTTTCTCTTTTCTTCCCTCCTCTCTCTCTCTGTCTCTCTCTCTCTCTCTTCCTTATTCCTCCCCACCCCTTTCTTTCTTCTCAAACAGAATATTCTATCTTTTCGCTAGGCAAAGCCCTGAATGCCTCTAGGGGAATACAATAGATTCACTTTGAAATATATATCCTATTGGAACATGTGACACTAAGGTGGAAATCAAGCCCACACCAGATAATTGACAATGTTGTAGAGTTCAGATTAATTAAAGCTTCATTACATAAAGCTTCTAGTCAGCATCTATCTTACAGACACTTGTTAAATAGTTAAAATTTTCGAAATGGGTCTAATATTTTTAATATTTCAACTGACATATTTTCACTTCTCCTTCAATCACCTTCCTTTTTATCCACTTCCAAGGTTGAACCGCAAAACTTATCATCCAACAGGAGAGGAAATAAGGGAGTATGTGCCACTAAGAATAAAGAGGTCAAATAACAGCTTTGACTCTAAAATTTGCCTCTCCTCATAAAAATGGGCAGAAAAACAGCCTTTCTGAAGGGAAAATAGGTTTCTCAATCTCACACACTTTTAACAAGTCAAGAACCAGGCACGGTGAACTAACTAGATCTACTAGAGCTTAGACATTTCTTTCATAGTGTACTGAAACTATGCCTTCCACAACTAATGATGAGCCATGCAACTTGGTGGCTTTAGAAAAAAAGGAATAATATGGTGTGAGAGGAATCCTCACCACAAAGGAAAAAAAGCAGGGTCGGGGGAAGCCCACACTTTCCCTTCTGGATGCCAGCTGGAAAGAAAAGGAAGAGAAACAAAGGAGAGAAGAAGAGGAAGCCAAGGGTGAGGTACATATGACTTTTTTCTTCTCTCTCCATCCCTGAAGGGACTTGGCTTAGGTTAGGGAGAAGAAAAAGGAGAGATGGTCTTTTGTTAGACATTGTCTTACAGAGAACCTCCTAATCCTAGTATACCCTGGAACCTACTTGGGCATGCAGCAGGGGTCTGTAGCAGAGCAATTAATTGTATCATAGCATGGTTAGACAAAGAGTCTGATTAGGTGTTCATGGGACATACTTGATTTGGGGCGGGACAATAAGGGTAGGAGAAGACAGGGATGAACAAATACCCACATGCCCTCCGAGGTGAGTCAGAGAAGTCAGCCCTATGCTTGGCTAATATGTTAGGAAGGAATTTACCCTTTATCTAAGGCAAACCAGAAATTAGGGGGTCTGGAACTCCAGGCGTTGTAAGTTTGAGCCTTGTATGCAATGAAAGATGAATAGGAGCAAATTGCCTGTGCCGTGAAAAAGTGTCTTTGTGTGTGGGACGAAATCATGAGGAAGATTAAGAAAAGGAAGCCATGTTTCCTTTGTACTTCTGAATGTAGTAATATTGCATTTGTGACTCTACAGCATGTCAGGACTAGCCTGGAATTGCAAGGTCGGATCTTAACAAACGGCACCGGGAAACAGAGGAAAGCTTCTAGTGAGCTTTATTAGGGAGCGCTCCCGGGCGAGGTTCACTGGTCCGAGAGAAAGGGGCCAGAGAAGTCGCACCCGGGCGAGGGTTGGGCAAGATTTTATAGGGGAAGAAAGGAAACGGGTGTGGTGAATCTGGGAGGGCGCAGGGTATTCCTTATTTGGTGGCCTTTTCGGGTATCCTGGGGGACCGTTAGTCCCGCCCCTCGAAAGGCGGTAAGGCTGGGCCGGGTGCAAAGTCCCCAGGTCAGTTCCTGGAACTGGGTGGTCCGGAAAGTCTCCAGGTCAGTTTCTGGAACTGGGTGGTCTGACGCAACCTGTGAATCTGATTGTGTTCCCCTGCCTCGGGCCAGTTGGCCTTACAGGAATGTCTAAGAATCTGGGTATAACAAGAATTTATATGTACCACGGGTAAGATGAAGCTCCTAAACTAAAATTAGTGAGAGAAACCATGTTGAGGCCTTGACTATGGTTGTGAAGCAGATGGTTTCATTTGCAGAGTTACATATGGATAGAAACAGTAGAAGAAAGGGTCATCTTTAAGAGTCTTCCTTAACTCTGTATTTTTCAAAGGACTGAACTCATTTTCAGAAAAGCAGTCCACTTCCAGCAGCAGAAGCTCTCCCATTAGTACAAGGTTTGGGGTAGATTCATGCTTACTTAAAAAGTTACAGGAAGCTGGAAAACTGGTCTGAGCAGAGTTGATTCCAGGAGCGACCATTTCCTTCTCTACTTAGAAAGCAGAGGACAGAGACTATACAATGACTCTTGAGGAAAGCAGGAAATTGTGTTGGTGGGGAAGTCTCCACTTATTGCTGTTTTTATGCAGAAGCAGCTGCACAGCCCCTGAAGCAGACACAGCTGAGGCTCATTTCCATATCAGGGAAACGATCTGTTATTTAAATCTTTCCATTTGCAACAACATAGATGGACCCTGAGGCAATATGCTAAGTGAAATAAGTCAGAGAAAGACAAATACCTAATGATCTTACTTATATGTGGAATATATTTTAAAAAAAAGAAACAAGCTCATAGATGCAGAGAACAGATTGGTGGTTGTGTGTATTTGGGGAGGTGTGTGAAGGAAATCAGAGACCTCCAGTTACAAAGTAAACAAGAAATAAGTAAATAAGTCATGGGGATGTGATATACAGCATGGTGACTATAGTTAATAATACTGTGTTGCGTATTTGAAATTTACTAAGGGAGTAAATCTTAAAAGTTCTCATTACAAGAGAAGTCCTGTAACTATGTATGGTGATGGATATTAACTAGACTTACTGTGGTGATCGTTGTGCAACATATACAAATATCAAATCTTTATTTTGTACACCTGAAACTAATATAATGTAATATGTTGATTACAGCTCAATGAAATAAAAAAAAACTAGTGGTGCACTACATTAACTTTAATCCATTTCTAAAAAAAAGTTTAGATTAAGCATTAAGGAAGCTATGATTTATCTATCACTGTGAATATAGTGAATTAACTGGGGCCTGACAATATTTGTCATTAGTGCCATCCTTCTTTCCTGTATGGCACTTTTTTTTCAGCATGGTCTTTCCTGCTACTCACTATCAACTTTGATCTCTGTTTGAAGGCCAGAGTTTGAAATAGATAAGATGCAGTATTATCACTGGAAAATATGACTGGAATTTAGTGAAGGATAACAACTGCAGAGACAAAGTTTTTCCTAAGGATATGGCATGCCTTATGAAATTACTCATAAATATATTAGAAGCAAACCAGAGAGGGGGAGAAAAATGGGTGAGGATGACTTTCCAAAGCCTGGAGCTGTAGGAGTCTCCAAGAAGAGCCAAGTAGCCAAACATAATATCAGTAAAGAATTGCCTGAATCCTGAGTAGACATCTGATAGACACTGTATCATTCAAAGTGCAAGGACCAAGAGGGGCTATGGTACCAACTGGAGAACAGCTGAGGGCTAATGTAGACAACACAGGAACTGCAGCTGAAAGAAAGCATTAAGCCACCTAACAGGGGCTACATTTTTTCTAAGGGGCATAGAAATATAGCAAATCTGAGTCTATTTCAGGTTAAGAATCTGCATAGCTGGATGGAGCTCAGACAAGGTTGAGTCAAGGAGAGGAATTGGACTGCCATGTTCAGTAAACTATGTCAGCCAGGTCAAACTCTGGCCAGATTTTCATTCCTTTAGGAATAGGTACTTTTTCCTCAATTTACCAATTTCACTGTTTTTGTCTTTCCCTTTCTATTTTGATTATTTCATTTTTTGCCTCATTTTTTGGATAAGACCCTTCGTAGAAATGTCTCCATTTTTAGATAATCTGAAGAGAAAGGAGGGTTGTCCTCACAAAAGGTAAGATGTTTAGAGAAAATGGAGCAGCAAATAGAAATGTTCCATTGGAGGAGATTAGAGCAAATGACATTTCCTTTCCTGACCAGGGAGAGACTGTATTCAGTTGCTATAATTCACATTAAGACATGAAGCAGGAATCTAGAGCTGGCTACCCATTATCTGATTTCAGAAGTAGCTGGGTTTTGTTTGCCTGGTACAATGCTTAAAAAATTGAATTTATTTGAACATCTCGAGTTGGGATATGCACTCTCCACTTTAGCCACAGGCCCACTGCTGACTGTACCTTAAATTGAATTCTATTTCATTTATCTCTTTTCTACATGTTTCCTGTAGGGATCTGGATGTTCAATTCTTAGAATGGTACCAGTGTATTACTACTCTCCCCTCACACCCACCAAAATGTAAGCTCTACAGGGGCAAAGATTTCTCTCGCGTTTATTTATTTATTTAAACATCTTCATTGGAGTATAATTGCTTTACAATGGTGTGTTAGTTTCTGGTGTATAACAAAGTGAATCAGCTATATGTATACATATATCCCCATATCCCCTCCCTCTTGCATCTCCCTCCCACCCTCCCTATCCCACCCTCTCTCAGGTTTATTCAGTGCTATATTCAAGCAACTAGGGCAGTGTCAGATGTTCAATACACATTGAAGGAATGGATTAATAATAGGGGACAATATCCTAGCTTTAAGAATCGATTTCCAGTGGTTGAACTTCCAGCATTATAGACAGGGTTCTTACATTACAACTCAGGGGCTGCTCTATTCTGAAAAATTTTATCCTAATGAATATATCATACTGTTCTACCACTTTAAATATACCTCCTTATCTGCTTATTTGTCAAGTAAAATAAAAGCCATTAGTTTTATAAAGGTGTACTAAGATTTTAATATTTTAATAAAGCATAGATAGTAAATTAAGCACATTAGGAAAGTGATAGCTGAGTTAGGATGTTTAGACCAAGAGATATATTATAAAATAAGAATCTCGTGAAACTGAAAATTAGAGTGTAATGAATCAATCTCTTTGCTTGCACTAGCAAATAGATGTCATGTAGAGCTGGTTTAAAGAAACTGAATACTTGTGAACATGAACGTGACTTTTGCCTGGTGAAATTTAATTGGTAAAAGTACATCATAGATTCAGAATTTTATAATTATATAGACCATTAGCAATTGTTTAGTTTACTGCACATCTTTTTTGTTTTGCCTTTTTTTTTTCTTACTCTCATCTTTTCCCATGGCATATGGTTCTCATTGAGCTACAAATCATGATAAACTGCCCTGATCACTGAATAGCCACATGACCCAGACTTGGACAACCACACTCATCAGTATGAATGCTGAGAAAGAGAAAGATTCCCAAATAATACAGTTTTAGTTTGCTGAATACTCCAGCCTGTCTTTCCACAGTTGCATGAACTAATAAATTACCTTCTTTGTATAAGTTAACCTTAGTTGATCTCCATCTGGTGTAACTGAATTATGATTAATGGGTAATATTAATACCTTAATCATACAGAAGACAAAATTGTGCTGAGAGCAGTTAAGGAAATTATCCCACGCCACTCTACTAGTGAGTGAATGATCCAAGAATAGCCAGATAGCCTAATAAGCAGTCTTCCTTCTTTAAATGTCTTTTAAACTTCCCTGACTCTTTTTTTGCTTCTGCTATTTCTTATTCCTTTGTGAAAACTTCTACTTTTGTACTACTTATGTGTTGGGATTATCGATACTACTGCGTCCTTTTGCTTAAGCACAACTTCTGTCAGTTCTGCAACTTCATGACTACTTAGAGGATTCAGTAGCATCAAATGCCTTCAGTCATCTGTTTGCAGCTTATTACAGAAATGAGATTAATTTGCCTTAGGGGATTCATAAATGAGCTCCAGAAAGCCCTAGATGTCTTCTTCTCTTTGGAGCTTTATATCAATTTTCTCTCCTCATATAATTTTTCTTTCTTATGCAGTTAGAACAGAAAGGTAGAAAAAGACCATAGCCATCACCAACCATGACTTGTCATTCTTCTAACTCCATACTTCTAATTTTTCCTTATTTTAATATTAACATTTTTAGGGAAAAAAATCTGTAAATTATTTTTAGTCAAGTGCATGGGAGACCTCCACTGGCTAATAAAACCAGTTGCCCCCTCTACAGTGTACAGCCCTGAGAAACAGCTGGCGAGAATAAGCCTATTTGTACCTAACTATCTAGGTGTGACCATGTGACTAGTTTTCATCAATGGAATTTGAGTGGAAAAATGAGGGTCACTTCTGGGTCAAGGCTTTGAAAAAAGAAATATGCCTTTTGCTTTCCTTTTTTCTCCTTCCTTTTACTAGGTATTTAAAACAACAAGGCCTAAGAGCTTGCTGTCTGATACAGTAGCCTTAGCCATATGTGGCTATTTAAATCTAAAGTAATTAAAATTAGATACAATTATAAATTAAGTTCCTCATTCATACCAGCCACATTTCAAAAGTTTAGTAGCTACATTCTCATCACTGCAGAACACACTAATGAATATCACTGGCTCAGATAATGGTAGAAACACAAGATGGAAAGAACCATGTTTGCTGAATCTCAGTGAAGAAAGGAACCTACCCGTTGGACACTTACGAGACTGTGAAATATCCTCTGGGTTAGTCAAGTATACATTTACATATTTTAGGGTCCATATTTCATAGCATTTTGGCCTCTCCCAATTAATACAGAAGCTTAATGGTTATTTATAAAACATTCTTTAACATCTTGTCAGACATCTGGAAGATCCCCCACCTCCTTTGTTTGCTGGATTCTTTTTCATACAATCAAAATAAAAACAAAATAGAATACGCATTTTAAAGCAGAAGGGTTTAAGAAGTAGCATCCTCAAGAAAATAGTCTAAAAGAAGTTTCTCCTAGAAATACATTCAGAGTGTGGGAGCAATAATGAAACTTCAGTTCTCTGCTAACTCCTGCTCTCCTAGTATTAGAAGATAATATCCTTATAAACATGAGGTCATGAAGTCTTTGGACTGAGAGTCTTTGGGTTTGAGTATTGGTTCTTTGATATCTGTAAATTTTGTAGTTTTATGAGTGTCCATAAATAATAATGATTGAGTCACCAGAGTTAGGCAGGTGAAGATATCAGCTTAATTACTGCTAAGAGCTGGGCTGGAGAATATGGATTAACTGTGTGGCAATAATGAGCTTCATGATACTCTTTTTTTTTATTAGTCATCAATTTTATACATATTAGTGTATACATGTAAATCCCAATCGCCCAATTCATCACATCACCACCCACACCCCCCGCCACTTTCCATGCTTGGTGTCCAAAAGTTTGTTCTCTACATCTGTGTCTCAATTTCTGCCCTGCAAACCAGTTCATCTGTACCATTTTTCTAGGTTCCACATATATGCGTTAATATACGATATTTGTTTTTCTCTTTTTGACTTACTTCACTCTGTATGACAGTCTCTAGATGCATCCACGTCTCAAAAATGACCCAGTTTCGTTCCTTTATATGGCTGAGTAATATTCCATTGTATATATGTGCCACATCTTCTTTATCCATTCATCCGATGATGGACACTTAGGTTGCTTCCATGACCTGGCTATTGTAAATAGAGCTGCAATGAATATTGGGGTGCATGTGTCTTTTTGAATTATGGTTTTCTCTGGGTATATGCCCAGTAGTGGGATTGCTGGATCATATGGTAATTCTATCTGTAGTTTTTTAAGGAACCTCCATACTGTTCTCCATAGTGGCTGTATCAATTTACATTCCCACCAACAGTGCAAGAGGGTTCCCTTTTCTCCACATCCTCTCCAGCATTTGTTGTTTGTAGATTTCCTGATGATGCCCATTCTAACGGGTGTGAGGTGATACCTCGTTGTAGTTTTGATTTGCATTTCCCTAATAATTAGTGATGTTGAGCAGCTTTTCATGTGCTTCTTGGCCATCTGTATGTCTTCTTTGGAGAAATGTCTATTTAGGTCTTCTGCCCGTTTTTGGATTGGGTTGTTTTTTTTAATATTGATATGCATGAGCTGTTTATATATTTTGGAGATTAATCCTTTGCCCACTGATTCGTTTGCAAATATTTTCTCCCATTCTGAGGGTTGTCTTTTGGTCTTGTTTATGGTTTCCTTTGCTGTGCAAAAGCTTTGAAGTTTCATTAGCTCCCATTTGTTTATTTTTGTTTTTATTTCCATTATTCTAGGAGGTGGATCAAAAAAGATCTTGCTGTGATTTACGTCAAAGACTGTTCTTCCTATGTTTTCCTCTAAGGGTTTTATAGTGTCCGGTCTTATATTTAGGTCTCTAATCCATTTTGAGTTTATTTTTGTGTAAGGTGTTTGGGAGTGTTCTAATTTCATTCTTTTACATGTCTCTGTCCAGTTTCCCCAGCACCACTTATTGAAGAGACTGTTTTTTCTCCATTGTGTATCCTTGCCTCTTTTGTCATAGATTAATTGACCATAGGTGTGTGGCTTTATCTCTGGGCTTTCTATCCAGTTGCATTGATCTATATTTCTGTTTTTGTGCCAGTCCCATCCTGTCTTGATTACTGTAGCTTTGTAGTACAGTGTGAAGTCGTGGAGTCTGATTCCTCCAGCTCCATTGTTTTCCATCAAACTGCTTTGGCTATTCGAGGATTTTTGTGTATCCATACAAATTTTAAGATTTTTTGTTCTAGTTCTGTAAAAAATGCCATTGGTAATTTGAGAGGGATTGCATTGAATATGTAGATTGCTTTGGGTAGTATAGTCATTTTCATAATATTGATTCTTCCAATCCAAGAACATGGTATATCTCTCCATCTGTTTGTATCATCTTTAATTTCATTCATCAGTGTCTTACAGTTTTCTGCATACAGGTCTTTTGTCTCCCTAGGTAGGTTTATTCCTAGGTATTTTATTCTTTTTGTTGCAGTGGTAAATGGGTGTGTTTCCTTAATTTCTCTTTCACATATTTCATCATTAGTGTACAGGAATGCAAGAGATTTCTGTGCATTAATTTTGTATCCTGCAACTTTACCAAATTCATTGATTAGCTCTAGTAGTTTTCTGGTGACATCCTTAGGATTCTCTATGTATAGTATCATGTCATCTGCAAACAGTGACAGATTTACTTCTTTTTCAATTTGTATTCCTTTTATTTCTTTTTCTTCTCTGATTGCTGTGGCTAGGACTTCCAAAACTGGCAAGAGTGGATATCCTTGTCTTGTTCTTGATCTTAGAGGAAATGCTTTCAGTTTTTCACCATTGAGAATGATGTTTGCTGTGGGTTTGTCGTATATGGCCTTTATTATGTTGAGGTAGGTTCCCTCTATGCCCCCTTTCTGGAGAGTTTTTATCATAAATGGGTGTTGAATTTTGTCAAAAGCTTTTTCTGCATCTATTGAGATGATCATACGGTTTTTATTCTTCAATTTGTTAATATGGTGTATCACATTGATTGATTTGCATATATTGAAGAATCCTTGCATCCCTGGGATAAATCACACTTGGTCATGGTGTATGATCCTTTTAATGTGTTGTTGGATTCTGTTTGCTTGTATTTTGTTGAGGACTTTTGCATCTATATTCATCAGTGATATTGGTCTGTAATTTTCTTTTTCTGTAGTATCTTTGTCTGGTTCGGGTATCAGGGTGATGTTGGCCTCATAGAATGAGTTTGGGAGTGTTCCTTCCTCTGCAATTTTTTGGAAGAGTTTGAGAAGGATGGGTGTTAGCTCTTCTCTAAATGTTTGATAGAATTCACCTGCAAAGCCAGCTGGTCCTGGACTTTTGTTTGGTGGAAGATTTTAAATCAGAGTTTCAATTTCATTGCTTGTGATTGGTCTGTTCATATTTTCTATTTCTTCCTGGTTCAGTCTTGGAAGGTTATACCTTTCTAAAAATTTGTCCATTTCTTCCAGGTTGTCCATTTTATTGGCATAGAGTTGCTTGTGATTGGTCTGTTCATATTTTCTATTTCTTCCTGGTTCAGTCTTGGAAGGTTATACCTTTCTAAAAATTTGTCCATTTCTTCCAGGTTGTCCATTTTATTGGCATACAGTTGCTTGTAGTAGTCTATTAGGATGCTTTGTATTTCTGTAGTGTCTGTTGTAACTTCTCCCTTTTCATTTCTAATTTTATTGATTTGAGTCCTCTCCCTCTTTTTCTTGATGAGTCTGGCTAATGGTTTATTAATTTTGTTTATCTTCTCAAATAACCAGCTTTTAGTTTTATTGATCTTTGCTATTGTTTTCTTTGCTTCTATTTCATTTATTTCTGCTGTGATCTTTATGATTTCTTTCCTTCTGCTAACTTTGGGTTTTGTTTGTTCTTCTTTCTCTAGTTCCTTTATGTGTAAGGTTAGATTGTTTGAGATTTTTCTTGTTTTTTGAGGTAGGCTTGTATAGCTATAAACTTCCTTCTTAGAACTGCTTTTGCTGCATCCCATAGGTTTTGGATCATCGTGTTTTCATTGTCATTTGTCTCTAGGTATTTTTTGATTTCCTCTTTGATTTCTTCAGTGATCTCTTGGTTATTTAGTAACGTATTGTTTAGCCTCCATGTGTTTGTGTTTTTTACGTTTTTTTTCCCTGTAATTCATTTCTAGTCTCATAGCGCTGTGGTCAGAAAAGATGCTTGCTATATTTCAATTTTCTTAAATTTACTGAGGCTTGATTTGTGACCAAAGATGTGATCTATCCTGGAGAATATTCTGTGCACACTTGAGAAGAAAGCGTAATCTGCTGTTTTTGTATGGAATGTCGTACAAATATCAATTAAATCTATCTGGTCTATTGCGTCATTTAAAGCTTGTGTTTCCTTATTTATCTTCTTTTTGGATGATCTGTCCATTGGTGTAAGTGAGGTGTTAAAGTCCCCCACTATTACTGTGTTACTGTCGATTTCCTTTTTTATAGCTGTTAGCAGTTGCCTTATGTATTGAGGTGCTCCTGTGTTGGGTGCATATATATTTATAATTGTTATATCTTCTTCTTGGATTGATCCCCTGATCATTATGTCCTTCCTTGTCTCTTGTAACATTCTGTATATTAAAGTCTATTTTATCTGACATGAATATTGCTACTCCAGCTTTCTTTTGATTTCCATTTGCATGGAATATCTTTTTCCACCCCCTCACTTTCAGTCTGTATGTGTTCCTAAATCTGAAGTGGGTCTCGTGTAGACAGCATATATAAGGGTCTTGTTTTTGTATCCATTCAGCAAGCCTGTGTCTTTTGGTTGGGGCATTTAATCCATTCACGTTTATGGTAATTATCGATATGTATGTTCCTACGACCATTTTCTTAATTGTTTTGGGTTTGTTTTTGTAGGTCCTTTCCTTCTCTTGTGTTTCCCACTTAGAGAAGTTCCTTTAGCATTTGTTGTAGAACTGGTTTGGTGGTGCTGAATTCTCTTAGCTTTTGCTTGTCTGTAAAGCTTTTGATTTCTCCATCAAATCTGAATGAGATCCTTGCCTGGTACAGTAATCTTGGTTGTAGCTTCTTCCCTTTCATCACTTTAAGTATATCATGCCACTCCCTTCTGGCTTGTAGAGTTTCTGCTGAGAAATAAGCTGTTAACCTTATGGGAGTTCCCTTTTATGTTATTTGTTGTTTTTCCCTTGCTGCTTTTAATAATTTTTCTTTGTCTTTAATTTTTGCCAATTTGATTACTATATGTCTCAGTGTGTTTCTTCTTGGGTTTATCCTGCCTGGGACTCTCTCCACTTCCAGGACTTGGTTGGCTATTTCCTTTCCCCTGTTAGGGAAGTTTTCGACTATAATCTCTTCAAATAGCTTCTCTGGTCCTTTCTCTCTCTCTTCTCCTTCTGGGACCCCTATAATGCGAATGTTGTTGCATTTAATGTTGTCCCAGCCTAGAATTCTCTTAGGTGTCTTCATTTCTTTTCATTCTTTTTCTTTATTCTGTTCCGTGGCTGTGAATTCCACCATTCTGTCTTCCAGGTCACTTATCCGTTTTTCTGCCTCAGTTATTCTGCTATTGATTCCTTCTAGTGTAGTTTTCATTTCAGTTATTGTATTGTTCATCTCTGTTTGTTTGTCCTTTAATTCTTCCAGGTCTTTGTTAAACATTTCTTGCATCTTCTTGATCTTTGCCTCCATTCTTTTTCCCAGGTCCTGAATCATCTTCACTATCATTATTCTGAATTCTTTTTCTGGAAGGTTGCCTATCTCCATTTCATTTAGTTGTTTTTCTGGGGTTTTATCTTGTTCCTTCATCTGGTACATAGCCCTGTGCCTTTTCGTCTTGTCTGTCTTTCTATGAATGTTCTTTTTGTTCCACAGGCTGCAGGATTGTAATTCTTCTTGCTTCTGCTGTCTGCCCTCTCCATGATCCTCTTAACTACACCAGTTTAGCCCACACAAGGGAAAGGATGGGTCTTAAGGGAGGAGTTACTTAGGGTTACCACCTTTCACTGAGGGGAGGAAGCTGAGAAAGCATGCAGAAAGTGTAGGAATTCCCAAACTTTAGGGATGACAGATTATCATTGCCCAATTTATAAATTTGAACTAAAGTCTATCTTTCCTAACCTGGTAACTCATTTCCCTGCTGTGGAGAAGCAAAAGAAAAAAAACACGTAAGCTAGAGGATATGTAGAGAAAATTTCTCCTCAAAAAATCAGAGGAAAAAGAGAGAAAGTTTGGTATTGTGGACCTGTTTCTTTCTATGGAAAATGGAAATGGTAAAAGTATTGCCGTGAGTATTAAATGAGATAATTTATGCAGAGGATTTAATATAATACCTTATAAACAGTAAACTCTTACTAATTTTATTATTAGTAATAATAATATAGTAATGCTATTAGTATTATTGTTTCCTGTTGCCTGAACTTCCATAATTGGTGATTAATTATTTAGTAAACTTACTGGAAAAGTTATGATATTTTATTTAGTCATAAATATTTCATGTTGTGTGAAATAGAAGTTTCTTTTCGATTTTGTTTTTGTTCTTTTCTTTTTTGCTTGCGTTACGCGGGTCTCTCACTGTTGCGGCCTCTCCCGTTGCAGAGCACAGGCTCCGGACGCACAGGCTCAGCGGCCATGGCTCATGGGCCCAGCCGCTCCACGTCATGTGGGATCTTCCCAGACCGGGGCACAAACCCGTGTCCCCTGCATTGGCAGGCGCACTCTCAACCACTGCGCCACCAGGGAAACCCATTTTTTGTTCTTTTTTTAATGAAGCCAGCTGGAAAGAGAACCGGGCTAGATTCCTAAGGGAGGGTAACAACTAAAGAACATTTTATGGAAACTCTAAGCAATTTGAGCACTTTACTATCTTTATAAATTTGTCTGGGTCCTGAATGGCACTTAAACAACTGCTTACAAATACCTGAGAGGAAATTTACATATTTCAATTAAAAAAAAGTGTTCATTCTTTGAGATTAAAAAAAATGATAAAAGAGACGTATATTCTTATAATTAACATTTAGGATTGGAAAACTATTAGGGAACATTGAGGGGTTTTTTTAAATTAATTTTTATTGGAGTATATTTGCTTCACAATGTTGTGCTCGTTTCTGCTGTACAACAAAGTGAATCAGCTATACGTATACATATATCCCCTCTTTTTTGGATTTCCTTCCCATTTAGGTCACCACAGAGCACTGCGTAGAGTTTAGGGAACATTGAGATTTAACAGGACTGGCATCATTTATCTATCTGTTGAGTTTTACTGATCCACTGAATAATTCTTTAGCGTCATACATAGCACATGAGAGTATACTATGGAGCTGTTGGGAATACAGATGAGCTCCACATTGATTCTGCCTTCAGAAACGTATAGACTGATATATGGAATGTGTGCCTAAATATTATATTTCTGTGTAGAAAGTACTGTCTCACAATACAAAGCAAAAATTAGGGCTTTGAGGGTTAAGAGTAAAAGTATTTCAACTCCAGAGTTCAGAAGAAGTATTATTTTCAACTGGGGGGCTTGGTTATGGGGCAATGCATCAAGCGAAGCTTGAAGGAAGGAACTTGCACACAGACTAGGTAACTTTTGGACAAAAGTTGTGGTGGTGAGGTATTCCTAGCTGACGAAACAGGTCGTGTATTTATGAGAACAACTATCTCCATTTAGATAAGTGGAGGATACATAAATAAATCAGAAGCAGTACACAAACTTGTAATATAAACAAATAATTTGCTAAATAAGTTATAGTTTTACTTAATAAAATTATCAGAAAAATAACTGAATGTCACGTTAGTAGATAAACTTTTAAAAACTAGAATGTTTAGGACTGATTGAACTTTCAAAGTTTTGAATTGGTTTGAAAACAAAATAAAGATATGAATGAGTTGGATGTAGTTTCTGAAGAAGTGTTATAATGTTAATAGTGAGCTTGCCTAAATGTTGTTACTTCTTCATAGACATATTGAAATAAAAGTCAGTTACAAAGATACATACTCAAGAGGAGGGAACCTTGTAGTGAAGACAAGATAGAAATGAGAGATATCTATCATTCTCTTTCACATGAGCATATAGTATATTAAAAACTAACTTGAAATATAGTAAATTCTATTGTCAAGTTTAAAATAAAGGTTTGGAGTACTGAATACAATTTCAAGTATAAATCTTAAAAAGCATATGAAAAACTGAAGAAAATTTATAAATAGTCAAACAGATCTCCAGTTTTTGTTCTTTTATAGTGGAGAGAGAAAAAAGACAACATTATAGGCAGGCAAGAGTACACACACACACACACACATATGCACACATAGATTCACTGGAGTACACACACACATATGCACACAGATTCACTGGAGTACACACACACACACACACACACATGCACACATAGATTCACTGAGATGCACATAAGGAATGTCGCATGCAAGTTATCTACGCATGGAAATTTTTAAAAGTAAACTGGCATAGTCCCATTTCTTTGTTCTCTTTCTCTAAAAGTAAAATATCTACATTTAAAATTCTACTAAGTTTCAGTATGTTCATTGTATTTCAACTTCTTATAATTTGTATCCTGTTTAGTTTTATCTGCAATATTGAACCATATATAAAAGCTAACAATAAGGAAATGTCTATGTTTCTCCACTGGCCTGAACATATACTGAAATTGAATAGTGAACAATGAATTTTGTTATGCAAAATAGAAGATATGCAAGCAGAATAGTTTGATGTAATTTAATGGCTCTTCAAACACTTCCAATAATGGAAACGTAGATAAAGACACACTGTTTTTTTCTTTGATCATGTAGTCCCTGTTTCAATGGTCTTTATACCTTTTGTTCATATCTCCTCTAACGGGATTTTGAAAAACTTTTTAGTCATTGCAAATTTATAATGGGATACCCATTTTTTAAAATCTAAGTTTAAGCAGTTGCAAAAGATATAATTTCTGGTATATTACATACATTGACATTTTAAAATAAAGCAATTACATCTGTCTTTTAAAATATCTCTTATTATCCAAATACCACAATGATCTGATACAACCACACCATTGTGAAAAACAATGCATAAACAAAGCTCTTATTTCACAGGAATTTTCTATTATTCGTTTTCTTCTTGAAATCACATTAACATTGCACTTCCTCCACACAATCCTATCGTAGTATGAGATATTTTATATTTGAAAGTCTTTTATTGATCACCGTTACATGTTTCTGCAACAAAATACCTAAATTGACATTATTTTTATAAATGATTTATCACCATAAAGCTCTAAATGCTGAATTTTCTTGTTTTGTTACCAGTTATGAATGTTAGTTGTAAATAATCAAAGCAACATTCACATTTTACGGATTTTGAGAAAAAAATCTATCAACTAAAGTTTAAAAACATATTGGAAGTGTATTCCTAAATGAGATGAATGGGTTATGTTTTTTGCTTCTTCAATTGGGTTATGTATCTGTAGATGGATATTACTTATTGCTAGCATGAGTAAAAACAATATCAATTCTATTTCTTTCTTATTTTATCGAAGTAACTGCTGAGTAAACTTCATAAACATAAATTTGTAAATTGTTCCATTTTTAGACCTATAGGTATTTACACCACTGGACAACCCTAATATGATGAGTGAAAGGGAAGCCTTTCTTTTTTAAAGTAAGAGAAAGGTGAAAGTGAAAAGAAAGTGGGGAACCAAGATGATGCCTTGATCCTAATATTCAGTCTCTCATACAAATCAATTTTAGGATGGAATATGCACAGTAGTTGAGGATGTGGAAATTGCTTGACTTAAAACTATCTATACCCCTACATCCTCTTGAAAGTCCTTAGGTACCTCCTGGATACCACTTTTCTAATAATCTTTTTTCATTACCGCCCTGTATTTAGCTGTGTTTTCCCCTCACTTTTTCCCTATAACAATGGACATCATAGGAATGGGAGCAATAAATCAAATAAAAACATAAAAATGGATGTGATTTTCTTAATATAAGGGTGGGAGTAGCAACCAAGGAGGTCTGACTGAACTTCGGAGATAGCTAATAGGGCATGAGTACATGGGGGCAAAAATATATGGGCAGCTAACTAGAGTATTACTCCGTTTGTACCATCAAAAGAAATAAAATGTCAAGATCCATTGCTTAGCTCCCAGACATGAGCTAGTTCTCAGACTTGGGATACATTGACTGAAAAGGAGTCACGACCTGCATGCAGGAGAAACACACACACACAAAAAAACGTTCAATAACTTGGGAAGGCACATACAGTAATGGTTGTGTTATTTTTTCCCCAAAACAACTTACAGCCATGCACTCAGTTACACTGGTGAAAGAGGAATTCCCAAACATTTTAAGGCCTGTTGAACTGTCTAAGTTGACAATGATACCAGGACTCCCTAAGTGTCATGCATCCCTCTCCCGTGAGTGGAGGCATACAGGGAATAGGTAATAAATAGCGCTCTGCCTGAGCTTTGGCTTACAGTGGGCGCACTGCGTCTGTGAACCCTCTTGGTGGTCACTTCTGTTGTATCTGAATGTATAAATGGGAACGAGATCCTTGGGAACTGGCATAACCCCACACTGGGTGCTTGAACTGTGGCGCTAAAGGCTAATATAGTGAGGAAAGCTAAGGGGAAGACTCTGAAACTATTTCACATCACCCAACTTAGTAAATTAAAAACAATCTTGCAACCTGGGTGGTGTGTGGCAAAAATTAATATTACCTTTCAAGATATAAACAGTTTAGGGTGGTTGTCTCCATCATATCTCCAGTTAATTTAGCAGTCTGGCCTTTGCAGATCCTGCATGGATAATGATACTGGACTACTGCAAACTCAACCAAGTGGTAGCCTCAATTATAGACACTGGGCAAGAGGAGATCATCACAGCCTCAGGTACATGGTTTGTGGCCAGTGGTATGGCCAATGCATTCTTTTCTAGTAGTTTGCATTCACATGGAATAAACAAAAATAGTCATAGTTTTGCTCCAGGGTTCTGTTAACGCATTTGCCATCCGTCAGGATATAGCACAGAGAGCTGAACTATCTGGACATCCTATGGAACATCACATAGATCCACTATAATATTTTACTAAGAAGTCTAGATGAGCAAAAAGTGGCTAGCATGCAGAAAGCCTTGGTGATATGCATGCACTCAAGAGAGCAAGAGAGAAACTTAATGAAGTTTCAGGAGTTAATTTTACATCTCTCAAGCTTTTAGGGGCATGCTTGGATATCCCCTCCAAAGTCAAAGTAAAATCATTAAATTTTACACCTCCTGTCACACAGAATGAAGTGCCACACTGAAGAACATCTTTAGGCCCTGAGACAGCATATTCCATCCCTATAGATATGACTGCAACTCTTAGAAAACACTGCAATAGGTCCAGGTTGTGATGTAAGCACCCCTGCCTCTTGTACAACATGGTACACCCTATGGTATTTGAGGTATGGTTGGGGAAAAACAATGCTGTGTGGGGATTATGACAAACTTCAGTGGAAGAATCACCATGCAGGCTTCTCTCACTGTCCAATCCTGCTTCTGCCCTCTCCCTTCCACAAACGTAGATTATTCATAAATATCATTGACTCCAAACACTATCTGTCTCAAGGTCTGTTTCCAGAGACTCAAACTTACAGCAGAAGGCAGAGAAATATAGTTTCCTCTGAGCCCAGCGGGGGGAAGAAAATGGTTTTATGAACACACAGCATAGGTTGTACTACACCAAGTGTTGCTTCCTTATCCCTGACATTTCAGGACCACCTCCCTCCAGTGTACTTTGGGAAAACAAGTTTGTTTCATCACATCTACTCTTTTTTTTTTTTTTTTTTTTTTTTTTTTGCGGTACACGGGCCTCTCACTGTTGTGGCCTCTCCCGCTGTGGAGCACAGGCTCTGGACGCGCAGGCTCAGCGGCCATGACTCACGGGCCCAGCCGCTCTGCGGCATGTGGGATCTTCCGGACTGGGGCACGAACCCATGTCCCCTGCATCGGCAGGCGGACTCTCAACCGCTGCGCCACCAGGGAAGCCCCATCACATCTACTCTTGAGTCACTTTGTGCTTCACTCTTGCTCTGCTGTCTTCTGTTTGCCTTCATTGCTCTTGGTTCTAGCAATAATCGTAACAGCTATCACTTAATAGGTGCTTTCTATGTGACAGCCACTTTCTAAATTCTTGGTATGAATTAATCTACACAGTAGTCACAATAGCCCTACTAATAACCCCATTTTACAGATGAGGATACCTAACATGTTGAGGTTGAGTAATTTGCTTGAAGTCATACAGTTAAGAAGCAAAATGCTGGGATTTGATTCCAAGTAGTCCACCAAAAGAGTCAATGCTCTCAACACTCTATTTTCACTAACTGGAAGCATCAACTATTCAACTATCTATCACTGTCCCATTTTCATCTGTGCTAGATAACACCCCTGTTCTTTCCTACAAAATGCCATTGACCAAACATGACCAAAGTTGTAAGAGTTATAATGAATGTTTGGGGTATCACAGAGTGATTACTTACATAGTAATAGAAATTTAACATACAATGCTAGTCTTCAGTTTTCATGGACAATTAGCAACTTTTACCTGCCACGGAAGTTCCTGCTTTGCTGTGATCCTTCCAAAGTACCTAACTTCCTACTGTGGTCTAAGGTCTTCTCTGACTGTAAAGTAACCATCTTGATACAATTACTCTCAATTTATGGGCACCTTTCTCCTCAGTCATTCAAGGGGCAACTCTGATATTTCTGCTATTTTCTATAATAGACCACATTAACCCTTTCTTTGCTTTGTTCTTTTTTTTTTCCCTCCCAATATGCCATTGCAGGTTGAGAAGGAGAAAGGTTGTTCCCTTTTAACACAAAAGATCCTATAAGATATTAGCGCAGAACAAAAGAAAAACCGTGAGAATATACTTCCCGTTTTCCAAAAAGTTTGAGACACACGAACACAGTCTCTTTGTAAAAGTAGTTTTCTCATAGTCTATATTGTAAGTAAGCATATAAGTATTCAAATAAATAGCATATAAAATCTCACCCATATAAGGATTTTTGTTTTTTCACTGTTTTGTTTACATTGCTATTAATTCCTTTTGCCCTAACATAATATTACAATTATTTTAGCTTTATAATGTGTTTTATTTCTTTAAAGGAAACACCTTCTTCATTTATTGTTCTTTTTCTAAATAACAGCAGCTTTTGATACCCATTTATTCTGCCATATGAATCTAACTGGTTAATTTTTTAAAAATTCTGTGGAGACTTTCATGTGAATAGCTTTATAATTCAATTCAAAGACAGCAGACATTATGAACAGACAGTCTAGTGCATCTTTTTGTAATTTTTTTTTTTTTTTTGCGGTACGTGGGCCTCTCACTGTTGTGGCCTCTCCCGTTGCGGAGCACAGGCTCCGGACGCGCAGGCTCAGCGGCCATGGCTCACGGGCCCAGCCGCTCCACGGCATGTGGGATCCTCCCGGACCGGGGCACGAACCCGTGTCCCCTGCATCGGCAGGCGGACTCTCAACCACTGCGCCACCAGGGAAGCCCTTTTTTGCAATTTTTATTGTGAAATATTCCATGCATAACAGAAGTGCATAAAGAATATTTGGCAAATAGAACTGGTAAGAGTGTAGTTTGTAGATTCAAATGGTCAGGATTCAAACTGCACTTGACCACTCACTGTTTATATGATCCTATGCAAGTTACTTAATATTAATGAATCTTTCTTTCCTTACCTGTAAAACTAATAACAGTACCTATCTCATATGCCTGTTCTAAGAATTAAATAAAGCAGTACATGTAATTCAGCATAATGCTTGGCATAAAGTGAGTGCTCAGTAAACATTATTTATAATAGTCATTAATTTCATCATCCTTATGAAAATACAAAAATTGTTAAATTTTCATGTAAATCATTTATTAATCCTTTATCTTTTAATAAAATGAATGGGAGTTTTGTGTAGTAGAAAAAGATCTAGATTTACTTTATAGAGATGAGAAAACTTTAAGTAGTGGCTTGAAAATATTTTTGCTTCTAAATTATAGAATATAGGTTCTAAAGGACAGAAAATCTGTGAGAAGAGCTCTTGAGCAGCTCTTGACTTAGTTTCCTGACTACAACATTAGATCACACCAAAAGTTTTGAAAGAAATCTCTTCTAAAGTTACATCTTAGAGGTCAAATTCCCTGGACTTAGATTCATTTCACTTTGAAGGCCTCTTGGTTCTTTGCCTTTGCTAATATCTTGAATGACATTCTTATCTAAAATTGGTGTTTATGGTATTTAATTTTATTCACTTCTAGGTCAATTCCTGGATGAAGTGCATCCCTGTGGCTTCTTAGGGACTAATCTCAAGTCATCTGAATTTATTAACAAATTCATGCTCTGAAGTAAATGACCCATTAGTTTAATGTGTATAGTTAGCTACTTGATAAGTATTGAGTATCATTAACCTGAAAAGAAACATGTTGGAGAAACACAAATTTCTCCCAGAATTAATACGGTATTACTATAAAATGCTTCATTTTATGGGATCTGGTTCAGAAATGTATAATGTTCCATCTCACGGTCAAATTAGACCATAAGTTATATGCTACGTTGTTTTTTGTTGCTGTGGGATGCTGGTAGGCTATCATCTCACTGCTAATGGTAGCCTTAGCGGCTTCCCACAGTATTCCTCCCAAAGTTTCCAGGCCATTGTTTCAAAAATATGTTTAGGTGTTTTATAGCAAATGGTTGTTAATGCATTGTTTGTAGAACAGAGGACAAGTGGAACACCACAATCTATGCTGGTGGAGAGCCATTTTCAGTTGCTGCTTTGCTATTAACACGAAAGAATCTTAACAGTTTCTCAGAAAATTCAGTGCATTTTACTCAATTTAAAGTCTCTGTGGGGTTTATAGACTCTACAGAGGATAAAGTTCTGTGTTTGAAAGAAAGAAAAGAGGTTATCTGTGGGATTAAATATGGTACTTAAATGTATATTATATGTTTTCACACTTATTTATACACAGACTTTTAAAAATGATGCATTCAGTTTGTTATCCCATTCAAATATTAATTGCTTTATGATTCATTGCAGTTACTGAGATGAGTCTACAGCTTAGAAAGTCAAAAAATGCAGAATGAATGTCCTACTTAAATATATATCAGAAGTATTAGATCGTGTAGAAATATATTTAAGAGTACTTTCTTGACTTAGTTAACAATTCAATATGAATAAATTCTTGTGACGAAATTTTTTCATCTTTTACATATTACCACGGAATCATTTGAATTCTTTTGCACCCTATCCATAAGAAGGATTCCGACAAGGATTTTGGTGACTAGATATAGATGAATCATGCTTTATATAGAGCAAAATATTGAGGAGAGAACGTATAAGTGATTACATCATTGATAACTTAACCAAATGGCATTGTCAGGGAGGAAGAAATTTTCCTCTACCTTTCTAGGTTCTTCTGGCTGGTCTAAGAATTAAACAGACGTGAGACAGATTGACAAGAAAAAAAATCAAACAAAAGTTTAATAACATGAATATATGGGAGTGACCCAGTTGAACTGAGAGACTCACCACAATGGCTGAAACCCTTACCTTAAATACAATTTTCAGCTGAAGATTGATTTTGGGGGTAGTGATTTGGGACTTCAAAGGGAAGGAAGGCGATTCATCAAGATGAAAAAGCAAATGTTTGGTAAATAAGTTTCCTGGGCCATACAGAAACAATGGGATACAGAGACGGATTTCAACAAATAGACTTTCCTAGGTTCCTCCCTGTCAACACACCTAATCTACACTATAGTTATCTATGTTGATAGTTCCCTTCCTGGAACAGGTCCTCTATCTACGTTCTTTAGGCAGTTAGGGAGAAGGTCAAAATTTCTTCCTGAGTCTCTTGGGCCTTGATCGTTTTCACCACAAAATAATCCGCATGCCAAAGAGACATTTTGGGGTGGCAAATTTTGTTCCCCTAAAGCATAATCTGTATATTCATTTATTTAATTTTTTATGGCATACCTGTTACGTGCTGAGTACTGGGCATAACTAAGAACAAAGAAAAAAAATCCAGATGATTTTGATGTTAGGAGAACCCAAGAGTGTTTTAGGAAGGAGGGATTAGTAAATGGTGTCAAACACTGCTGAAACTTCAAGATTTCAAGTAAGAGAAAGCCTGAAATATGTCTATCATATGCATCCATAAGAAGTCATGATGAGCATGATGCAAGCAGCGGGTTGAGTGTAAAGAGTGGGAACAAAATGTACACAGGGAATACTCACAATTTACTTAAGAAATGTGGCCGTGACAGAGAAAAAGAAATGAGACATTGGCTAGAAGATCCAGGAGAAAGGATATCTCAAGGCCCTGAGAGGTCTGTAGGGTGACAGAAGCCACAGAGGTGGAGGAGCTTTGACCTGGTAGAAGGACACCTTATCCCACTCCAGCAAGAGGGAATGCTGAGATGCTTCAGCAAATCCCAAGATTTCAGAAATAACACTCTTTGCCACCTTTGTGCATTAACGAACCTTAGTCCTAATGGTTATCGAGGTCAATTACCTCAACCAGTACAGTAAATCCTTTCCTGTGTCTGCTAGTTTATTGGCATGAAAGTCCCAAACGGTCAGGTGTTAGTCATAGATTCCAGTGTAAAACAACCCTCACTGAATCCCCTGCATGAAATATTCCCTGCTTCCCCCTCAGCAATCTGAATATGAGAAGCACAAATTCTTCAGGTAGTTATCAGATGTGGTACTGATGAACACTCTCACTTTCACCCCTTGGTTCCTAAACATATTTATTCTAACTATTGAGGCCACATCACCATGTATCAGCCATTAGTTCCATGCATACGCCACAATCTGGAGGATAGTACTCCAAAACGCAAATTGTTGTCACTGGGCTGGTGATTTTAACTGAACCATGAGTTAGCCATTATTCTATGCAATATGCTATCAGACGAGCTGTTTCTGGGTGATAAGTATATGATAAGACCAGTAAATCTCACAAGCTTATCAGAGCCCTTTCTTGCACCTTCTCTGTCTCTTTTTGTCCAAGACAGTGTTGAGTAGTATACTATGTTAATAGATAAGGAATTATAGAAAACTTCACAATGTGATGCTGGCACCAACAATCAGGCAGGAAAGGCAAATTCAGTTCTGGATTATGTTTGCATTTAGATAAAGATTAACCAGTGACCCATCCAAGGAGAAAGAGATCTGACATAATCTACCTACTACCAAGTATCCAACTGATCTCCTTGAGAAGATCAGCAGCAGTAAAAGCTATACCAGCCATGCTGAGAGGAAGTTCATGCTTTGGCGCTAATGCAAAGTCTCCATCTGTGTTTCATGGCCAAGTATCCATTGTGCAAACCAAGGATCAAAGAGAGTAAGATGAATCACAATGTTCACCTATTTTCTGAGTAACTTTTCTGTGGTGGATGATCTCTGGTTGGAATTTATGTGAGATACAAAAATCAACTTGCCATGTACCCACCCCCACAGGTACATTCACATTCTGTTAACCAGGCTAAAGTACTTTATTCTCCAGCAGATGGTTAAATAACTCACCCAACCCCCCTTGGAGACAGTAGCTGTGGGTTGAAGGAGAAGCATCGGTGGAGCAAAGGTGGGGGCCATGAGAGTCTGGATTACTTGTTCATGGGTCTTCTTATCTTTCTCCATCCAAGTCCAGAATGTAAAATTTCTACCTTACGATGGATCGTGATTGCACAGCTGACCTTATGCCTTAGTACTAGGATCAGTATATTTTCTTCTGAACAGTTCCAGAGAATAAATATCTTAGATTTTGTGGGCCATAACGTCTCTGTTGCAACTACTCAATTGATGTTGAAGAGTGAAAGCAGCTATTGACAATATGTAAATGAATGTGTATGGTTGAGTTCTAATAAAACCTTACTTGCTTAAACAAATGGAAGACTAGATGTGGCCCATGGGGCCATAGTTTGACATCTGCTTTGTGAAGCAGATAACACCCACCTTTGAATGGATAGGTGAGATTGCTTAGATATTTGGTATTCTAAGATCAGGTGCTCTATATTTCCTTTGGGCAATTTTTCATATGGAGATTAGTTCTCTTCCAAGGAAGAAATTAGTTCTCTGCCTTATTCTAGAAATGTACTACACCTCTGTGATCTAGGCCATCAAGAGACTCCACACAGGAAACATATACCCCATACACATCCAGCACTACTGGGTCTGCTGGGTCATATGGCCCAAGTGGCAGGATAGCTTGCAGCTACATGCCATACCTACAGCAGAGTTCTCTCTTTCCCTGGATCTCATTAAAAATGGTCATCCAAAGAATAGTTACAGCAGTATTCCCAGATGTGATACATGCTGCTTCCAAAATCCAAATAGATCCACTAAGCACCGAGTCTCTTTGTTAGTGGTGAAATGTGGGAAATTCAGCTTGTTCTTTTCCTTAGAGGGGATGCTCTGGTATGCCATAGCCTATTGAATCCCCGAAGTCTACCAATGTGACTATATCCTGAATTTTTGTGGGATGTACTTCTCGCTCTATGGAATACATTTCATTTATTGTGGAATACAGTGTGATTGTAGTTCATGCTCACCAGATTTGATTGACATAATGTAATCAACATAGTGGACTTGTCTGGTGTCTTGTAAAATATCTTATCTCTTTTAAAACTCATCATGAAGTCTTAGTTCTATTTAAAGACTCAATGAGTTTCAACTGGCTATCTGGTTTAATTTATGTATTTATTTAGATGCTAAGCTTTTCATCATTTATCCAATGGGAATACTTTTTAGCTGCCTTCTTTGAACTCTTTGGCATGCAACCATAATAAAAAAAGTTTGATACTTTTTGACTCATAAAATGCTCAGCTTGTAGCAGACTTTAAGACAAAAGTAGAGGAAAAATGTTCCTTATTTCTAGCTTGTAGTAATTCCCCCCAAATCTCAACTGCATAGACTATAAACCTTGCAGGCAGTACTTTAACATGTGACTTTAACCTTCGGAGATGAAGTTTGATTTAAAGATCAGATGCACTGCATTATTCTTATAATAATGTAAAGGGTCCAGACCTCCCTAAAGATCCCAATGACATGTAACAAAACCTCAATTCAGATTGTTTTACAATCTAATTTCAGAGCCTTATCCAACTTTACCATAGAAAGAGTATCTCCTTTGGTACTATAGAATAAAGCCCTTGATTAAGGGTTAATTTCCAACGTGACCTGGTCAATGCCTCTAAAGTGGCCAATTCTATCTTATTCATGTCTGAAATTATTCATGCTTTCTGAAAAAAACTAGATGTTCTGGTCCATATTCATTTTCAATTCCCCCTAGAAATAACACCAGCTAAGTCCCAATGTGTTGTGGATTGAACTGTGTCTCCCCTCAAAAGATATGCTGGAGTCCTTAATGCCCAATACCTCAGGATGTGAACTTATTTGGAGGTAGGGTCTTTACAGAGGTAATCAAGTTAAAATGAGGTCATTAGAGAGAGCCTTAATCCAATATGTCTGGTGTCCTTATTAAAAGGGAAAATTTGGACAAAGAGACAAACACTTACAAAGGTAGAACCCATATAAAGATGAAGACAGAGATTGGGGTGAGGCTTCTACAAGACAAGGAACAACGAAGATTGTGAGAAAACTACCAGAAGCTGGGGAGAATCATGGAACAGATGCTCCCTCACAGCGCTCAGATGAAAACAACCCTGCTGATGTTTTGTTCTTGGACTTCTGGCCTCTGGTACTGTGAGAGAATAAATTTCTCGGTTTAAGCCACCTAATTTGTGACACTTTGTTATAGCAGCCCTAGAAAACTAATACACAAGGAGTCTATTCTATTTTAGCAAATCTAGTGAAGGAAAAGTATTATGTGCTAGTGGTACTCAACAGGTTATTTCACATGAGTACTTGTTGTCTGGCCAGAAAAAAATGTAGCTCACTTTAGTGGTTGTGAGGTATCCCTTTAAAACCACCAGCTCAGTATGATATTTTCATTTAGCACTAACTACATTAAATATTTTATTTTATTTTGATGTAAAAGCTTTAAGACCCATTTATTTTCTTTCTTAGTTACTAGATTGTTTCTTCTTTGTCTGATGCAGCAGTAAAGTGAGCTCCACATCTTTAAAAAAAAAAAAAAGTCTGCTGGGACTTAAGTTTCATTCATCTCTACTCTTCTTTTCTCACCAATACAAACACTGAATATTTCCAAGGCTTGGGGATTTTTTTCTGTTTTTGTACCAGCCCATACTTTGATTCATTTTTATCATAAAAAGGTAGAAAGATCAAGATGCTGAGACAGTTAATGGTCTTCACAGAGTGTTTGTCCTGAATCTAATCTATGAAAAGCAATATCCAGGTACTGTCTATTCTCTATAAATGTCCCCACATGAAGGTGGGAATATTTAATAGTCAAAACAATTTTGATCCCCAGTCTCCCTGAATGACCAGGTGTCAATGATGAAATATTCTGGCCCACAACATTCTGTAGAGAAAACACAGGAAATGTTTCACCAAAAAGTGGGAGTATTTTAAACGCTTTTAATTAGTCTTGTTCTGAGGCAGAAATTGTGGATCCATGATTAAATAGTGACAGCTTCTTTTACCTTATTTGAAATACAAAAACACACATGTCTCCTTGATCTCTATGGAGATTATTCCTACCATAGATAAAAGGTTCTAGATTTTTAAACTAAGAAAATAATGTGCAAATGTCAATTATTTTCACTCCATGTAGATATGCAGCTTATCTTTCAAAAAAGGGCCCAACAAACTTCTTTAAGAATAGTTCTCATCTATTAGTCCAATCTGTTCTCACCAAAAGGATCATTTTATGGCAATTTCAGGAATGTCAGGTCCTGTTTGCAAAATGTACATTAGAAAAGAATAGCAATTTAAAAGGCATTTTTTACATTTATATATCTTCATTCTTTTTTGTATTGAGGTAATATTGGTTTATAACATTATATAAGTATCATGTGTATAACACTATATTTCTTCTTCTGTATACCCTACAGTGTGCTCACAACCAAAAACTTCAGTTTCCACCATAAAGTTGATCCCCTTTACCCATTTTGCCCTCCCCTCTTCTCCTTCCCCTCTCATAACTGCTACTCTGTTGTCTGTATCTACATGTTTGTTTCTGTTTGGTTTGGTTTGCTTTGTTCATATATTTTGTTTTCATTTGTTTTTTATATTTCACATAAGAGTGAAATCATATAGTATTGTTCTTTCTCCATCTGACTTATTTCATTTAGCATAATATAATCAAGGTCCATCCTTGTTGTTGCAAATGGCAAGATTTCATCATTTTTATGGCTGAGTAGTATTCCAGTGTGTGTGTGTGTGTGTGTGTGTGTGTGTGTGTGTGTGTGGTGTGTGTGTGTGTGTGTGTACCATACTTTATCCATTCATCTACTGATGGGCACTTAGGCTGTTTCCACATCCTGGCTATTGTAAATAATGCTGTGATGAAAATAGGGGTGCACATACCTTTTTGAATTAGTGTTTTTGTATTCTTTGGATAAATATCCAGAATTAGAATAGTTGGATCATACGGTAGTTCTATTCTTAATTTTGGGAGGAACCTTCATACTGTTTTCCATAGTGACAGCAACAATTTACAAGCCCACCAACAGGGTAGGAGGGTTCCCTTTTCTCCACATCCTCACCAACACTCATTATTTTTTGACTTTTTGATAACAGCCATTCTAACAGGTGTGAGGCAATATCTCATTGTGGTTTTGATTTGCATTTTCCTAATAATTGTGATGCTGAATATATTTTCATGTGCCTTTAGCCAAGGACATTTTTTCACAGAAATAGAACAAAAATTTATAAACCTTATATGAAACTACAAAAGAACCAAAATAGTTAAAGCAATACTGAGAAAAAAGAACAAAGCTGGAGGTATCACACTTCCTGATTTCAAACTATATTTCAAAGCTATAGTAATCAAAATAGCATGATATTGGCAGAAAAACAGATACATAGATCAATGGAACAAAATTGAGAGCCCACAAATAAACCCACACACATATGCACAATTAATTTTCAACAAAGGCATAAAGAACATAAAATGGAGAAAGAATAGTCTCTTCAATAAATGGTGTTGAGAAAACTGGACGGCCATAAGCAAAAAAAAAAAAAAAAAGAAAGAAAGAAACTAGACCACTGTCTCACACCACACACAAAAATCAACTCAAAATGGATTAAAGACTAGAATATAAGGCCTGAAACCATAAAACTCCTAGAAGAAAATATAGGCAGCACCCTCTTTAACAATGGTCTTAGCAATACCTTTCTGGATATGTCTCCTCAGGCAAGGAAAGAAAAAGCAAAAATAAACAAATGGGACTACATTAAACTGAAAAACTTCTGCACAGCAAAAGAAACCATCAACAAAAGGGAAAGAGAACCTACTGAATGGAAGAAGATATCTGTATATCACACATATGATAACTGGTTAGTATCCAAAATATATAAGGAACTCATACAACTCAACAACAAAAAAACAAACAACCTGATTAAAAAATGGGCAGAGGAGCCAAATAGACATTTTTCCTGTTTACACGTTTACTCAGTTATTTTTCCATAAAAACAGAATCATTTGTATGCCAATAGCTAAGATATATATGCAAAAACTATATAAAAACTACATACAAAAAGTGTAAATTTATGATTTATATTTAGAAATAATTTTTATAACTTTCTAGGTATTTTCCACTAATTTTTGACAAGTTAATCTAACACTAATTTATATCCTTTATATTTTATTTTATTTTTTTAAATTAACTTCCCTTTAAAATTCATTGCTTTCAGAAAACAGACTTATTTGTGGCCTTTTCAGTTTGTGTCAACTTGATGTCATAAGTACTTGGAGACTCTTTTAACCTACTATTCTTGATCTTAGCAAGAAACATGAATAAGTCACTGTTTACTGAGTGCTTACTGTGTGCCTGTCACATATATTATCCAACTGATTCCTTACAAGGGCATTACATATAGGTTGTACTTTTGTTCCCATTTGACAGATGAGAAAAATAAGGCACAGAGCAGTTAAGCAATTTGTCCAAATTTATTTAGTAACTCTCTGATAGAGGAAAGATATAAAGCCAGGTCTGTATGACTCCAGTTACCACGCACCTTGAGATTCAAATCTTACTCCAGTGTTACATGGATAAATAACCTTAGGGAAATTAATTTATCTCTTTAGTACTCAATTTCTTCATCTGTGAATGTGGCAGACCAGTTGTTCTTAGAATTAAATAAGAAAATGAAGAGTTTAGCACAGTACCTGATACAGAGTAAATGTTCATGAAATGTTAGATATTATCATCATTACTAAAACACCTAATCATTTATCATCCATGTTCCCTGATCTGAACCCTTGACTCTTTATTCTATGACTAAGCTGAGAACCTCTCTACAGAGTAGTTCCGAAATGTGACTATGTGTTCTGCCAACATTTTAACTCCAATTAAGTATTTCTCTTTGAGCTAGCTCGAAAGTAACTCCAGGATTTTTCCACTATTAGCGGTTTCCTATGTTATGGCATTAAGATGAAAACTTAGCATTAAATAATTGCATCTGCTTACTTGGAATACTATGTGGACTAAAGCAGTCAGCATCTAAGGCTTCAGCACCCACACAGTTGAACTTTGTATTTTGCATTAATATTCTTGGGGGAAGTCCCATTTTAATTATTTTTCTTTTCATGTTCAGCTTAGTTCAGATAAAAATATTTCCTTAATACTTCCTTTTACAACACTTGATTCAAAAACACTTTTTTATCTTGTTGTATCAGGACACGTTTTTTTTCCTCTAGAATTTTAGTTCAATGGCTAAGAGCCATGTGTATTCACTTAGCTATCTGAAACCAAAGAAAATGTTTCTAGCCAGTTATCTGTAAATGCTTTAGCTTTGTTTTTATCTATATAAGAAATTTTCTTGCACATTTCTTTTTTGAATTTTTGTCTGAATTTTTATTCTAAAGACAATCTGTCTCTAAAAATATCAAAGCGTCTAGAAATGTGTGAAGGCAAAGTGAATATATAAATCACTGCAACTACCCTTGTCACAGCCTACACCACAAGATAGCCAGGAGAAATAATCTGTGTGCATACCACATATACATTATTCAGTTTTTTATTTATTTTATTTTATTTTATTTTATTTTTTTACATCTTTATTGGAGTATAATTGCTTTACAATGGTGTGTTTCTGCTTTATAACAAAGTGAATCAGTTATACATATACATATGTTCCCATATCTCTTCCCTCTTGTGTCTCCCTCCCTCCTACCCTCCCTATCCCACCCCTCTAGGTGGTCACAAAGCGCCAAGCTGATCTCCCTGTGCCATGCGGCTGGTTCCCACTAGCTACCTATTTTACGTTTGGTAGTGTATGTATGTCAATGCCACTCTCTTGCTTTGTCACAGCTTACCCTTCCCCTCCCCATATCCTCAAGTCCATTCTCTAGTAGGTCTGTGTCTATTCCTGTCTTACCCCTAGGTTCTTCATGACATTTTTTTTCCTTAAATTCCATATATATGTGTTAGCATACGGTATTTGTCTTTCTCTTTCTGACTTACTTCACTCTGTATGACAGACTCTAGGTCCATCCACCGCACATTATTTTACTTTAGTCTTTTTTTCAAAGAAACACATAACATGAAATTTACCTCCCCAACAATTTCCAAGTGTACAGTATGTAACGTCTACCCCATGCACATTGTTGTTGCAACAGATTCCCAAATCCCACTCATGCTCCATGACTAAAACTCTACACCCACCAAACAACAAATTGCCACTTCCCTCTCCCCTCAGTCCCTGGCAACCAACACTCTCTTTTCTTTTTCTATGATTTTGAAAATTTTAGATGCCTCATATAAGTATTACCATGCAGTACTTATTATGTGACTGGCTTATTTAACATAAAATCCTCAAGATTCATCTATATTGTATTATATGATGGGATTTCCTCCCTTTTAAGATTCATCTATGTTGTAGCATATTTCACTGCACATATATGCCACATTTTCTTTATCCATTCATCCACCGATGGACATTTGGATTGCTTACACCTCTTGGTTATCATGAATAATGCTGCAATAACATGGGTGTACAAATATCTCTTTGAGATCCTGGTTTGAAAGGTTTACAAAAAATATTTTTGTATTTCCTTTATAAATATTTACAGTTCACATTCCTTTGTACTTTTTGTCTTTAATTTATTAACCAACAATTTCTAATACGTAAATCAATCTACTAAAGTGTTTTTATCCTTATGTTTACTGGGAAACTGCCCATTTTTTACATTAATATCAACTACATATATGAAGTTGTTAGTATTCTTATGAGTTGCCTTTTTTAGCATGTTGGCTTTCCAATGAATTAATATAGGTTTATAAATACATTTAATTATACTTTGATTCACAGGAATTCACTTGTCTTCGGTGTAGCTATTTATAGTAATTATTTGTAGGGTGAATCAAAGCAAGAAGAAACAATGTTATCTAACTGATTGTAGAAAATCCTGTCTTAAATATTTCATCTGGTATAATAAGCCTTTGCCTATGCAGTTTTAGGGGAAATGTAAATAATTTCATTGTTTACCTCTCCTGACTGCTCCCAAATTCACATAGATGAATTTGGAAGGAAATGGTAAAAACAAAAGAACAGCTAAAACAGAGAGTGTTCTTTTTCTGCGGATTGCTTAAATTCCAGGATTTCTTTACTTTCTTCAATAATGTTTACAAAAACACCATGCTATCAATGTAAGCATGTTATATCTCCCAACACAACTTTGTTCACCTGGCATCCTTCTAAGTCCTTTGCATTAGTTCATCCTCAGGACAGTGCCACTAGGCATATTCCTACCTTTGCAAGGGAATTATTCTTAGATCTTTAATATCCCCCAATCAGATAACCTTTCAGTTCTCTAGAGATTAGGGCAATTGACAATCAGATTCTGTTGTCCCAAGTATCTTCACATGAAAGGCATTCAAACAAGCTTCAAAGTGGTTTGCCCAAGAGAAAAGATTTCCTTGCACTTAGGAAGAACACTTACCATACTACCATCTGTGCCTTCTGTCAGGTTTTTATGCATACTGCTTTTGGATGTGCATCTTACATTTCTAATTTTATTTGTTTACCATTTTATTGAATGCAGATTTCATCATAAACAGTTAATATTATCCATACTTTAGATAAAGATAAAAGCTTAATGCCTTGACTATTAACAATATAGTCTAGATATTTATTATTTTTAAAAACCTGTCAGATGCACAAACATCCAATATTTGTTGCACAAAGGAAAAAATTCAAATTAATTAAATTAAATTAAAATTCAAAAAATAGGTATGTACAATAAAGACATCAAAGGTGGAAAGTTCAGCATCTTTTATGCCATCTGAAGTTCATTTTGTGCTTTATAATTTTAACAAAAAGTTATTTCAATGTAAATGACAGTATAACAGATCTGACTATTTTTTTCTAGGACTTAAAAGTGATTAATGTTTATCTAATAGTCGTTTATCCTATTTTAATGCTTTAAAAAATTTTAAATTCAAAGTTCCTGGTTCAAAGGTTTTCTTTTCTTTTTTTTGGTAAATTCTATTTATTTCTTTAATGCATGTTTTTCCCAAATATGTTCCTTCAGACCACAGACAGTGACATGTACTCTTTCTGAAACATGGATCATTGGTTCAGCTTTTATGTAAAATTGCTACTCATTGGAAACAAGAGTTTACATATATAAAAACCAGCACTTACTCATTACTAATATTTTAAACCTGGGGGCATCAATACACATCTCTATTGTATCTTCAGAAAAAAGCTAATTTAAACCTTGATCTTCCAAAGAATCATATTTAGTCTTTTAAAATTAATCAATTCAATTTTTAAATGTCCATTATAACAGACAGTATAGAAATAAGTTCACACATCCATGGAAACTCAATATTTGACAGAGTGGCCTCTGTAGATAATTAAAGAAATGATAGGTTATTCAATAAATGATGCTAGAACAACTGAGTATTTATAGGAAGAACTGCAATTGATTCTTTATCTCACACCATAAACAGAACTCAATTCCAGATATATTAAGAATTAGTCATGAAAAGCAGAACTTTTAAACGCTTAGTATACAATGTTGAAGAATTTATTTTTCACCTCAAGGAATAAAATGATTTTTTTGACGGATTTCTTAACCAAGACACACAAACGTGTGTGTGCATGTGTATATACATACCTATCTTTATGTATATAAAGAATGTCAACAGGCACTTTAATAACTTGAAAATATAAACCACAAACTTAACAAAAAGATTTTCAATATACATGATCCACAAAGAATTATTATAGCAAATATGGAAGGACTTCCAGAAATAAAAAAATATATATACATAAACAAAGAAATGGGAAAAAAGGCAATAAAGGTGAATAAGCAATTCACAGAACAAGGAAAAGAAAAAAGCCATACACGTAAGAAAATATGATCAATCTCTCTAATAATCAGAGATACACAAATTCAAAGTGTGAGATACTATTTCACACCTGTCAAGACGGCAAAATTTAAAGTCTGATAATAGCAAGTCTTGGCAAGGATGTGGAACAATAGGAAATCTTATGAACTGCTGGAATGTAAACTGAGACAACTACTTGCGGGGGGGGGGGGGGGGACTTGATGTCACCCAATAGAGATAATGCCAATAATTTCAATCCTGGATATATACCTTAATAAAACTTTTAAATTAACTGGTAATTTTAAATAAAATTTTGGTTTATGAACTAGTCTGACAATTTAGGTGAAACTGCAAGAACATATATGTATTTTTTTAATGTTGCAGAAGAATGCATATGTTATGATACTATTTATAAAAAGTATATATATTTTCCCCATTATATTGTTTTAAGCCATGAAAACAAGATAATATCCATATATGTGTGTATGCATTTGTGTGTCTGTGTGCATACATAACTCTATAGATACATACTGATTAAAGAATTAAGGCATGCATGGGAATAAAAAGTGAAAATCACCAACTTCAGGTTAGTGATAGAACTTACAGTGCTTATTCCATGTGAGGCTAGTCTATGGACTCTATACACATACAATCCTTCAATCTTTACTCCAACTCTATGAATTAAACGCTATTATTATTTGCATTTTTTTGGATGAGGAAATTGATGCACAAAGGAGATAACTAAGTTCACAGAAATAGTGGTGTTAGAAGTTGGATTTGAACCCAGGGAGGCTGACTTCCCACTACAATCATAACCACTGGGAGGGGAGGGTAACGCAGAAAGGCTGATACTTTGAGGAAGAAGAGCACAGGAGCCTTCATCTGTAGTGTAATAATGTTTTATGTCTTAAGCTAGTTGGTGGGTGAGTATATGGTAATATTGGTTTACTTTTATAACATTAGTTTCCATTTTTTTTGGAAAAAAAATGTACATGAATCATACTGCTAATAGATATACTATTTTTACAAACAGAACAACCATAACATAAGCACCTAGATTAAGAAAAAATATTACCAGCATCCTGAAAGCTACTCAGGTTCCTTTCCAATCACCACTCCCCCAGCCCTCAGCACTATTTTCTGACTTTTAAACCCGTATATTAAATTTGTCCGCTATTGAACTTTATATAAATGAATTCATGCACTTTCTACTATTTGTGCCTAGATTCTTTAGAAATAAGAAAACAGTATTCATTCATTTAAGAAATATTTATTGAGAGTTTTATCTCTGCCAGATATTCTTCTACATTCTGAGGCACAGCAGTGAATTAAAATTAAAAAAATACCCTGCCTTTATAGAGCTTACACCTCCATGGGAGAAAGTGATAATAAGCAAACAAATATGCTAAATGTATAGATGTCCAGAGGGTGATAAGTGATAAATAGAAAATAAAGCACGAGGAGGTTTATAGGAAATGTTGTAGTGGGGGTGAAATGAGGTTCATCTACATTGTTCAGTGTTGTACTAATTTTTTCCATTGCTCCATGTTTTCCATTGTCTAGAAATACCATGATTTAATTATCCATTTACTGTTGATAGGCAACTGAGTACTTTCCAATTTGGAGCTACTGTGAATAGCGCTGCCATGAATATTTTTGTACATTTCTTTTGGTGACTATATGCACTTCGCTATGTATATAGAGAGGAGTAGAATTGTGAGTCACAGGTGTGCATATATTCACCTTTAACAAATACTATCAACTTTCCAAATTCCTCATGCCAATTTAAACTACCACCAGCAGGATATAAAAGTGCTGGTTGCAAATGGGACCTAGTGAAACTTCAAAGCTTTTGCACAGCAAAGGAAACCATAATACAAGACCAAAAGACAACCCTCAGAATGGGAGAAAATATTTGCAAATGAAGCAACTGACAAAGGATTAATCTCCAATATTTACAAGCAGCTCATGCAGCTCAATTACCAAAAAACAAACAACCCAATCCAAAAATGGGCAGAAGACCGAAACAGACATTTCTCCAAAGAAGATATACAGATTGCCAACAAACACATGAAAGGATGCTCAACATCACTAATCATTAGAGAAATGCAAATCAAAACTACATTGAGGTATCACCTCACACCAGTCAGAATGGCCATCATCAAAAAATCTAGAAACAATAAATGCTGAAGAGGGTGTGGAGAAAAGAGAACACTCTTGCACTGTTGGTGGGAATGTAAATTGACACTGCCACTGTGGAGAACAGTATGGAGGTTCCTTAAAAAACTACTAATAGAACTACCATATGACCCAGCAATCCCACTACTGGGCATATACCCTGAGAAAACCATAATTCAAAAAGAGTCATGTACCAAAATGTTCATTGCAGCTCTATTTACAATAGCCAGGACATGGAAGCAACCTAAGTGTCCATCATCGGATGAATGAATAAAGAAGATGTGGCACATATATACAATGGAATATTACTCAGCCATAAAAAGAAATGAAATTGAGATATTTGTAGTAAGGTGGATGGACCTAGAGTCTGTCATACAGAGTGAAGTAAGTCAGAAAGAGAAACACAAATACCGTATGCTAACACATATATATGGAATCTAAGGGAAAAAAAAAAAGGTCATGAAGAACCTAGGGGTAAGACGGGAATAAAGACACAGACCTACTAGAGAATGGACTTGAGGATATGGGGAGGGGGAAGGGTAACCTGTGACAAAGTGAGAGAGTGGCATTGACATACATACACTACCAAACGTAAAATAGACAGCTAGTGGGGAGCAGCTGCACAGCACAGGGAGAACAGCTCAGTGCTTTGTGACCACCTAGAGGGGTGGGATAGGGAGGGTAGGAGGGAGGGAGATGCAAGAGGGAAGAGATATGGGAACATATGTATGTGTATAACTGATTCACTTTGTTATAAAGCAGAAACTAACACACCATTGTAAAGCAATTATACTCCAATAAAGATGTTTAAAAAAAAATGTTCTGGTTGCTTCACATCCTCACCAACACTTGTTATTTTTTAAATCTTTTTTCATTTTAGACATAGGGTGAGTATATAGTGCCTTGATACCTTTTTTTAATGTCAAAACTATACAATATTTTTCAGTAAAGAAAAAATTGAATAAATCTGCCAAATTATTATATTGTACTACATGTGCTTTTCTTGTGGCTTTCTTATTTTTAGTGAAAAGAAAAGTTATATTTAGATCTATAACAAATCATTCTGTCATTCTGGTGCCACCAAAAAGAAAAAAAATCTTGGAGCCAATTTTCAAGATTGGATGGAAATAATTCAAATTGTGAAACCTTTCACCAGTTCTGAGAGATAGAAATTGCAAGCTGTTAGCTAGTTTAAGAAGGCATTCACCTGTCAAGGGGAACTCACCCATTCTATCCATTTCTTCATTTATTTACTTTAACAATTTCTAAGATGTTCAGTTATAGGACTGGTCCTCTAATTACCTTCTGGATAACTGCACACTGATACCATACCAGCACGGAAAGCTGATTAGCATAAGGAGGAAAGAGCACTGCACTGGGAATCTAGGGTCTGTATTCACGGTTTGTCTCTGCCTCTAACTAAAATTATGCCTTTAAACTTGTAATTCAACCTTTAACTTGTAACATCCTGAGAATGTTCCTCTTTTCCATGGCTCACTCGCTCACAACCCATAGGTCTTGCTTGACTGCAACTCATTTAACGGGCAGGTCTTTGTCTTTTCTTTTTAGATAAAAGCCATTTGTCAACATTTTACAATCTTTCCATACTTTCAGAATGGGTACGTGGGTGTACATTAAAGTTATCATCATTATTATTAGTTGTTTGAGACATTTTTAACACCTGTCTGAGTAGAATAACATATCAATAGTTTCTCTTGTTATTTTTAATGTCAAATAATCCTCTTCCAAAGATTCAAAGACATCCAATGCCTGAACAACAGTATTCTATACTGTTAATTATTTGGTTTACAGTAAATCAAAGCAGATGATTCACAACATTATAAATGATACCTTTTTTCACTCTTATTTATACATTTCTTCATCTCCTTAACAATAAAGGTAGCACCTTGATTGCATTCCTCACCAGTCATTAGAATTTGCTATTCTCCCAATCACTTTACTATGTGAGTTTCTGGCTCACACAGTAAAGGTTTCTTCTATTTCCAACATATTTAAAAGGTCACCTTCACCTCACTTTGACCCCAGCACTTCTGGCTTTATTGTCTTTTAGTACTTATCAGTATGCAACATTTATATAGTGAAATAATTTTTGTGTTTATTGTTTTTCTTTCAATGGAGTAAAAGCTAGATGAGGGGAGGGGATGCTGTCATTTTAGCTGCTTGTCATATAGGAAAATCTCAAAATATGTCTTAAATGAATAAATATTGTTTTGTAATCTCTGAAATGATTAAAAGACAAAATGATGAATATTTTTCTTTGACTAAAATTCTGAGTCTATGATTGTAACAGATCTAATGATCTCCCCCAGAATCATGACTCTCCCTCCTATAATAAAATGGGTTTTATCCTGAGAAAGAAGAACAAAGCTGGAGGTATCACACTTCCTAATTTCAAACTATATTACAAAGCTATAGTATTCAAAGCAGCATGATGCTGGCATAAAAACAGACACACAGACCAATGGAACAGAAACAAAATCCCAGAAATAAACACGTATACAGTCAACTATATTTGATATAGGAGCCAAGAATACTCAATGGGGAAAGGACAGCCTCTTCAGTAAATGGTACTGGGAAAATGGCAAAAGAATGAAATTGGACCCCTGTATTAAACCATTCACAAATATTAATGCAAAATGAATTAAGGGCATAAACGTAAGACCTGAAACCATAAAACTACTAGAAGAAAACATAGGAAAAAAGCTCCTTGGTATTGGTCTTGACAATGATTTTTTGCATATGACCAGAAAACACAAGTAACAAAAGCAAAAATAAACAAGTGGGACTACATCAAACTAAAAAGCTTCTGCACAGCAAAAGGAACAATCAACAAAATGAAAAGGCAACCTATAGAATGGGAGAAAATATTTACTAATCATATCTCTGATAAGGGGCTAACATTCAAAATACATAAAGAACTCATACAACTCAATAACAAAAATAACAACAAAAACAATCCAAAACTCCAATCCCCAATGTGTCTGCATTTGGAATGGAACTTTTGGGAGCTAAGTAGATTTAGATGATGTTATAAGGGTGGGGTCCCCATGATGAGATTAGTATCTTTATTAAAAGAGGATGAGACCAGAGTTGGATCTCCGTCTGCCATGTGAAGACACAGTGAGAAGGAAGACTTCTGCAATCCAGGAAGAAGGTTTTCATCAGACACTGAATCTAATGGCACCTTGATCTTGGACATTCCAGCCTTTAAAACTATGAGAAGTAAATATATTTTGTTTAAGCTACCCAATCTATCATATTTTGTTATAGCAGCCCCAAGCTAAGATAGGGCCTATAGGAAGCTAACCCTATAGAGTTTAACTGGACAGTGTAAGAATAAAACAAAGGCATATTAAAAATCTGACTAAAACATGAGCAGAGGAACTGAACAGACATTTTTCTAAAGAAGACATACAAATGGCCAACTAGTATTTAAAAACGTGCTCAACGTCACTAATTATTAGAGGAATGCAAATCAAAACTACAGTGAGATATCACCTCAGAGCAGTCAGAAGTGCCATCATCCAAAAGTCTACAAATAATAAATGCTAGAGATGGTGTGAAGAAAAGGGAACCTTTCTACACCGTTGGTGGGAATGTAAATTGGTGCAGCCACTATGGAAACAGTATGGAGGTTCCTTTAAAAATTAAAAATAGAACTACCATATAATCCAACAAACCCTATCTTAAAGAGTATCTGTATCTCATGTTCATTACAATCTATTTACAATAGCCAAGACATGAAAACAATGCAGGTATCCAATGAAAATGAAAGATGAATGAATAAAGAAAATGTGATATGTACACTCACACGCGTGTATGTGCACATGCACACACACAGAGGAATATTATTCAGCCATTAAATAAAGAAGTCCTGCCATTTGAAATACACGGGTGAAACTTGAGGGAATTAGGCTAAGTGAAGTGAGTCAGAGAGAGAAAGATAAATACTGTATGATCTCACTTACATGGAATCTAAAAATAACTAAAACTATAGAAAGAGTATACTAGTGTTGCCAGGGGCAGAGGGGTGAGAGAAATAGGTGAAGGTGGTCAAAGGGTACAAATTTCCATTTATTAGATGAATAAGTCTTGGGGCTCTAATGAACAGCATGGTGACTAGGTAACAATACTGTACTGTGTATTCGAAAGTTGCTAAAAGAGTAAATCTCGAAACGTCTCACCACAAAAAAAAGGTAACTATGTGAGGTGATGGATGCATTAACTAACCTTATTGTGTACTGGGATAATCATTTTCAAATGTACACATATATCAAATCGTAACATTGTACACCTTAAACTTATACAATGTTATGTGTCAATTATATCTCAATAAAGCTGGAAAAATATTTCACATAATTTCTATTATTAAAAATAAGTTACCAGGGGTAGAGAGGTGGGGGAAATGGGGAAACATTGGTCAAAGGCTACAAAGTTGCAGTTATATAGGATGAATAAGTCTAGAAATTTAATGTACAGCACGATGACTATAGTTAACAATACTGTATTCATCACTGGAAATTTGCTAAGAGAGTAGATTTCAGGTGTTCTCATCACACACAAAATAAATGCTAACTACATGAGGAGATGATATGTCAGTCACTTCACTGTGTATATGTATATCAAATGATGTTGTAAACTTTAAATACATACAATTTTTATTTAAAAAAAATTAAAAATAAAAATAATGTCCCACAATGGGAGTAACGAAAGCTATGGACCTACACCTCTCATTTTTATACTGAATTTTAGACTACTTTGTATTGCTACTTACTGATTGTGTGTGTGGTGTTTCTTCAATATTATAATCTCTCCAAACTTATAACTGGTAGAAAAATCATCTGGAATTTTGAATGATACTCTTCAAGACATAGTGAATATATCCCAGATACAAATTTCACAGCACACTACTCAGGTGGACAAATTTTCTTTTTGTTTCCATAACTGATAGTGATCTCTCTATTGAGTACCTCTTTAACTCAGTAGGACACAACTGAACCTAGTCATTTCTGTAAAATAGTTAATCCAGTATTTTGTTTTTCATTCAGTTCAGGATTTTCTACATTAGGAAAGGATTTACTTTCCATCTCCTTTTCCCTGAGGTGGTATTTAATTATGGGTAGTAATGGATACTCATGTAGATTTATGAATATGTTAGGGGAGGGGTGACCTGGTTCTAGGTTCCCTCACATCCCTCTCATGTATCCTATGGAATATAAATTGTTCTGTCTTGCTCTCAGCTGTAATCATTTTCTGCCCTGACATTTACTAAGATAGTTAAGTTTTTTTTCTGAATTCTTAGATTTGTGCTACTTTCTGCTGCACCATACCTTTATTTCAACAATGAGACCCTAAGGATCTGTCAGCTAGCTCTCCTGCTTGTTTGCAATCTCTATTTTTCTGGCTTACTTTTGTGCCTTTCCTGGGAGCAGAGAAAAATCTGGATTCTTTCTCTTATCATTCTAAAGACACAAAACGCTCCACGAACTGTGTCACACCAGATTGATCTGCCTAGTCAAATCTCATATCCTTGCCTACTTTACCTGCTCTGGCAACATGCTGAAGTGTAAAAATGCTGGAATCTTGAAGATCTCTGGGTCATATGAAAAGAGAAAAACAGATTTTTAACTTGTTTTGGAGCTCTATTCCTCTTCCACAAACACCAAAATTTGCATGTGCCTCGAGTGAGGCATACTGGAGGATCCCTTTTCAGAAACTCACTCCAGCCTCCACTGTGTGTACTGCTTTTCTGATTCTTCCCCTCTTCCCCAACCAGGGGGTTTCTAGTTAAATTACCGTTGTGACCTCCATTCCATTGGGCAGTAGCAGTTAAAATCTGGTTTAAGCAGTGACCACCAATGGGAAGACAATGTAGGGAGATGAACACAGACACAGACACATCAGTAAATAGTTCAAGATATTACTTTGCCACAGCTAATCCTACTCCAATATTGCTTATAAAACCTATGATGTGATAAGCACATGGTACAAGCTCAGCAAATTTGTGAATTGAAAAATGTACTGGTTCTGCTAATTGCAAGATACAGATACTATGTATGAATTCCTATGTATATTATTTTTTTATTTAGGTTGTTAGTTTTTATTGAGGTATGGTTGATGCACAATACCGTATGTTTCAGGTGTACAATATAGTGATTCACAATGTTTAAAGGTTATACTCCATTTAGAGTTATTATAAAACGTTGGCTACATTCCCTGTGTTGTACAATATATCTCTGTAGCTTATTTATTTTATACATAGCTTTTTGCCTCTTAATCCCCTACTCGTATCTTGCCCTGCCCCCTTCCCTCTCCCCAGTGGTAACCACTAGTATGTTGCCTATATCTGTGAGTCTGCTTATTTTTTGCTTCATTCACTAGTTTGCTGTATTTTTCAGACTCCACATATAAGTGATACATACACTATTTGTCTCTGTCTGACATTTCATTTAGCACAATACCCTCCAAGTCCATCCATGTTGTTGCAAATGGCAAAATTTCATTCTTTTTTATGGCTGAGTAGTATTCCATTGTGTGTGTGTGTGCCACGTCTTCTTTATCCATTCTTCTGTTGATGGACACGTAGGTTGCTTCCGTATCTTGGCAATTGTAAATAATGCTGCTATGAATGTTGGGGGTTCATATATCATCTCAAATTAGTGTTTTCATTCTTTTTTTTTTTTTCAGATATATAGTCAGGATTGGAATTGCTGGGTCATATGGTAGTTCTATTTTTAGATTTTTGAGAAACCTCCATACTGTTTTCCACAGTGGCTGTGCCACTTTACATTTCCACCAACAGTGTATGACTTTTCTCCACATCTTTGCCAACATTTGTTATTGTGTTCTTTTTGATGATAGCCATTCTGACAGGTGTAAGATGACAACTCATTGTGGTTTTAACTTGCATTTTTCTGATTAATGGTGTTGAGCATCTTTTCATGTGTCTGTTGGCCACCTCTATGTCTTCTTTGGGAAAATGTTTATTTCTTGGCTGTATTCTGTTCCATTGATCTATGTGTCTGTTTTTGTGCCAATACCATACTGTTTTGATCATTGTAGCTTTGTAGTATAGTCTGAAGTCAGGGAGGCAGATTCCTCCAGCTCCATTCTTCTTTCTCAAGATTGCTTTGGCTATTTGGGGTCTTTTGTGTTTCCACAGAAATTTTTTTTTGACCTAAGTTTATTTTTTTTCATACAACACTCCAAACTTTTTTATTTATTCTGAGTTGCCTTGTCTACTACATAGAGTTTATTTATTTTTTAAATTAGTTTTTATTGGTGTATAGTTGATTTACAGTGTTGTGTTAGTGTCTGCTGTACAGCAAAATGAATCAGTTATACATATACATATATCCACTCTTTTTAAGATTCTTTTCCCATATAGGTCATTGCAGAGTATTGAGTAGAGTTCCCTACTTATAAGTAGGTTCTTATTAGTTATCCATTTTATATATATTACTGTCTTTATGTCAATCCCAATCTTTTGTTCTAGTTCTATGAAAAATACCCTTGGTGCTTTGATAGAGATTGCATTGAATCAGTAGATTGCTTTGGGTCGTATGGCCATTTTAACAATATTAATTTTTCCAATCCATGAACACAGTTTATCTTTCCATCTGTTGGTGTCCTCTTCAACTTCTTTGACCAGTGTCTTCTAGTTTTCCAAGTACAGCTCTAGCTCTTTTACCACCTTAGGTAGGTTTATTCCTAGTTTTCTATTCTTTTTGATGCAGTTGTAAATGGGATTGTTTCCTTAATTTCTCTTTCTGATAGTTCATTGTTAGTGTATAGAAATGTGACATATTTTTGTATATTAATTTTGTGTCCTGCAACTTTACCAAATTCATTGATGAGCTCTAGTAGTTTTTTGGTGCTGTCTTTAGGATTTTCTATGTAGAGTATCATGTCATTTGCAAACAGTGACAGTTTTATCCTTCATTTACAATTTGGATTCCTTTTATTTCTTTTTCTTGTCTAATTTCTGTGGCTAGGACTTGCAATACTATTTTGAATAAAAGTGGTGAGAGTGGGCATCCTTGTATTGTTCCTGATCTTAGAGGAAATGCTTTCAGCTTTTCACCACTGAATATGATATTATCTATGGACTTGTCACATATGATCTTTATTATGTTGAGGTATGTTCCCTCTATGCCCACTTTCTGAACAGTTTATCATAAATGGATGCTGAGTTCTGTCAAAAGATTGCTGTGCCCCTACTGAAACGATCATATGGTGTTCATTCTTCAATTTGTTAATGTGGTGTATCACATTGCTTGACTTGTGAATATTGAACTATCCTTGTATCCCTGGGATAAATCTCACTTGATCATGGTGTATGATCCTTTTAATGTATTGTTTAATTCAGTTTGCTAATATTTTGTTGAGGATTTTTGCATCTATGTTCGTCAGTGATGCTGGCCTATAACTTTCTTTTTTGTCATATCTTTGCCTTGTTTTGGTATCAGGGTGATGCTGACCCTGTAGAATGAGTTCAGAAGTGTCCCTCCCTCTATAATTTCTTGGAATAAATTGAGAAGCATTGGTGTTAATGCTACTGTAAATGTTTGGTAGAATTCACCTGTGAAGCCATCTGGTCCTGGACTTTTGTTTGTCGGGAGTTTTTTTTTTTTTTCTTTTTAACTCATTCAATTTGATTACTTGTAATTGGTCTGTTTATAATCTGTATTTCTTCCTTGTTCAATATTGGGAGATTGTACATTTCTAGGAATTGGTACATTTCTTCTAGGTTGTCATTTTGTTGGCATATAATTATTCATAATAATCTCTTATGATCCTTTGTATGTAGTTTGTAATTTCTCCTTTTTCATTTCTGATTTTATTGACTTGGGCCCTCTCTTTATTTATTTATTTTTTTCTTGATATGTCAGGCTAAAGGTTTATCAGTTTTGTTTATCTTTTTAAAGAACAAGCTCTTCGTTTCATTGACCTTTTCTATTGTTTTCTTAGTCTCTATTTCATTTATTTCTGCTCTGATCCTTATGATTTCTCTTCTACTAACTCTGGGTTTTGTTTGTTCTTCTTTTTCTAGTTCCTTTAGGTGTAAGGTTAGATCATTTTGTATGTTTATTTTTGCATTAAATTACTATGGATTAAAAGTAAAACAAATAGCTGATGTATACCAGACAAGTGCTCAACACCTTGGGGGATATTAAGATCAATTTAGGCATAAAATCTGCCATCAAAATGTTTATATGCTGATAGAAAGAGACATGTTTGTTCCCAAATAACTGCAACAAAAAGCAGATTGTGTGCTATAATAATAAGATATATTAATAGCTACAATTTATTGAGCTTTACTATCTGTCAAATCCTATGCTTGGTACTTTAAACACCTCAACTTATTTATTGCAGGTAACAACACAGTGATGTTGTTATTATTTCAATATATAAAAAAAGAGGGAGGTGAAGCCATATGCCCACAGAAGCTGATTTGTATAAGATCCCAGAGAAAGGCGAGGTTAATACCAGTGGGTGGGTTTCAAGACCTGCCTCATTAATGAAGACACATTTGAACTGGGTCTTCTTGAAAATGCGTGGGAATTTGCAGACATATTTGGAAAATAGCTTAATGACATCAAAATAACAGATTTTTTAGTGAGGAGGTAACATAATTAGGACTGCATTTTGAAGACAGCTCTGACAGAAGTATGAAGAAATGACTGGAGAGTATAAATCATTCTCATCAAGAAAAACAAACCTAGGTGTTATGTGCATCTTGAATGACAATTGACACTTTGAGAATTACATATTTTAATAACTCTCTAAATCCCTGCAATTTAAGCTAGTCTATAAAACTACAGACCAACTATACACCCGGACTCAAAGGTACAATGAATGCAATGATATCTATATACTCAATACAAGCAAACGAAAAGATAATTAAACGTCTATTACTTTCACACACATAAAAATTTCAAGAATGCTATTATTTGAGAATTACATTGTATCAATTAATTAATAAGTTTGTAAAGACTATTTTTCAATCTTTGAAGAAAAATAAACAGCTATAGTCATCTAACAAAGTGATTTACTAAACTAATCTAAGGGGGGCTCTCTGTTGAACTAACAATAAAATTATTTATGGGCTTTGATGGCATCTTCATAGGCATTAATTTTGTCACCTCAACATTACATTACCAATGTGATAATATATAAGGAACTAGAGCAAAAATATTAAGAGATTACACATTTTGGGAGTCTAGGATTTTAGCTGAGTAAAAAATCAAATTGAAAAAGGATTATTTTAAGCAATGCCACCTTCAAACACAGCCAACAGATTTAATAATTAATTACTAATGTGTCAGCAGTTTTGTGTGATTGGTAAGATTATGGGTCTAATTAAATTAAGATTACAGCTTTCATAATTGTATAGGTCAGTTAGCTTCCCACAGATAAACATACCATATTTTCTTATTGCTATTGGTGAGGATTATGTTCAACAAAACACTGATTTAACTGGATATCAATAGGAATTATGATATAAAGAGTTTCCCTTGTAATGAAGACTAGCAGATTTTGTTTTATTTTATTTTTACTGCACAATTTCTCTTTACTTTGTAGTATTTCTCAAAATAATATGATCACAGAATCCTTTATTGCCTAAACATTTTACTAGATTATGCTGTAAAACACACTTTGAGTATTCTATTGTATGCCATATAACAAAGTTTCTTGTAATATGTTTTATTTTTACGTTCAGATTTAAATGACCATGATACATAAGGAAAAATGCATGATTACTTCATATGTGCATATCTGGTTTACTACTTCAATCAAATAATATTTATACGGAGGCTAATTGGACACATTTTATAACACAAGGCTATTTGATGCATGGTGATTGCTTAGTTTCAGTTTCCACAAAGCCAAATATTTCAGCACAAATAGTTTATTTGGAGGGACAGGGAATATCATCTTAGTTTCAGTTTCTACAAAGTCAAAGATTTAAGTACAAATAGTTTATTTGGAGGGACAGGGAATACCATTAGGAGTGTAGTGATGTAACACAGGGAAGGGAAAATCAACTAATGGTGTGTTCTTATGCCAGCTACCACAATGGACAGCTAGAGATTATTACTGCAGGAAAACCCTTGAAAACATTAGAAAATATATGCCTCACATTATTCCAACTATAGGATGCTGGAGCTGTGATATTAATACCTCCATACTAGTTAGTCATTTGTTAAGAGCTGCCCTGGCTGGCTGTGAATGGAGAATGGTGAGAGGCATTATTTCCTAGGCACTTCTGGGCAAGGTGGTCTCTGGAAATATTACCCAACACATTATTTGTTATCACAACATATTTACGAGTTATGGGAAGAACTTCTCAAATTGCTAGTGCATGTGGAGCACTGAATAGATTGCAATGAATCGGGCTTCCCTGGTGGTGCAGGGAAATTTGAAATTCATCAAATTCCTTATGGATTTAAAATCTGTAGTACAATCTAATCTCACTGAAAGTTGAAGAGGTAGTAAGGCATGGAGCTATTAATTAATTCACCCAAAGTACCACGGAGTTAGGGGTAGATTTATAATTAAAACTCATGTTTACTTATGTTTAGATGCTACAAGCTGTCATTCTTTTCATTGCTATTTTCAATATAGGTCATTATTTTTAGACTCATTGATTATTTGATTGGCAACTTCAGAACACAACTTAAAAAGCAAAGAAGTCAGTAAAATTACTAGGCCCCAGCTGTTGTTAAAAGGGCCCTTAAAAATACTAATGATTTTTAGCCTATCCAACTCTGTGGCGTCTAAATGTATTTTATCTAGGATCTGAACTAACTTACAGCAACCTGGCATTAGAAATCAAAATTATCTCACTTCAGAAATTGATGAGAGAGTTAATACCTTCCCTGTTTTAAGGGTGGGGAAATTAATAATCACTTAATGTACCACAATTTCATGGTGTCAAAACCGTGACTAGAATCCAGGTCTCTTGTTTCTCAGAATAAACTATACTAAGAAAAAATTAATACAAATTAGAGGATTCAAGAAGGCTTTCCATTTTTAGAGAGAAGCAGTCACAAGGAAACTTAGAAGAAAAAAGGACACGAGTGCTGTTATGAATAATAAACATAGAAATCACACAAGCCTTGGAACATGCTGTCATGACTATTCTAGACTAAAATCTGAGATTAAAACAACATCGTTATATCAAAGATAACATGGTTCATATTTCAAACTTGTAGGCACTGAATTATCCCTGCTTGCATTACCATCATGTATACAATAAAATGTATATTTTGCACTCTCTTACACATATAGTTATACTCAAAACAAGAAACAGAAATAGAAAGGCAATTCTAATTTTATTTTATTTTTGCGGTACACGGGCCTCTCACTGTTGTGGCGTCTCCCGTTGCGGCGCACAGGCTCCGGACGCGCAGGCTCAGCGGCCATGGCTCACAGGCCCAGCCGCTCCAGCGCATGTGGGATCCTCCCGGACCAGGGCACGAACCCACGTCCCCTGCATTGGCAGGCGGACTCTCAACCACTGCGCCACCAGGGAAGCCCTAGAAAGGCAATTCTATAAACACAATAAAACAACAAAAGCAACAAAGAAACCAAAGCAATTATATAAGCAGTGATTGATGCCCCCCTGAGAAAAAGGGCCAACGTGAGTACCATAATGCTGGAGCTCAGGCTAATAACATGGCTTGGAGGTCATCACAATCCAGGATGCACACGAGGAGGCCCAAGAAAAAATTCTCACTGGAAAGTGAGGGCCTAAGCCTGAAACACCAATTATCTAAATAAGGCCAATGCCATGGGGAGAAACCCCCTATCAGAAGATGACACTTATACTGTAGCACTAGGAATATTAGAGTAATCTGTACAGGCCTAAAAATAAATGCCTTTAATACTCTCAAAAAAAAAAAGTCATCATGTCCATTATGTTAGTTAGAAATTATTAAAAAAAAGAGCCATGAAATAATAAATAGAAGAAAAACCAAATTGTCATTTTTAAAAGAAATAATGTTGAAATAAAGTAAAAATCTTAGCATAGGCTTTTAGCTAAATGAACACAAGATGAAGGATGACCACAACTGAAGAACAGATGAGTAGGCTAAAAGGTCAGGTGTAGCAATTATCTAAAACAGATTTAAAAACATATATAAGAAAAGGAAAATTGTGAAAGAAAATGTTGGAGACATACATAGAGTCAGAAGTCCCAACATTTCTCTGTTGATTTCTGAATGAGAGGGTGGGACAATGTTGGGTTAAAAATATTTGAAGAAATCATGAATGAAAATGTCCCAGAATTGAAAGTGTACTTGGACCTTGATACTGAAAGAACTCATACTATGTAAAGCAGGACAAATGAAAAAATGAAATTCACCTAGAAACCTGTAGTTTAAATTCAGATCAAAGATAAGGAGAAATTCCTAGAGCTAAACAGTGGGTAGAGATTCTCAAATTCCTCTACAGAATTCCCTTAAAATTCTCAACAAATGTATCCATACTTCAACAACACACAGCAAAGAAACTGGGCTTTCCATACATATGATAGTTGTTGCTGGTGCTCTTACTTTTTTCTTTTTCTTTGAGAGTAGAAAATAATGTTTAAACACAATAATCACATTTGATTTCTTTTGAATTATTACATTAAAATTACGTAGCAATCAGGGCTTCCCTGGCGGCGCAGTGGTTGAGAGTCCGCCTGCTGATGCAGGGGACACGGGTTCGTGCCCCGGTCCGGGAAGATCCCACATGCCGTGGAGCGGCTGGGCCCGTGAGCCGTGGCTGCTGAACCTGTGTGTCCGGAGCCTGTGCTCCGCAACGGGAGAGGCCGCAACAGTGAGAGGCCCGCATACCACAGGAAAAAAAAATTACGTAGCAATCAAAGGATGATTTACTATTTGGGAACTTTTGTCATAGATTTGGAGATCACTGCTGCAAAAGATCAGCAATAATTTGTTTTAATGAATGACGAGCAATGTCTAAATATATTCTGAATTCTTAGAGTCTTGCTGCTCAGTTATATTAAATTGTATGAGTTATTGATGGGAGAAAAATCTCGTAAGTAAATAGAAAAACGAGGATAACGTTCCCATCAATACTCTGATACTGTTTTACTCCTTGCTGTAAAATACATTCTTCCACATGGTAAAATGCTCCACATTTATATTTTATGGAACATCTATCTACCTATTATCTTTGAATACATATAAAGATACATATATATTATATCTGTATATTTGAGTATATAAAACCATCTCCATAGTTACTATTTTACATAATTATTTCATATATTTTAAATGACTTATGGTTTTAAACAATTGATATTGACATTGAATTTCAAAATTCTTGAGATTTTAGAGCCAACTTAATGGAATATCCAAGCAGAATTCAATAGGATGATCTATTTATAAATATTATTTTAAATAAACATATACATACTTGTTGTTTAAATCAACTATACATACTTGTTTTACATAGGATTATGTCCTTTGGAATTTATGTAATTCAGCTTTCAAGTGTAGCTAACATGAGTTTTCTTTACCTAAAATTATATCTTCTTTGTAAGGTACTGCTTCCCTTCACCATATATTTGACCACTTAAAATGGAGTTAAGAGGAAAAGATATGCATCAATGTCTAAGCCAAGTACACAAAATAAAACACCTCCTACGTCTAGAAAGCTTAAAGGCTGATAAGATCTGTTGAAGAAATATGGATAGGGATTGTTTTACTCTTTTTCCTCTATATCAGAACATCCAGACAATTTATTTACTATGACAACTTCTTCTATTTTATTTTTTAATGAATTTATTTTACTTATCTATTTTTGGCTGCGTTGGGTCTCCATTGCAGTGTGCGGGCTTCTCACTGCCATGGCTTCTCTTGTGGAGCACGGGCTCTAGGTGCGCGGGCTCTAGAGCATGGGCTTCAGTAGTTGTGGCGTGTGGGCTTAGTTGCTCCAAGGCATGTGGGATCGTCCCGGACCAGGGCTCGAACCCATGTCCCCTGCATTGGCAGGTGGATTCTTAACCACTGCGCCACCAGGGAAGCCCCAAATTTCTTCTGTTTTTACACTTGAAAGATTGATATTAGGTTAAGGTAAAAAACAAATTACCCAACAACAACAAAAAAAACGCTGTGCAAACAAAATTTAAACAAAAAAAAAAAAAACAAAAAAAAAGAATTGCAAATCTCTTTCTCAGAAATGTGGGAGGGGAAGAGAGATATTATGTACCACAGTTAGAAATATACAAGTGTAAAGAGCCATGTGCTGCTAAAGGGCAGTACCATCCTTTATTGATATTATTACACTTGATATCTATAACAGAATATGTGTCACACTATAGGCAGGCACACTATAAAATTTTGCTGCATAATTGAGTAAGCTGCCTATATAAACCAAGCCTTAAAGGAAAGTTCACAGATACTAAAGTAATACAATTGCTAGTATTAGTCTGAATAAGATTTTATACACCTGGTTATTTTATAATGGTCTGCTCTAGAGAATTGGAATAAAAGAAAGACATGAGGAACATTCTACAAAATTATTGACCTGCCCATTTCAAAAAATATGAAGGTCATGAAAGAGAAAGATAGGAACTCTTCCCAAATAAAGGAGACTTAAGAGACATAACACCTAAATGCATGTTATTTGGATCCTGAACCAGGAAAAAAACGATTTTTTAAACTGTTTTGCTGTAATGAATATGAGGTCAACTGATGAAATTTGAAAAGGTCCGTAAATTAGATAATAGTGTATCAATGTTAATTTTCTGATTTAAATAATGTACTATGATTGTATAAGAAAATGTCTCTTTTTAAAGGAAATTCCGAAATATTTAGAAATACATAGGCATCATGTCTGCAACATGAGCAGGAGAGGATGTGGCAGTATATTAACATTTGAGGAATCTAGGTGAAGAGCATACAAGAATTCTTTGTACCATTCTTGTAGCATTTCTGTAACTCTGAAATTACTTTTTTCAAGTTAACTGAAAGAATTATCTTTTTTAGTCAATTTATTCACAGGTTTTACAGATAGCATATACTTGACAGAGAATCAAGTATTAAGATACTTAGTTATGTTAAAGGATTGATTCGGAATTTCAGTGGGTAAAGAGGAAAGATACACAAAAGTAAAAACTGATCATATTTACATATGTAATGCCAAAAAGATAATAACTAACCAGAAAGCAAGTGTAGTTTTGGGGTACATATTTCTCACTTTCCTAGCTGTGGTAACAGGAAAAATTTTATATCGGTTTTAGGGCAAGAAACATCCTACCGTTTTCAAAGAATAGGTGTCCTGGTGGGATGAATTAAGGTACAGATTAAAAATACAGTTCCAAAATGACAATAATTTATAGGTAAGTTTAATAATTTGGAGAGATAGGAAACAACAGAAAGAATTTTTGGAAGATTTTCAATAGCAACTGTCTGCTGTAGAACAAATCTGCAGTTGCTGCTTTCCCCTTAGTGCTGTGGTATTGTTTTCATTGGGGCTTCAAGGGGAATCAGTGGCTGCTTGCCAGTTTCTGTGTTCTCATCCAGCTGTTCAGAGTTAAAGGACGTAAGTAGTTGTAAAGGCTGAGGTTTGGGCAGCCATGCAGTCTGCCTCTGAGACACAAGTAAGCATCTTACTAGACTATTTACAAATTTATATAAAATGGCAATCATTAGTACTGAGAGATAGTGAAGAGAGACAATGTTCTTGCTTAACCAGATAAATGAACAATACACCAAACACTCAAGAGGCGTTACCTGGTGCATCTCTTTTCCGTTCCCATGTTTTCTTGTCACTACAACTCCCTGAATGCTCAAGACTCAGAATTTGACAAAGTAGAAAAACATTAGGAAAATTTACTGAAAGTTTTAAAAAAACAAACATAAACAGCTTTGTATGGTACACGTACAGAGCTTTTACATAACCCCTATAGATTAACTGACTGCCCACCTTTTAAAAGCAATAGGCAATAGAGTTTTTTCAGCTTTATTGAGGCATACTTAATATACAAAAAATGCACATGTTTAATGTACACATTTTTTGTGTTTGGATCTATGAATATATGTCTGATACCATCACCACAGTCAAGGTAATAAATATTTCCAGCACCTCCAAAAGATTTCTTGTGTCCCCTTGTTGTTTTTTCCTTTGCAGCAAGGGCACTTAACATGAGATCTTTCCTCTTAACAAGACTATAGTGCACTAATGCCGTATTGTCAACTATAGGCACTATATTTTACAGCAGATCTCTAAAACATACTCATCTAGCATAACTGTAACTTTATACCTATTGAACAATAACTCTCCATTTCTCCCTTCCCCATCCTCTGGCAACTACCATTCTATTCTGTACTTCTATGAGTTTGACTATTTTAGATACCTCATATAAGTAGGATCAAGCAGTATTTATCCTTGTATGACTGACTTATTTCACTCAGCACCATGTCTTCCAAGTCCATTCAATTTGCTGCAAATGGTAGGATTTCCTTTTTTTTTAAGGCAGAATAATATTCCATTGTATATATACCACATTTTCTTTACCTGTTCATTTGTTGATGGACATCTGGGTTTCTTGCATGTTTGGCTATTGTAAATAATGCTGCAATGAACACTGGGGTGCAGATATCTCTTCAAGATCCTGATTTCAACTCTTCCAGATAGATACCCAGGAGTGGTATTAATGATCATATGGTAGTCCTGTTTTTAATTTATCAAGAAAACTTTACACTGTTTTTTTTTTTTTCTTTTTTGCGTTACGCGGGCCTCTCACTGCTGTGGCCTCTCCCGTTGCGGAGCACAGGCTCCGGACGCACAGGCTCAGCGGCCATGGCTCACGGGCCCAGCTGCTCCGCGGCATGTGGGATCCTCCCATACCGGGGCACGAACCCGTGTCCCCTGCATCGGCAGGCGGACTCTCAACCACTGCACCACCAGGGAAGCCCTACACTGTTTTTGATAGTGGCTGAACCATTTTATATTCCTACCAACAGAATACAGGGTTCCAATTTCTTCATATCCTTGCTAACACTTACTATCTTTTGGGTTTTTTTTGTGTTTGTTTTGCTAACAGCCATCTGTAGCAGGTGTGAGGTGATATCTCTTGAGGTTTTTATGTGCATTTCTGTGATTAGTGATGCTGTGAATTTGAATACCTTTCCATATACCCGTTGGCCATTTGTAAGTCTTCTTTGGAGAAATGTCTATACAAGTCCTTTGTCTTTTTTTTTTTTTGCTATTGCGTTGTAGGAATTCCTTGTATATTTTGGAAATTAATCCCTTATCAGACATGGTTTTCAAATATGTTCTCCCATTTCATAGTTTGCCTTTTAACTCTGATATTTCCCTTTAGTTTGATGTCAACCCACTTGTCTATTTTTGAAATATATGAAATAGAGATTAGAAAAACATTCTGTAACATCTTGTGGAAAAGCACCTTGTGGAAAAACCCAAACGAACCTTTTGGCCAACACAGCACAAAGGATAAGAGACTACTGTGCAAATTATATGCTCACAAATTGGATAACCTAGAAAAATGGACAAATTCCTAGAAACATAAAACCTATCAAGACTGAATCATGAAGAAATAGAAAACCTGAACAGACTAATAATGAGTAAGGAGATTGAAGCAGTAACCGAAAACCTCCAACTAAGAAAAGCCCAGGACCAGATGGTTTGACTGGTGGATTCCACCAAACATTTAAAGAATAATTAATGCCAATCCTTCTGAAAATCTTCAAAAACTGAACAGCAGGCAACAAGTCCAAACTCATTTTATGAGTCCAGAATTACTCAGATACCAAAGCCAGACAAGGATACTACAAGAAAGGTCTTATACATGTGCTTATGAAAATGCTAGCTATGGAAATCACTTGATCACTCCAGCTATATTATCAATTCCCATTACATGGGAAACCACATGAATTTGATTTTCTGACATCTCTGCTGAAAATGCTGTCATTCACAATTCTGATATCTATGGTAAGGACTACATCTCTAGATGCATCTTACAGTAGGAACATTGAATTGTCACAGAAGCATTGTTCCACGCATAATTAGGAAGAAATTCACTTCCCACCCAACATGTATCACATGTTATAACATGGGTACCAAAGAAATGAGGCGTATACCCTAAAATCTCATAGGCCCTCATAAATACTGCTACTTTATTTTCTCTGTATCCTGTATTATCACAAATTATAGCAACAGTAAAAATGGCAATGCTAAAACAAAACAATAACTTTATTTTATGGAAAAGTGGGAGGCATATTGTAAAAAATTCAAATAATAGTTTTAAAATTATAAAATACAAGGAAGAAATAGATAATTCTAAGTCTTTCCAAAGGTGTTGGGTAATAGCTGGTGAATATCTTTCAAACATTTATTTATTCTTATATACACACAGAAGAACTGAGACACAGACACATTTCTAAGTAGAAAAATAGATAATTTTGCAAGAAAGATGTACCCTATGTACTATATAAAAATAACATGCGCCTTCCTTGAATTCAATAGAAGAAAGGAAATGACATGAACATAAACCTGAAAAAATTAATGAACTTCAGATAAACACTTCATTACAGTTTGGGATATTTCTTCAACTAAGGTTAAGAAAAATGGTTATCAGTAGGATTAACTCTGGCTTTCAAAGATGTAGGTTTTTAACCTATAGATGTTTAATAATGACAGTACTTGTATTTCATTTTTACTTTGTATTTAAGATAAATTTACATTTCTAACTGCAATTTTAGTTTCTTGAGTTCTAACTTAAAATGGAATCAATTTACACCACCAAGCATTTTATCCCAAATTTCCCATTTTTTAATCATTTCTAGATCAACTAGATTTCATTATAATTAGACCCAAATGTAGCTTTTTGCCTTTATTTTTGAATGGCAATTTGGGTGAATAAATTGTTTTAGAACATATTTTATTTCTTTCAGAACATTGAGGATATTTGTACATTTCTATTCTAGTTTCAGTGTAACCATGGAGATTTCTATGGTCCACTTTATTATTCCCTCAGTGGCTTTGCTTTTTATACCCAGATTGCAGTAGAATGCTTTCTTTATCCTTAAAATTCAATAACTTAACAGGATGTGCCTTGATGTCAATCGTTTTGAATGAGTTTCACTGATAAACAATCTGCTCTTTTAATCTGTAGATTCAATTCTCCCTTCATTTCAGTTAAATTTCCCAGTATTATACCTCTGTGTGCCTTTTATGTTTTATTTATAGATATCTTTTCTTTAGGGATGCCAATTATCCGTAACACTGGTTCTTTTTTTTTTTTTTTTTGCGGTATGCAGGCCTCTCACTGCTGTGGCCCCTCCCACCGTGGAGCACAGGCCCTGGACACGCAGGCCCAGCGGCCACAGCTCATGGGCCCAGCCACTCCACAGCATGTGGGATCCTCCCGGACCGGGGCACGAACCCGTGTCCCCTGCATCGGCAGGCGGACTCTCAACCACTGCGCCACCAGGGAAGCCCACACTGGTTCATTTTTGATTGGTGTCCAAATATTCTCTCTGATTAGTTTAACTATTCTCTCTATCTCTGTCTGCCTGTCTGTCTCTATCTCTCTCTCTCTCTCTCTCCATTCCCTGAGGATACAAAAAGGCTTTTCCTATTGATGGAAATGACTTTTATCCAGGTTTACTGTCTCCAGTTTTTCTCATTTATTTATTAAATCTGTAGTCATGCTATTTTGGTTTTCAATTTGTCTCATTGGCCCTCCAGTCTCCATATTTTATTTTACTCTCAAGATTTAGCATCTCGTCTTTGAGCTTTTGTTCAATTAATTTCATTTAAAATATGAAAGCTTTCACAAATTTACATGTAATCTTTTCACATGGGCTATGCTAACTGTTTACTGTATCATTCCAATTGTAGAATACATATTACATCTAATTAAACAAGTAATAATAACAAAATAAGTTTAGATTTATCAAGTGTGCGTCAGGCATTGAGCGAAGTGATTTACATGCATTAATTTATTTAATTCTCACAGTAACTCTACTTAGAAGGTATTATTATTTTTCTCCATTCTATAGATGAGGAAACTGGAACTAAGAGAGTTAAATAATTTGCCCAAGGATATATAAATAATTTAGCAAAAGACAGAACTAGAAACAGGTTTATCATAATGTTATGCATATTTACTGACTACCATTCTTCTGCTTCATTAATGGCCCATCAGGCCCAGATATGTAAGAACTTCACTATTAGGCATAACAGATTCTCTCTGTAATATCAATATACTTACTGAAGATAGAGGGACTAAGGAACTTAACCCCAGGATTAAAAGAGGGGCAAACTCAGGAAAATAATAATGAGGCTAAGAGGAATAGAGGAAAAATGATATGCTAGAGATAGAATTTGGGAGATTTTAGTTTATATTATCATGGCATCAGGGGAACATTAATTTTAGACATTTCAGGGCTGACAATTATTATTTATCTTTTTGTTATTTTTTTTAACATCTGTTTCTCTATTTTTTTTGTCCCTGGGAATAAGTATCACCAGAATATCTCAAAAAAACTGTGCCAGTGGTGCATAAAAAGGAGAACAGTAAATGTGTAAGAATGTGCGTGTGTGTGTGTGTGTGTGTGTGTGCGTGTGCGCGCACGTGTGCAGGAAATACCTATGAGACTGTTCACTGTGGCCTACTGTCCAGATGAAAGAGCACACTTGATCGGTAACCACAGGCAGAAATAATAAAAACTGAAGTAGGTGATAGCAGTATTGGGTGTACATACATATATATATACATACATAGAATAGAATAGGATAGACTAGACTAGAATGGCAAAAAGATGTGAGCAGGCACTGGTGTGAAAATGCAGCCTTTTAATTACTAAATTGATCTTTTCCACTATATGTGCTCAACCCTCACTGACTTCCTGCAACTTAGCAGAGTGGAGCAAAGCCGGAGAGTCTGGCCAGTGAGGTGTTCTACAATGAAATTTGAGGTTTGGGACACCCTGATTTGAAATTCTGAGATCTTCTTATTATTCTGGTAGTACTTTAATGGAAATTTAATTTTTACAGTCTGTGAAATAGCATTGTGAGGATTGCCTTAAAAATAAATCCCATTGTATTGTCTTGTTTTCTGAGGAAGAATGCAGACTGAGTTACAAAAAACTGATTCATTTGTGAATCTTTAACAAAAATCCAGCTCATGCCTTGGCATCTTTCCCATCTTAAATCCTTCACCTTTTCTTCTGTAGTTCTTATGATATATACCTATAGTCTATCACAAGAAAAACGAAGATTATTTTTTGGACCCTAAGTGACATAATGATTTAGAGCAAGAGAATGTTCCATAACTATAACTGAAGATATTCTGTTATCTCAACGATCTGAATTCTTCCATGTAAAAAGTAAATGATAACATTCTTACTTTTCAAGATTTTAAGTTTAATCCTTATAATGAGTTATGTTGTACATATTTCAGGACAAAAGTTTTGAAAATCAATTGCAGCAATAATAAAAGCATGATTGTGGGCATTTGACAAATCTTGGAAAACTAGAAACATCTTATAAATACCCTTTTAAAAATGCTATTACAGCAGACCAAAATGGCAAGGCAGGAGACCCCTGCCTATCCATACCCCCACAAAACTCAACAACTAGACAGCTATTCACAAACAAAAACAGCTCTGGGAGAACTCTGGCATCCTATTAAGAAATTTTAGCAACACAGTAGAACAAAAAAACCTGAGAATAATCACACAAAAAGAGAAAGAAGACAGATTCATTTTGCCTGCATCATCCCATTCCCCAAGCTGACATGGTTCAGCACCAAAAGGGAACTTCCCAACTAGGAAGAGTTCTCCTTACTAGAAAAAGAAGAGAGTGGTAAGCAACCAGCTTCTCCGGCCTTTTGGAGCACCACACAAATGTCCTGCTTTGGTTTTACCCCACCCAGACTGGAAAGCTGAGATATATAGAGATAGTTAGGAACAAAGAAGAAAAGCAAGGCCTTTTAATAGCAGCCACAAGGAAAGATTGTGGTTCACAGAGACCAGCTCCGCAGACAAACTCAGCAGATTCTACCAATGATGAAACCAACAACCAGCACGACCACCATGGATCCCTGCAAATTTTACAGGCTTTTGTCCCACAGGTAGTTGCACTCCTGGGTGCCATGTGTTTGGCTGCACCCTGCTCCCTCCCCTTCCCACCCAGCCAGAGCCCAGGAGCTTGTGAACCACACCAGAAGCAAGGTCAGGTCTCTGCAAGTGAGTGCAAAACATGAGCCACCTGAACCCTGCCCAGCTCTCTCCCTCCCCCAAGTCCCTGCCACAGGCCAGGAAATGCACCAGCAGCCAGCTTAGGCTTCTGTGGCTTCATGAGTAAAAAACACTAGACTAGAACCCCCCATCTGACTCCCATCACTGTGTACACGCTCAGGGATAGCTATACCAGCTGTGTACCTGAATGTCACCAGCCTGATGCCCATCATCAGCCCCCACTGCAGCGTGCACAACTGGAGGGAGAGTAAGCAGCCAAGGGAGAGCAGGCCAACAGCCAGAGCCCCCAGAGCTGCCAGTGAGCCCATAGTTGGCAACAGCCTATGCTGCCTGCCCTGGCCCCCACTACTAAGCATATGACTGCAACTGGACCGTGCCACTACTTAGGCACCTGCAGCTGGCCCCGTGTGTGTAACACCAGCTCCAGCCACTAAAGCTGCCTGTCCTAGTCCATAGCTGTAGGACCTGGAGGCACCACTGTGGGTCCTAACAGCCCTTGTAGCTACTGTGGACGTGGACTCGTGGTACTCACTAAGGACCATAAAGTTGTCAATGCGGTGGAGCCTAGCAGCCTGAGCTGGAGACATCACCCCACCCCCACACAGACCAGGTGCCACCATGTAGCCCCGAATTTGGCACCCTGCCTCACTAGACCAAGGGTCACAGCATACTCCAGTGTGTCCCCAGTCTCAGGTTAAAGTCTTCCCTTACTAATATCAGTCTCTAAACCTGGAAGAGGTGACTGCTTCTTAAAATGTGCAGACACCTATGCAAGGCCACAGGGATTACAAAGGATCAAGAAAATATGACTCCACCAAAGGAATACCATAAACCTCCAGTATCTGGTCCCAAAGAAATGGAGATTCAGGAACTGCTCAACAAAGTATTCAAAATAATTGTCCTAAAGATGCTCAGAAAACTGTAAGAGCACACAGATAAACAATTTTATAATATAAGGAAAACAATAAAAGAACAAAATGAGAAGTTCAACAAAGAGAAACAAAATATAAAAAAGAACCAAACTGAAATATGTCCAAAATATAACATTTAATCATGTTCACATTTATTAATGAAATATTTTCCATTATCCTTTTCATACTAAGTCTTTGAAATTTAGTATGTGCAGCACACTTACAGCACACCCCAAAGGACAAGCCCCATTTCAAGTATTCAATAGTCATGTGTGGCTAGTGTCTACTGTACCGGACAGTGCAGATTTAGAGAAAAGGCTCTCAAATGTTAGCATGCATTAGAATCAACTGGAGGGTTGTTACAACACAAATTGGCGGGACCCTCTCCAGAGTTTGTAATTCTTGAGAACTGGGATTAGGCCCAGGAATTTGTATTTCTAACAAGTTCACGTGTGATGATGAAGCTGGGGATTACATTTTGAGAATCACTAATTTGTAAAACTTACTGAGGTATTCAGTTTACTCTGTTTGTGAACATTTGACTGCAATAAATTCTTTAACTCTTTGGGTACACAAGCAACAGGCTGAAGAAAGAGGGCAAAATTAGTTTTCTCTATGACACACTTATTTTTGATTTTGTGGCTCAGGAAGTTCCTAGGTAAGTAAGGTCTTCTATAACAGTAAATAGATGGTCATCTGTGTCATGTGATTTTAGAGGTAAGAAACTCCTCAACACACACATGGAATATATATTTATCAAAGCTACTTCCTAACAATTTACATGTTATCCACTTGCTCATCCATCAACATATCAACAGATAACAAATTTTCATTTACAAATTCATTCACACTTAAAATAAAGTCTTAAAATAAAAATACACTTCTGAGAGAATTAAATATAAAGTCATTGGTTTCCCAGTTCTTTTAAGGATTGTTTCTAGTTGTAAAGATTGATAGTTTAAATAGCATATGATAGGAAAATTAGCCTGGACTCCAGTTAGCTTAGCTGAAACCCAAGTCTATTTAAAAGAAAACAGAAAGGCTGAAAGGACTGGGCTGCTTGAGTGTAATATAAGGACCATTGATTTTAAGTTACAAGACTTGGGTTTCATTCTGTAGTCCAATCTTATTAGGTGTGCAAGTGGGAATAAATTACTTGAATATGTAATATCTTCATTTTACAGAACTGATAGGTAACAATTTTTACAGAATTGATAGGTAACAATATAACTGGTAACATCTGGTGAGGGTACACTGTATCTTAGCCATTGCGATTTACATCAATCAAAGCCTCAGTTCTCGAGCATATAAAATGATAAATAAATTTTAAATATTTATTGAACATGTATTATGTCCAGTGTGTTTTAAAAATATATTACCTTTATTTTTTGATATTAAGCTACATGAGCTGTTTGTATATTTTAAAAATTAATCCTTTGTCAGCCGAATCATTTGTAAATATTTTCTCCCAGTCTGTAGGCTGTCTTTTCATTTTGTTTATAGTTTCTTTGTTGTGCAAAAGCTTCTAAGTTATCTCATATATATATATATATATATATATGATAAGATATATTCCTAAGCATACACAATTGAATACATTGTTGGTGTTGTTATTTTGAACAAACTGTTGTCTGTTAAATCAGTTAAGAATAAGAAAAATAAAAGTTATTTCACCTTCACTTATTCCTTCTCTGAAGCTTTATTTTATGTACACCCAAGTTTCTAACTATATATATTTTTTTCTCTCTAAACAACTTCTTTTAACATTTCTTGCAAGGCAGGTCTACTGGCAACAAATTCCACCAAGTTTTGTTTGTCTGAGAAACTTTATTTCTCCTTTACTCTTGAAGGATCATTTTGCAGGGTACTGAATTACAGGTTGGTGTTTATTTTCAATCAACACTTTAAATATTACACTCCACTCTCTTTTTCCTTGTATGGTTTCTAAGGAGAAGTCTAATGTAATTCTTATCTTTGTTCCTCTGTAGGTAAGGTGCTTTTCCCCCTCTGGCTTCTTTCAGATTTTTTTCTTTATTTTTTGTAGTTTGATAATGATTTGCCTTTGGGAGCATTTAATCTGCTTGGTGATCTCTTGGAGCTCCCTGGATCTGTGATATTATGTCTGACATTAATTTGAAGAATCTCTCAGTCACTATTGTTTCAGATATTTCCTCTGCTCCTTGCTCAATTTCTTCTCCTTATGGTATTCACATTTGTGTATGTTAGTTGTCTTAGAGCCCTTGAATAGTCTGTTCTTTTTTTTTTAACCTTTGTTCTCTTTGCTTTTCAGTTTTTAGTTTCTCTAGCTATATCCTCAATCTTAGACATTCTTTCCCCGTTTTTTTCCAGTCTATCAATAAAATTATCAGGAGGAGCTTCAAGATGACAGAAGAGTAAGACATGGAGATCACCTTCCTCCCCACATGTATATCAGAAATACATCTACATGTGGAACAACTACAGAACACCTACTGAACGCTGGCAGAAGATCTCAGACCTCCCAAAAGGCAAGAAACTCCCCACGTACCTGGGTAGGGCAAAAGAAAAAAGAAAAAACAGAGACAAAAGAATAGGGACGTGACCTGAACCAGTGGGAGGGAGCTGTAAAAGAGGAAAGGTTTCCACACACTAGAAGCCCGGTCGCGGGCGGAGACTGCGGGTGGCAGAGAGGGGAAGCTTCGGAGCCACGGAGGAGAGACCAGCAACAGGGGTGCGGAAGGCAAAGCGGAGAGGTTCCCGCACAGAGGATCGGTGCTGACCAGCACTCACCAGCCCGAGAGGCTTGTCTGCTCACCCACCGGGGTGGGCGGGGGCTGGGAGCTGAGGCTCGGGCTTCGGTCAGAGTGCAGGGAGAGGACTGGGGTTGGCGGCGTGAACACAGCCTGCAGGGGGTTAGTGCACCACAGTTAGCCGGGAGGGAGTCCAGGGAAAAGTCTGGACCTGCCGAAGAGGCAAGAGACTTTATCTTCCCTCTTTGTTTCCTGCTGCATGAGGAGAGGGGATTAAGAGTGCTGCTTAAAGGAGCTCTAGAGACAGGCGCGAGCCGCGACTAACAGCGCGGACCCCAGAGATGGGCATGAGACACTAAGGCTGACGCTGCCACCACCAAAAAGCCTGTGTGCAAGCACAGGTCACTCTCCACACCTCCCCTCCCGGGAGCCTGTGCAGCCCGCCACTGCCAGGATCCCGTGACCCACGGACAACTTCCCCGGGAGAACACAATGAGTGCCTCAGGCTGGTGAAATATCACACTGGCCTCTGCTGCCACAGACTCACCCCCCATTCCGTACTCCTCCCTTCCCCCCCCCCCCGCCTGAGTGAGCCAGAGCCCCCGAATCAGCTGCTCCTTTAACCCCTTCCTGTCTGAGCGAAGAACAGACACCCTCAGGCGACCTACAGGCAGAGGCAGGTCCAAATCCAAAGCTGAACCCCAGGAGCTGTGCGAACAAAGAAGAGAAAGGGAAATCTCTCCCAGCAGCGTCAGGAGCTGTGGATTAAATCTCCGCAATCAAATTGATGTACCCTGCATCTGTGGAATACCTGAACAGACAATGAATCATCCCAAATTAGAAGAGGTGGACCTTGGGAGCAATGATATATATATATATTTGTTTCCCATTTTCTCTTTTTCTGAGTGTGTATGTGTATGCTTCTGTGTGTGATTTTGTCTGTACAGCTTTGCTTTTACCATTTGTCCTGCGGTTCTATCTGTCCATTTCTTTTTTTTTTTTAGTATAGTTTTTAGCACTTGTTATCATAGGTGGATTTGTTTTTTTGTTTGGTTGCTTTCCTCTTTCTTTCTTTTTTTTATTACTTAAAAATATTTTTAATAATTATTTTTTATATTTAATAACTTTATTTTATTTTATCTTCTACTTTCTTTCTTTCTTTTTTTTCTCCCTTTTATTCTGAGCCATGTGGATGACAGGCTCTTGGTGCTCCAGTCAGGCGTCAGGGCTGTGCCTCTAAGGTGGGAGAGCCAAGTTCAGGACATTGGTCTACAAGACACCTCCCAGCTCCACGTAATATCAAATGGCGAAAATCTCCCCGAGATCTCCATCTAAACGCCAAGACCCAGCTTCACTCACTGACCAACAAGCTACAGTGCTGGACACCCTATGCCAAACAACTAGCAAGACACGAACACAACCCCACCCATTACCAGAGAGGCTGCCTAAAATCATAATAAGGCCACAGACACCCCAAAACGCACCACCAGACGTGGACCTGCCCACCAGAAAGACAAGAACCAGCCTCATCCACCAGAACACGGGCACTAGTCCCCTCCACCAGGAAGCCTACAGAACCCACTGAACCAAACTTAGCAACTTGGGACAGACACCAAAAACAACGGGAACTACGAACCTGAAGCCTGTGAAAAGCAGACCCCAAACACAGTAAGTTAAGCAAAGTGAGAAGACAGAGAAACACACAGCAGATGAAGAAGCAAGGCAAAAACCCACCAGATCTAACAAATGAAGAGGAAATAGGTAGCCTACCTGAAAAAGAATTCAGAATAATGATAGTAAAGATGATCCAAAATCTTGGAAATAGAATGGAGAAAATATAAGAAACGTTAAACAAGGACCTAGAAAAACTAAAGAGCAAACAAACAGTGATGAACAACACAATAAATGAAATTAAAATTCTCTGGAAGGGATCAATAGCAGTATAACTGAGGCAGGAGAACGGATAAGTGACCTGGAAGATAAAATAGTGGAAACAACTACTGCAGAGAAGAATAAAGAAAAAAGAATGAAAAAAATTGAGGACAGTCTCAGAGACCTCTGGGACAACATTAAATGCACCAACATTCAAATTATAGGGGTTCCAGAAGAAGAAGAGAAAAAGAAAGGGAGTGAGAAAATATTTGAAGAGATTATAGTTGAAAAACTTCCCTAATATGGGAAAGGAAATAGTTAATCAAGTGCAGGAAGCACAGAGAGTCCAACACAGGATAAATCCAAGGAGAAACACGCCAAGACACATATTAATCAAACTATCAAAAATTAAATACAAAGAAAACATATTAAAAGCAGCAAGGGAAAAACAACAAATAACACACAAGGGAATCCCTATAAGGTTAACGGCTGAACTTTCAGCAGAAACTCTGTGAGCCAGAAGGGAGCGGCAGGACATATATAAAGTGATAAAGGAGAAAAAACTACAACCAAGATTACTGTACCCAGCAAGGATCTCATTCAGATTTGATGGAGAAATTAAAAACTTTCCAGACAAGCAAAAGCTAAGAGAATATACCACCACCAAACAGCTTTGCAACAAAATGGGACCTAATGAAACTTAAAAGCTTTCGCACAGCAAAGGAAACCGTAAGCAAGATGAAAAGACAACCATCAGAATGTGAGAAAATATTTGCAAATGAAGCAACTGACAAAGGATTAATCTCCAAAATTTACAAGCAGTTCATGCAGCTCAATATCAAAAAAACAAGCAAACCAATCCAAAAATGGGCAGAAGACCTAAATAGACATTTCTCCAAAGAAGATATTCAGACTGCCAACAAACACATAAAAGATTGCTCAACATCATTAATCGTTAGAGAAATGCAAATCAAAACTACAATGAGATATCATGTCACATCGGTCAGAATGGCCATCATCAAAAAATCTACAAACATTAAATGCTGGAGAGGGTGTGGAGAAAAGGGAACCCTCTTGAACTGTTGGTGGGGATGTAAACTGATACAGCCACTATGGAGAACAGTATGGAGGTTCCTTAAAGAACTAAAAATAGAACTACCATATGACCCAGCAATCCCACTACTGGGCATATACCCTGATAATACCATAATTCAAAAAGAGTCATGTACCAAAATGTTCATTGCAGCTCTATTTACAATAGCCAGGACATGGAAGCAACCTAAGTGTCCATCAACAGATGAATGGATAAAGAAGATGTAGCACATATATACAATGGAATATTACTCAGCCATAAAAAGAAACGAAGTTGAGTTATTTGCAGTGAGGTAGATGGACCTAGAGTGTGTCATACAGAGTGAAGTCAGAAAGAGAAAAACAAATACCATGTGCTAACACATATATATGGAATCTAAAAAAAAAAAAAAATGGTCATGAAGAACCTAGGGGCAAGACGGGAGTAAAGACACAGACCTACTAGAGAATGGACTTGAGGACACGGGGAGGGGGAAGGGTAAGCTGTGACAAAGTGAGAGAGTGGCATGGACGTATATACACTACCAAACGTAAAATAGATAGCTAGTGGGAACCAGCCACATAGCACAGGTAGATCAGCTCGGTGCTTTGTGACCACCTAGACGGGTGGGATATGGAGGGTGGGAGGGAGGGAGACGCAAGAGGGAAAAGATATGGGAACATATGTATGTGTATAACTGATTCACTTTGTTATAAAGCAGAAACTAACACACCATTGTAAAGCAATTATACTCCAATAAAGATGTTTACAAATAAATAAATAAATAAACTTATCAAAGGCATTCTTCATTTCTGTTACAGTTTTTTTTGTTTTGTTTTGGACCTTCAGCATTTATTTTTGGTTCTTTCTTAGGACTTCCATCTCTCTACTTTCGTTGCCCATCTGTTCTTGCATCTTTTCTACTTTATCCATTAGAGTAGTTAGCATATTAATCATAATGGTTTTAAATTCCTGGTCTGATATTCCAGTATCTCTGCCATGCCTGATTCTAACGTTTGCTGTCTCTTCAAATTGTACTTTTTTCCCATTTAGTATGCTTTGCAATTTTTTTTTGGTAGCCAAACATGATATACTGAGTAAAAGAACTGGTATAATTGGCCTTTAATAATGTGGTGGTGAGGTGTCGGGGGACACCTACGATCAGGTTTCAGTCTTTAATGAAGCTGTGCCTCTGGACTGTGAACTTACAAAAGTTTCTCCCTTTTTTTCTCCTCCCTTAGGTAGAACAGGGTAGCTAGAGTGAACTGGAATTGGCTGTTTCCCTTTCCCCAGGTCAATTAGGCTCTGATATTATGCCAGCAAGTTAGGCTCTGATTAACTAGTTTCTTTCTACTGAGGACAGGCCTTGTTAAGAATAACAGAGTACTCTGGCATATTTCAAAATGGCTCCTTTACCCCTCCTCCTACCACAAGCAGGAGGGTATATCTGTGATATTTTATTGTGGGAACCTGACCAAACTCCTGGATATAAATCTCATAATATTGTGGGGCCCCTTTATGACTAGGTCCCCCTGGAGTTTTTAAACTCTTAGAATTGTCCACACTGAGCCTCCAGCAATTTGTCAATTACAGTTCAGTTTTTCCTACTTCAGCACTGGTTCCCAGGGCAGTTTTCTGCTCAGAGACTCTCTGTTTTAGTCAGCTGTGACTCCCTCTACTCCTCTCTTTCTCCCTCCAATCTTGGGGCAGCAGTTTGCCCTGAGTCCTCCCACTCATAAATTCAAGAAGAGTTGCTGATTTCAGTCTGTTCAGCTTTTACTTGTTAGGATGGAGTGGTGACTTCTAAGCTCCTTACATGTGGAACAGGAAACCCTCTCTTTGTTTTTATGTACGTCTAAAAGCTAGACAAAAGCATAAGCCTTTATGGTTAAAATATTATGATAGTGGAGAGTGTATGCTTGAGTTGGTGTTGATATTTGTGCAACTCCTTTGGTTATAACCTACACTGAGGTGGGGGGATGTTTAAGTATAAAACACTTATTTAAGAAAGGTACTAGGTAATCCTATTTGTTTAAAACAAAAACAATAGATATAGAAATATATACATGTACATTAAAAGCTGGACTCCAAAATCTTTATGACATTTAGCTTTGTAGAGAGTAATGAGAAAAGGACAGGAGCGGTGGAAGTTTTTTCCCCATCACAATATGTTATTAACCTTTCACAATGTAAACGTACTTATATACAATTTACTACCAAACATGAAGGATTTTCTATTTAAGTCATTAGTATATTCACACAGCAAAAAATAAAAAGAATTTTAAAAATTAAAAAAAAAGAAAGAAAGGTATTTAGACTAATTTTAAGTATGCTTTTCCCTTAACAATAACAACACTGTACATTACATTAACGAGTAATGTCCATTTAGATATCAACCACCTCCAATTATAGTGGCCTCAACAGTTATCAACAGTAAATAACAATGGCAAAGTAAACTAAATATTTTTATCTGAATGAAAAAAAAGTTGTCAAACTCATCTACGTTTTGTCAAGCCAAACTAAAACTAGACTATAGGGGTTCTGGGTACTACTATAAGTATATTAACCTAATATTTCATTGTGTATTCTGTGGTTTGTACTAAGTTTAAATGTCCTTTGAGTTCAGTTATTTTAAAAAGCAGAAAAAGTCAAATATCTCAAACCAGTGGTGCAGACTCAGCTGAGAAGTACAGAATGCTTCTCCAGATAATATGTCTCTAAGCATCAGCTAGCAATGGCTTTTCTACTATTATTGCAATTACAAGAAACTTCTTGAACTTGATTTTCAGAGAATCCATTCAAATGTACTATTTCTGACAATCTATGGAAGGGAATTATTCTGAACAAATTTTTCATACTGTAATTTCTAATATGCATTGCAGATTAGATATATTCTCTTTTCTTCCCTATTCCTTTCTTGGACAAGAAGAAAGTAAATAATCCATATTTTTTTAGATTCTCTGTTCTCCTTTTGATCACTACAAGAGATGCTAAAGTTAGGCTATCATTGCAAGGATCAACTGTCTTTGAAGTTTAATTATTTAATGAGATTAATTTTTCTGTCACTAAGAGAACAACGCAAAATGAGCCATTTAACTAACTAGTATTAGCATAATGGTTCTAGAAACCTAGTTGATATACTGCTGAGATTCAAGAAAAATGTATTTGGAGGTCTCGTGACTTTTCTTCTTTTTCTTCTTTTCTTTTTGGTTAGATGACTCATAGAAAGCACCTATGAAATTTAGATTTTGGAGGACATAGGTGCATAGTATAATTACAGCCTTCTATTACTCACTAGTACATGAAGAGTAACATTTAATTTTGCTGAAACTACTATATGTTGAAATAAGATTCATTTCAGATACAGTTTGCAAAATCCATGTTCAAGTTTAAATATTGATTTTTTTCTAAAACTAGTGTAATTCCTTACGATAACTACTTTTCAACTACAGGTTTTCTTGACATGACTAGGCACAACCCAATAATAATTTTTACCCCTTAATAAGCATTATATAAATAAAATTACGTTTGTTACAGAGGAAACATAGTATTTCTCCAGTGAGTGCCCATTAATACACACCTATAAAAACTATTTCCCTTGACAGATTCAACAACTGATAATGTATGACTATTTAGTACCTAATTCCAGTAGACAAATTAGGAAAACAAACAAGCCCTTGTTTTGTTATGGATCAATATAACTACTCATTCCTAATTCAAATGTAGATAGAGTGTCATTCAATCCACACTGTAAGTCAAGCTGAATCTTGGAGACAAATATAGTCAAACACGTAATTTGCTTCTCAACTAGTGTCACATGTTCAGAAATGGAGTTATTTTTAACTTTTTAAAACAAAACTAGTTTCACTGATCAAATAATATCTGAACCTAAAGTTGTCAAATCCTGTTAGCCTCCATAAACAAACATACTCACAGACTAGTCATTCGTATCTGAAGCATTTTTTTCCCAATTTGTTGTAGCTATGGAGAAGTTTTCAGAAAGAAAAGTAAAATCCTGAATTGGGAGCTTTAGGAAAAGCCATGTCATCCACCCCTTTCTTCCCCCCTGCCACACCCCCTCCACATTAATCCAACTATGGCTTTAAGAATAAACAACAGAGAAACTGATTTCATATCAAAACTCAAAGGCATATCAACCATCCTGAACCTGTACACAAGCAGATCATTTGCAAGCATTAATTTATCTCCTCAAATTCTGTGACCAATAAAGCTTCTGAAATGCCCACTTACCAATTTAGGAAAAAATGAAGGGAGAACCTCAGGTATCTTTTTATTTCTCTGTGGTAGGCAGGCTGAATAACGCTCTCGCCTAAAAAAAAAAAAAAAAAAAAATGTTCACTTCCTAATCCCCAGAACCTGTAAATATGTTATCTTAATTGTCAAAAGGGATTTTAAAGACTTTAAGCACCTTGAGATAGGGCATAATTTTGCATTATTCAAGTGGTCCCAATGTAATCACGAGTCCTTAAAAGTGGAACAAGAAGTTAGAAGAATGGGTCAGAGAGATGGGACAATGGAAGCAAGGGCAGGAGGGATTCAAAATGTGAGAGACTCAACCTGCTGTTACCATCCTGAGATGAAGGAAGGGGACCATGAGCCCAGGAATATGGCAGCCTCTAGAAGCTGGGAATAACCTTCATCTGACAACCAACAAGGAAATTGTGTCTTTGATTGTACAATTACATGGAATTGAATTCTGCCAAAACCTGAATGAACAAGGAAATTGATTCTCCCTTAGAGCCACTAGGAAAGAATGCAGTCCTGTTGAGACATAGATTTCAGCTTGATGAGACCTCTATCAAACTTCCAAGCTACAGAAGTATAAGTTAATAAATTATGTTGTTTTAAGTTTCTAAGTTTGTAGCAGCAGTGGAAAAGTAATACACCCTCCCTACAAATAATTTCTGCAAATGACTTCCATTGGAGTGAATTTATTTTAAAACAAGAAAGGACCTGTGAGTTTCTATTAAAGATTCTTCAATAAGTGCTATGATTTTAGAACATTCTGGTATATGTCTCTTTAGAAAATGATTTGATTTCTTTCTTGTTTAAACAAATGAAATTTATTTTATCTTATCTTTAATTTAAGTCATCCTAGATTTGAAGCATGGTTCCATGTCTCAACCTTATGTACTGGGCTAACCTGTAATTTCAGAAAGTGTACAAAATGAACTGCTCTTGTTTCTGTGCCACTTTTAACTAGATGCTCTATGTCCAAGATCAAACAGTAATCCTTCAGATTTATTTTTATACTCAGACTTTCCCTTCACAATCTTCACCAAATTACAGTGGTAATGGCAGTTACTTTTTCATAAGAAACAGGACGTATGCAACATTGATTATCAAGTGGTTCTGAAATTTCCAGTGCTCACACTTTGTTCTCACAAGACTTTAAGCATCATAAACTAACTATAATATTCATTCATCATCAAAAGAAGGATCCGCTTTTTCCCCTTAAAAAAACCACAACTTACCATCTCCTTGTCTATTTCTACAACAATGACTCAGGGTGCAAAGCAGTATGATTTTGAGTCAGTTTAAACAATCACTTTCTTTTTGGAAAAATAAATCAAAAAAGCAGTCAAAGTTGAGAAAAAAGGAGTAAAAGTATTTCAGTTAGCTATTTTATGTTCTGTCTTTGATTGAGAACATATTCCAACTGGGAATGGGCCCTTTACAGTCTTGGCTTATGTCAAGTGAAACAGTGAATATGACTATACTTTTCCTTTTTTTGAATTTGCGTATTACTTTTAAATTCAAATGTCATTTGTATTAATTTTTTAAATCATAAACTTTTGGCTATCTGTCTTCCTAATTTTGTCAGTACTTGAATTATTTTGCCTGTCTCCTAAAGCACTGAGCTTACTGAATGACAAATAAAATGTCCTCATTAGAAATGCTTGTTAACTTGAATTCTTGCCCTTCAAACAGTTACAATCCAAGGAAAGAAGACCTTGGATTAAAAGACAGTGTTTCATAGTGATAAAACCCATAGAGAGAGATACTGAACAAACTTAAAATACAGATACAATTAATCCAGGGTACAGGTGATTACAGAGGGCTTCTTGAGAAATCTGGAGTGACAGGACATCACTCTAAGCAGCAGAAATAAGAAAAAAAAAAAAAGGTAAGACGCTATGGAGGGAGATCCAGAAGACAGCCAACGCAGTCCTTTGTTGAGGACTGTCAGAGAATGCAATTTTATACATCCAGGGAGCAAAGGGAGCTACAAGATAGACAATCCTAGAATACTAAATTGTTCACAAGATATCTGTAAAACAAAGTTGGTGTTTCTGAACGGGGAAGGGTGGTAGAAAAGAGATCTAACATTTTTTCAGCAGTTACTATAAGCCAGGCACTGTGATATTTATGTATGTTATCCCTTTAAATTTTAATAGCAGTCCAAAAAATAATATTTTCTTCATTTAATTGAAAAACAAACCAAGATTTATAGAAATTGAGGTCACATGAGCAGTAAATGGCAGGATTTAAACCTAGGACACCTGGTTCCAATGTGTTCACACTTTTTCTACAATAGTGGGAGATTGGACCCTCCCTCAACACTTATTCTCAAGTGAGCTATGACTTTGTAGAATAGCATGAAAGATGGTTGAAATTGTTCTCCATATGAACTTACTCAACACTGAAATTCTTAATTCCTTTTTAACAGTCTCTTTCAAACTCAAGTAACAATTTTTTTTTATTTTCAACTTGATGCCATTTTTATATGTGCTGATTCTAATCATTTTGAATATCTTTATCACACACTGAATCTGCACATGGAATGACAGGTATTGCATCAAGAGAGCCTGCATCATTGATACTGATCTTCATTCAATTTTGGAAGACTGCACCATTTCTAAGTAATTTTTTTTAATGGTGGCGTTTTCCTAATTGAACATAGCTCCAGATCTAATTATATCGTTTAATTATTATATGATAGGAAGTAATGAGCTCCATATCACCAGGAGTTTTCTAAATTTGAATTGTATACAGTCGGCCCTCCATATCTGGGAGTTCCAAGTCCATGGATTGAACCAACCATGAATATGGAGGACTACACCATTTTTTTAACATCTTTATTGGAGTATAATTGCTTTACAATGGTGTGTTAGTTGAAGGAGAGGACTACACCATTTTGTATAAGGGACTTGAGCATCCACGGATTTTGGTATCCGTGGTGGTCCTGGAACAAATTCCCTGCAAATATGAAGGGATGACTGCCTATGCTTATATGGGAGGTTGGACAAAATGACCACTAAGGCTCTAAGATTCTGATATATTCATCATTACACACGAACATGTTTTAAACTCTTAACTAGTTAAACAACTGAAAATGAAAACAACAACAATTCTGATCGTTCTAAGCTATCAGAGTACCAACATAAAGACAAAATGTCTAATAGTCATTACAGCTGAAACTGTGATAGTTTAGACAGTTGTATACAGTGCATCAGAGTTTAAAATGGAACACTTTCTGGAAATCTACAGTCTGTACTTTAAGAAAAATTCATAGCTATTGATGTATGAACTCAAAGTCTAGACCTGAAGAAATGAACTGGGAATTCCCCGGATTCCAGTGGTTAGGACTTGGTACTCTCACTGCCAGGGTCCTGGGTTCCATCCCTGGTTGGGGAACTAAGGTCCCGCAAGCCGCACAGGGTGCCGCTGAAAAAGAAAAAAAGAAAAAAGAGAAATGAGCAGATATACAGGAAAAATTTATATATTATGGTATTGATTGTAGCATATCTTATAATATTTTTTAAATGAAGGCACAGTGATGAAAATAAAGGAATCATAAAAATATTTTATCCACAGAATGGATATTGTGTTATACAGACATAAAAATTGCATTTAAAAATATTTATATTCCTTAAGATGACTATAATATAATACTAGAGAAAATACATAACATAGTTAAGACAATTCATAAGAAAAATGACTAGAAGTTTTTTAAATATTAAATATGAATGTGAATTAACTCAGAAATGATGGCTTATGAGTGATTTTTAAATTTTGTTTACAATTTTTAGTGTTTTCTACCATGAACAGACATTACATTCAGCAACGCAAAAAGCTTATTGTCAATTAAACAAGAATTTATTGATTCACTTCTTTTTTCCCACATAGAACCCCTATGATTTCTCTTAGAACTTTGAAATTGCCATTCATTATTTTCAATCAATGGAATAATTCAAGTTGGGTTTGGACTCACTCCTTTCCAACCTTAGTATGATGGTTAATTTTATGTGTCAACTTGACTGGCCATGGGGTAAGGGAATACAGAATGAGTAGTCGAAAAATTTAGTCACAATACCAGCTATGGCCACGTGACCAGTTACAGGCAGGACTGTAATCGTCATGAGCATTTCCTACTTATTTTGCTATGAATATGTTTGTGTGTGTGTTTGGTTTCTTTCTGCTTTTTCCTTTACTCTTTTTCTCTCTTATCATGTAACACAAGATACATTGATTTTATATCATAGTATTTAAGTATTGCTAATTTTACATTAATAGCTATAAAATTATGGGATACCAAGGAGAATAAACATCACTCAAGACAACCTCCTCTCCTGGGGAAGAGTAAATTTTCAGTTGTAAGCAGGATAGTTGTATCAGGCTAGGCAGAATTATGACCTTGGTTTGTCTTTATTTGGAGATAAAGTAGGGTTTAAGGAGATGCATATAGGTGCTTAATTGACAAGGGGTGAATTTGTGATGGTTAGTTTTATGTGTCAACTTGACTGGCCACATAGTGCTCAGATTAAACTTTATCTCTGGGTGTATCTATGAGGGTGTTTCAAAATTAGATTAGCATATGAATTAGTGGGCTCAGTAAATTAAATTGCCTTCTCCAATGTGATTGAGCAGCATCCAATCCCTTGAGGGATCGAATAGAAGAAAAGGCTGGGGAAAGAGTAATTGCACATTTTTTTCCTGTCTCACTGTGCTGGGACATCGCATCTCGTTTCTCCAAACCTTTGGACTGGGATTTACTCCTGTTTATCAGGTCTTCACACTAGGCTGAACTGTAGCATCAGCCTTCCTGGGTCTCTAGCTTACATATAGCATGATTGCATACAGCCTCTATTATCACAGGAGCCAATTTCTTATATCTTACTGCTTCTGTTTCTCTGGAGGAACCTGACAAATACATCTGGTTTTGAGGTAATTTAAGTTTTTATTTGCATGTCATTTAAAAAGTTATTTTCATTGATGTGTAATTTACATGCAACAAATTTCGCCAATTTTAAGTATTCACTTTGTTGTGTTTTGTCAAAATGTATGTCATTTTATTTGTACTTGTTATTCTTTATGTGCCAAGTTTAAAGTTAGTGTGTGAATAACAACCTCCCCCATCATTACAAGTATAACACTGGAGCCCTCCAAATCTCAGATTAGAGAGGATTCCTGTTTCCTCCTCTCTTCTACTCTCTTTTCAACTTCCTTGACATATTTAAGAATCCCCCATGGGGTTTCCAGTATTGTTTGAAGTGCAAGTCCTTTTTTTCCCTTAGTCATTCCTGAAGATGTAACTTGATAAATACACTCTCCACAATGAAGCTGAAGATTTCCAAATGCCATTAGAAGTTAGTTACTTTAAAAGGCACCAGTGTTGGGTAGCAACCTGAAAACCTGGGAACCTACTGTAAGGCTAAGGAGCATAGATAGCCAGTGATATTTCCCCAGACGTGGTATAGCAACATTACAGTTAATAAAACAGATCTGCAATATTCAGTTATTTTGAAGTTCAATGACGTCAGTCCCCATCCAACCACTCTCCTCATAATCATCCTCCCATCTTCACAAAATCTGAGTGGCCAAGCATGGAGGGGTGGTAATGTAAGTAGCAATTTTTCCTCCTTTTCTGTTTGTTCATGTCTGTTTTCCTCAGACCTAAATTATAAAAATTAGATCACTAGGTAACATTTAACCTAACTCCTGACTTCTGCTCTACTGAATGCACGCAATGCCTTGCCTAACCTGTTGATTCCTTTCCTGGATTAGAAGGAGTAAGAATGAAGAAGTAAGTAGTTAAAGAATGACTGACTCTCTACTGCCAGCTTCCCCCTTAGCAAATTTCCAGGCAGACCATGCGGGCAAGATAGTATCCAAAGGAAGATCAGGAGAAGTCAGCAGGTCTGCGTGCAATGGAAAAATGACAAAGAATCTGATCTCCCACCTTAATAATTAACTGAGATTATTTCCCCTTTTCCCTTCAAAAAATTTCCTGGCCGAGCAGAATCTTTGGAGTTGGTTTTGGGACACAAGTCCACCTTCTCCCCAGGTAGCTGGCTCCCTGATTAAAGCAAGCTTTCCTTTTCCAACCAACACTTGTTTCTCGAGTATTGACTTTTTTTTTTTTTTTCTTTGCGATATGCAGGCCTCTCACTGTTGTGGCCTCTCCCGTTGTGGAGCACAGGCTCCGGACGCACAGGCTCAGAGGCCATGGCTCACGGGCCTAGCCGCTCTGCGGCATGTGGGATCTTCCCGGACCGGGGCACGAACCCGCGTCCCCCACATCGGCAGGCAGACTCTCAACCACTGTGCCACCAGGGAAGCCCGAGTATTGACTTTTTGAGTGGCAAAGAGCCAAACCTGAGTTTGGTAACAGTAAGACAAACCAGAAACTGAGAAGCTGAAGTTAGAAACCAGAGGTTACCATGAAAATAGAAGCTTCTTTGGAATTCCAGAAATCTTCAGGAAAGTCTATGGCTTACACAAAGTATTGAATGGAAATTGAAGCAATTTTACTGAGATAGCAAGAGGGAAACTTGAAAAATGGGCCCTTTAGCAGCCTGACAATTTGTGAAAAGGCCTGGAGCAGAGGTTACATAAGTATTTTGCTGAGACTTTCAAAAATAAAACCAGGAAGATTGAAAGTATAACATACAATAAGATTGAAGCAAAAAAAAAAAAAGCTGCTTAGAAACTTTAACAAGAAATGTAGTTTGCATAGAAATATCTCTCGAAAGAACTGGATTCAGCACAATAGGACAAAGTCACAGGGTTTCCTGAGCACACAGAGTATATCAGGGAAAAAAAGGGGGGGTGGATTGGGGGCCAGTGAAACAGAATTATCTGTGAAGCTGAAGCCTTAAAGAAATTTTATTTAGAAATATTTTTATTATGACAATATATTTAATGTAATACCTTTGAGAGTCCCCTAAATTCATATTTTTGGAAACCTTGAACCTCTCCAAGCATTGGATTATAATCTTTGCTACTTTTCAGGAATAAGCCTAAATTTCCTCTTCTGTAAACTGGGGATAACCACAGTGTTTGCCACAGAGGAATTTCATGAGTATTAAGGGCTTAAATGCATGTAAAGCCCTTAACATGGTGCCTGAGAGATTAAGGGCTAAAGAAATAAATGTGATCCTCTGCTGTTGCTATTCTTTTTTTATTATCATTGGTGATCTCATTTATCAGTAAAAGCCTTCTTAGAAATTTATATTAGGGTGTTCATTATCTGTGGGTGCAAACAGTTAAATTAAAGGACCAGGCAAAACATTGCCTGGGTCAATCAATGGAAACCACCTCTCTTCTCCCTCCCTCCTCTGTATTCTATAGTCTACCAAGGTGAGATCACTGGAGCTCATCATGGCGTCCTAAAATGTTAGATCTGGAATAAAATTTTAAAAGAATCCAGGGCAAGGCCAAACCCTGAAAAGTCAGGAAACCTTCCCCAGAACGTATGAGTTGCTGGTGCAGAGTCAGTTAATAGTAGATTTGGGACTGAGGGGAAAAAAAAGAACTCTAATGTCATGATAATTACTCAAACAGATGACAAGATAAAATTATAAGGATTTCAAGGACACTTATGGCTTTCAGGAAAAACAGATGCCTACAAGTAAGGCTGTAGCCTCTAGGTGCCTTACTTTCTTGACACAAAAAGTTTTCATCCTCACACCTGAAGATACAAAGAACAGTAAATCCTATATATATAAAATCCACCTTTCCAACACCATAAATCACTGCCCTCTCTCCTCTCTACTTTCTGTTTTCTCCCAATTGTCAGGCACACACTGACTTCAGTATTTAAGTGACACTCCACTATATATATTTTAAAAATATTTTTATCTCAATTTTCAGGGTGCTGATTGATATAGTACTTATTGTTAAAAGGAAATACTGGGACAAATTTCCATCTTCAGTCTTCAGTAATAATCAACTAAATTATTTGAATCAGATATTGAAATATTTTAAAATAACAGTTTTTTAACACTTTAGAAACTCAATATACTATTGGTAATAAGAATTCAAAATGTGTAAACTAATGTTTTAACATAATTCATTTTATTCTTGCATCCCATGTTTCCGATGTTAATTTTTATGAAGGGGCGTGACCTCTCATGCCATTTTGACTTGACTCACTTAGCAGGGGAGAAGTAACAAAGTGACTGTCTAAAAGCTTTGTTTCTATGGAAACAGTTTCTTCCACTTCAGACCCAAGATGAATGGGGAGGATTAGTGGTATTAATATTAATATTCGTAAATGCCAAGTTGAATGTTTCTCCCCCTTCTCACTTTTCTTCCAGTGATATTTAGGGGGTATGGGCTGTAAAATGGTCTTGCCCCACACCTGACACTGAAGGCTTGAGAGGGAAATAATTTATTGAATGGAGAAAAAGACCTGATGAAAATATGGCATATGAATACGCTTATTTTAAGATATTTATTTAAACTTTACATTGTACTGTTATATAGTATTTTTTTATACTGGCAATTGACTACTGAAAATGAGATCTTAGAATGTGAATGTGTGACTGGCTTAACAAGTCCTCAGAAAGAGACTTTGGAATAGTGTCCCAGAAAATCCCCTTCTCAAATAATGCTGCAGATAAGAAAGGTAACTTTGAATGAGTCATTATGTTTAGTAAGTAGTTATAAGGGTTTTAGAAATTAATGTTAATTGCTTGGTAGTGGCAGTGAATCAGAACCCAGATGATTACAATTTTCCATATATTTTAAACTGAAAATATTGAGTGGGACAAAGTGAAAATACCAGTCAATGAGGTAGATGCATGAACCAATGCTCACACAAGCACACACACACACACACACACACAAAATCACACAACCAAAACCTTTTCTACATCTTGTTATCAGGCACTAAGATCAACATATATAGAGAATAATATAGAATCTTAATATAATAACTCCTATCTAAAATTTTTCAAGACATAATACTTTCTTTTTAATTAGAATGTAGGAGCAGAAACCTTTTTCCTTCTTCCCAGCCAGGTTCTTTGGCTGGTCTAATAATCAAATTGACATAAGACGGATTAGCAGGAGAAAAAAAAAATTTGTATGTACAGGAATCCCAAAGACATGAGACTCAAAGACAGGCGAACTGAGGCTTATATGCTATCTTGAGCCAATAAGTGGGATAGGGGCCTGGGGCTTCAAAGGGGAGGAGGGCAATTCACAGGAAGATAAGAAGAGCAGATGTTTGGTAATCAGATGTTTGCCCTGCCATGCAGGTAAGTCTTTCAGATAAAAACGTTCTCTCTGAAAATAGCTCTTTTCCTGGGCCAAGCTCCCTACCTAAATTATTTTAGGCAGTTGAGGGAGAGGCAAAACCTTTTCCTGAGTCTCCTGGGTCTTAATTATCTTCAGCTCAAAACAATCCACATGTCAAAGTGGCACATTTAGGGGTGGTATATGCTGCTCCCCATCGAGCATGTAGTATTTACTTCTTACCTTCAACCAGCCTTTTCTTGAGCAAATAAAACAGAACAAACATTACATCTCCACTGGTTTTTCAGGGTAGCCTAACAGTTGTAAAAAAAAAAAAAAAAAAAAGGGAAAAGTCGGTAAATTAGCAAAATGGCAGTTTATTGTTCATTGAAACGACAGTCCAACAAGTGTGACTGTGGTCAGGTGACTCAGGGATCCAGGACTCAAAGTGCATTTGGGGGAATAGAGATGGATTCTCTTTACTATCTTAGTCTGCAAGTGACACATGACATTTCTGCTTTCATTTTTTGGTGAGAACTAAACACATGGCCCTACCAGTTGCAAGAGGCTGGGACTTACAGTCTATCTTTAAGCCCAGGAAAACCAGCAGAACCAGGTATTGTTTAACACAGTCTCTGTTACATTCACTAAGGAAATAACAGAGTTCTACAGTTAATTGCTTTTTTTTAGTTTTGTCATTTAAGGCTCATTAAAGTAGCAAACATGTTTTATATTCAGAGAAATGTGACAATAAAAACAAAGTGTTACAAAGAAAAGGATAGTTGTCAGACATATTATTTTCTCCTATAACACTTGTATTGTAAGTTCTGAAGTTCAGCTTTTGAAATTATGTAATCCTACTCATATGACAGTCATAAGGCTTGTCAGCGTAGACATGTGTACATCTGGGACTGAATTAAGTAGTTGGTCTTTAACTCAGTTCTGAAAAGTCAAAACAAAACAGCATAGGACATGGTGTTTGGAAACACTGGCTCTGTTGTCTAACAGATCCAGCTCCCCACTCTCTAGTGGCCTTCCGCATGTTAGGCAGCATGTAGCTAGTGTTCTTCCAGCTTTATTCAGCTCATATTATTTCACACAAAATATTATAAGAATTTCTTTTTTAATTATATAGGGCCTTCCCATTCTGCTGAAATAATTCCCTCTTCTTTTGTAGCTCCATTATCTGCCAATGAGGCTTCCTGAACCTGTTTAATGGCTCAAATGATGCTGCTTCAGAACTAAAGGTTGAGTGTGGAGGGATGCCACCTCTTCATGTAGTAGTGTTGTTAGACCACTGCCCTCTGAACTGACAAGGTTACCTCTGATTGGGTGAGATTGTTGACATTTCCGCTCTATTATTTGTCATCAGAGGCTCACTGGAAGTCTCAGGCTCTGCCAAACGCCAACATACAGTATGAGAAACTACTAATGCCTTTTTCTGTTGCACTGTATGCATGAGCTAGAAATGCCTCATACTGGTCCCATTACGTCTTTTTGTCTGTATATACTGACCGACATATTCAATAAAGACCTACTGGAAGCCTTCTATCTGGAATTAGATTTGGGAATAAAAAGAATAACTCAAGATTTTCCCCTTGAACTCAGAAAATACATTCAACATTTTCTTGGACCACATCAATCTAGTGTTTAATCTAATCCTGGAAATCCAGTTATGCACAGTCCTCAGAAGCATGAAGTAGACATTTGAAGTAAAACAAAAACACCACCACCACTATCACCACCACCATAATTGTTTGCCTGGTCCTTTCAGTGAGTACAGTAGTAGCTGGTGTAGCACTCACTTCATTCGTACTCATGTCTACTGTACTTTAAACAGTTACCTTGACATTGACAGAATTCCTGAGCATCCCTACTGAGAGGAACTTTACTCTCTTCTGACTTCTTCCGACTACTGTGGGTTTGCTTATTGAGTTCTCTTCTACTTTTTTCCCCAGGTAAGGTAGATGCTGAGTCATGGCAACATTGCATAGCACTGAATACACTGTATTAACAGTTTAAACTTGAAAGGGCTCACCTTGAAAATATCCTCTGAACTAATCAGTAGTATTCCACTTTAGCATGTAAACTTTAGTTTGCAAATAAACGACAACATCCCTCTTTCATATATACGCTCTACGGAAAATTGAGTAATCGTCTTTTCCCCGTGAATCCTTGTGGTAAAAAGCACCCCCTCATCCTCAAAGACCTCATCAATATATAGGATAAATTCAGGCAGTAACATAATGTCTACTAAAACTCTCAAAGGCCTTTATGCAGCCTTTGCTTCAAGGATTCTAAAAAGGGTTAATACTGGCTGGTTGTGTTTCCTTTCATTTTGAGTTCCTTTTATATCCTAACACCAGGCTGGCAGATTAGGTTCAGATCATACAGAAGGTTGGCAAGGTAGAAGTTATGTTTGACAAAAAATTTGTAATATCCACTGAAGCACACAAGTCAGTAAGAAATTACACATTGTAGTAAGTGAAAAGAAGGAAGGACACCTTATGTTTTTATAGATATTGCCTGCACGTGCAGGAAAACTTAGATAAGGTGGTCAGAAAAGGCTTATTTGAAGAGGTCCTCATGATCTGATATTTGAATTAGAATGACTAACCCCTGCACAGTGCTGGGCAAGCAGCATATTTCAAACAGAGGGAATAGTAAGTACAAAAATACTGACATGGAAAAGCATTTGCCATGTTCAAAGAATACATGTGAGGGCTTCCCTGGTGGCACAGTGGTTGAGAGTCTGCCTGCCGATGCAGGGGACACAGGTTCGTGCCCCGGTCCGGGAAGATCCCACATGCCGCCGAGCGGCTGGGCCCGTGAGCCATGGCCACTGAGCCTGCGCGTCCAGAGCCTGTGCTCCGCAACGGGAGAGGCCACAACAGTGAGAGGCCCGCGTACCGCAAAAAAAAAAAAAAAAAAAGAATACATGTGAGTAATGTGATTGAAATACACTGAGAGGAGAATGGTGTGAAATGTGTTGGAGGACATATACTAGAACCAGGGAAATGGCAAAATACTTTGCACTCCATTCTGAGTTAAATAAGAAGCCACTCAATATTTAATTAAGGGAATGTCATATCAGATATTTATTTCAAGACATTACTGCATTTGCTATATGGAGACTGAATGGAATTTGAGCAAGTGTAGGCACAGGACTGTTATTTCACTATCTGAGTGGTAGATAATGGCATCCAGAATAAGTGAGTTTTCAGTGGAGATAAAGAGACGTGGATGGATTTGAAATACGTTTTAGAGATAAAAGTCATGGAGCTTGCTGATAAATTGAATGCAGGATGCAAGGAGTAAGGAATGAGGACCAATGAAGGATAGTACCCAGCATTTTTATTTGTTTGTTTTTGTTTTCTTTTGTTCTTGTCTCTTGTGCTGAGTGAAATCTTGGTGCAGTTTAATATTATTGTGGAAAATCAAAGAGAAATATTTGGGGCCAGGGCAGTGGGTATCAAAAGCTCTTGAGAGGCAGAGTAAGCATCTGAGTTGACACATCTAGTAGGCCATTTGACATACAAGTCTGGAACTCAGGAGAGTGGTTTGTAAGAGATAAAAAAATATGGAGTCCTAAGAATGTAGATGATATTTAAAACATTGGTACTGGATGAGCTCATGTAGATTGAGATTGGAGATAGAGAATAGAAAGGAGAGAACACCCTGAGGAATTATTTCAATATTTAAAGTTTGAATACGAGAGGCACAAATGATATAGAATAAAGCATGGCCAGTGATATATAAGTAAATGTGGTAGCAAAAATGCTAACAGAAGAGGATATTTATAAAAAAGGAAAAGGTGAATTGTGGCAGTGTTAGCTAAGAAGTGGAGTAACACAAGAACAGAGAAGAATATTAAATTTTGGAAACAAAGAGAACACTGGCAACTTTGTACAGAGCAGCTTCAGTAGGAAGGTAGTATTATAAGTCACACTAGAGTGGGCTGACTAAAGTGGGAGTTAACACAATACAAAAATAATACAGTTGAATTAAATTTTGTCTAAAATCAAAAGACAAATAAATGACAAAGGATGTAGTAAATTGATTCATTAATAAAGATGATAAAAAACTTGAAAATAACACAAAAATATGAGTATGTGTCCTTTCAGTAACATACTAGAGTACTGTCTAACAGGACTCCCCAGATATCATTTAATTCTCTGGGTAAATGTATCTTTATTGACACACTAATTACTGTTGTTTGTGGATAGACTCTGTGAAGTTGTGGATAGACTGTGTGAAGTTAAATGCTAATTTGTAGAGCTTTATCTGATAGAGATGCAAATGATTTCCTTCTGGTAGAAACAAACCAGTGATTGTATTGTCCTGTAAGACAAAACTAATTTTGTATCTAATATAGCAATCTTATTCTAAAAGTCTTTCTTCAGTGTCAACAAATACTGTTCCTCAAATGTTCTTTGAACCAGCATTATCGTTCTGCTGATTGACTCTTTAATGAGTTTAATACATTTTTAACAATTTATTTATTTTTGGCTGCGTTGGGTCTTCGTTGCTGTGCGCGGGCTTTCTCTAGTTGCGGAGAGAGGGGCCTACTCTTCGTTGCAGTGCGTGGGCTTTTCTCATTGCGGTGGCTTCTCTTGTTGTGGAGCACGGGCTCTAGGCACACGGGCTTCAGTAGTTGTGGCCCACGGGCTCAGTAGTTGTGGCTGATGGGCTCTAGGGTGCAGGATCTGTAGTTGTGGTGCACGGGCTTAGTTGCTCCGTGGTATGTGGGATCTTCCTGGACCAGGGCTCGAACCCCTGTCCCGTGCATTGGCAGGCAGATTCTTAACCACTGAGCCACCAGGGAAGACCCCTAATAAATTTTTAACGTGTTTATTTACATTTGTTTGATGCATTAGTTTTCCTGGGCTGCCGTAACAAAATACAATGCCAGAGACTAGGTAGCTTAAATAACAGAGAATGATTTTCTCACAGTTATGGAGGCTAGAAGTACAAGATCAAGGTGTTGGCAAGTTTGGTTTCTTTTGAAGCCTCTCTCTTTGGATTGTAGATAGCTATCTTCTTGCTTGGTCCTCACTTGGCCCTTCCTCTGTGTGTGTGCATCTCTGGTGTAGCTCTGTGTGTCCAAATTTCTTCTTCTCATAAAGACACCAGTCAGATTGGATTGGAGCCACCCTAATGGCCTCAGTTTACCTTAATCACCTCTTCAAAGGCCCTTGGTCCAAAGACAGTCACATTTTGAGGGGTTAGGGCTTCAAGACATGAATTTTGGCAGGATATAATTCATCCCATCACATATAAGAATATTTTTAACACGTTTTTAACTTTTTTCAAATTATACTTTGGTAGTTTTAGTGGTCCCACAAATAAATATTTCAAGTGTTCTTTCTTTATCCTCTCTTTTAAAAATTATGCTTTGACAGACTATTTCAAATCTTATGTTGCTCATTTCCATCAAATACATGCAAAATAAAATTTGATGTTAGTTGCAGGTTGAGCTCTCTGGGAAGTAGAAGTTGAGATGGAGGTAAGAGTCAAAATGTTTACTGTAGAGTAACAGATGGGGAAAGAAAAGAGAGGAAGTAGGATTAGACAAAAGGAGGTGTCAGAACGTGATTCAAACCTGACAAAATTTCAAATAGCTCAACTGGGAGCTCCAGAGTAAAGATTGCTCATTAAGGAGATCCACACTAGGAGGTTGGCTAGGCCCTTGGACTATAAACTTGCTCCATCATTGCTCAACTGCGCTAAAAGATCATAACCTTGGCTCACAAGTAAACATGGACCCTGATGAAGCTAACAGCTGGGGGTTGTCAACTAATCACAATCCTTGGAGTTGGGCAGCAAGCTCTTTCTTGAAGAGTGATCTGAGTGGTGTATCTCTGAGTCTGCCACAAAGTTTAAGTCATAAACATTTAATAGATATATGAAAAAAGACAGGAATATAAATCAACTCAAATATCTAAGCAATAGCAATGACTGATGTTTTTGACCACTTGCCATACGCCAGACACTATTTAGCACTTCATAGCATTATCTACTTTCCCCCCATCTTCCTCAGCACAAAGAGGAGAAAATTTATAAATATACAAAGTGAGTCTTTCTATCGTCAATGATTTTAGTTCTCATATGTGGGCGCCAAGAAACATTAACTACAAACAGCATTGACCAGAAAGGAATATCATATGTTTATTGCAGCATATGCTGATTTAAAAAGATTCAATTACTGTGAGAGTCATTTATTTAGAATAATATTCTAGCATAAAAATAGCACAAAATTCCAAAAAGAAATTAATGCATGCCATTTAATAATCTCCCCAAGCCAAATTTATTAAAGGATATGCATGCTTAGATGCATGTACAGTTTTTAGTACTGGGCTACAAACATTTCCCTTTTGCACCTACTGATCAGTAGGCTTTTACAGATTTTCAAATAAACTAAAAATTAAAGTTTCAAAGGTTTTAAAGAGAGTGGCATTTGCAACTCGTTCAGAGCTTAAATTTCCATTTTTAACTTTTTCATTTTCAATACAAGTCATTTTTTCCTAAGGTAAATATACAAGAAAGGAATAATTAGGTGGAAAAATATATTTATGGGCTAAGGAATTAGATTGATGTCCATAATACTGCTAGCTATCCAAAAGAAAAAAAAAAGTGGTTGAATCAAAAGTCCAAAGCTTGTACACTAAACAGGATACCATCTATAAAGCTGACCATCACCTTAAGCAGTTAAATTTTGAAATTTCCTAGGTCTGCTTATGTTCTTAAAAATAACTCAAAATTAGATAATTTATATGTAGACTCAATCTTAATAAACAAAATTCATAATAGTAAAATTTGTTAAATATGATTAGTCAATTTAAAAAACAAAAATAAGGAAAAAGGAGATTTCTATAAAAATTTAAATTTATAGTCTACATTGATTAAGGTTTCCAAAATGCTTTATCTCGGTTTAGAAACTTAACCCTCCATTTTGTTGAATGATTACCTTGAAAAAATTCATTTAAACGATGAATAATTATTAAATGAAATTCTTCATCATTAGAAAAACTTATTTTATATGGTACAGAATCTACCTTTAATTTCCCTCTGTTTCTCTAAATTGTCGCTGTGGTAAGACTTGTCAGTTAGAGAACAGTGAACAGTCAGTTCACTGGCAACTTATCTTCGGCTATCTTTTTAATTAGTCTCCAGAGTGAAAATTTCCAGAATGTTCATATGCCTCTTCAAACACAAGTTTTAAGCACAACTTTGCTCCACATACAATTTTTTCCGGCACATTAGTCTTGTGCTATAAAATTTCCTCAAAACACTAATTAAGTTGATTTTGTAGCCCTAAGCTTCTTTAAACAGGAAATACTGTTAAGTCTTATTTATCTGCTCTCCATATTACACTAGGTAATATATATCAAATTAAAAGTTTTCAAATATCTAATTCTCCTGCCTTCTCAAGAACCGCCTCCCCAAACACAAGCAGTTTTGTCCTGCAGTGGTCCCTAGTAACATAAAGTATAGTAAAATGTTTATTCTCCTTAGCATGGCATGCATTGACTTCTAAGGCCTGGTCTCTGCCTATCTTTCCAGATTTCCCTCTCAATACTTTTGTCTCATAATTTAAACACTAGCAAAAGCAATGGTAATGCCTCTCTTCTAGTTCACCGTCTCTACTCACCCTTCTTACTCTTTTCTAAGGGCCAGTGTCCTTTTATTTTCTCTGTGTTGCATTCTTTGCATGCCTCTGTAATTTCACTCTTCTCATTTTATTTTGATTACTTATGCCTACATATTAGTTTGCTTCAATAGGGCCTATGTTATAGATATCTCTGCATCTGAATTTCAAGCTCTGACCGTTCACTTATATGATATTTTTCTTCCAAATTCACAATAACCAGAATAATACTTTTAAGAGTTCATGTATATTTTTCCACATATGCACAGCCTAATATACTGATATCAGAGTGCTCAGAATTTACAATGAGTAAGGTCATAGTGAATATATCAAATTAAGTCAGTCTTTCTCTTTATTTCCTTTGCATAAGGCAACTTCCTCCTAATATTGAGAGAGAGAGAGAGGGAGAGAGAGAGAGGGAGAAAGAGAGAGAGGGAGGGACTTTAACGAAAGTTTCCTTTAATGAAAAGGAAAAGAAAAATTTAGTACTTTTTCCCCCCATTAACCGCCTGCTGATGGTTGGAATTGTGTGTACAATATATTTACTCCCTCTGTTTTTCTAATGCTGGGCTTTGCCTATCAGGCCTTTTTAGAATTCCTATTAAAGAGCAACTCTATTTACTTCCTGTATTAGCAACCTAATATATCTTATCTTGTCAGGTACTGAGCATGGAATAGGTTGTACTTCTAAACACATTACTATTGAATTCTGGCTTCTTTGAAATCTTCCTCTAAGGCTCTAAATCTGCTCTGCTGTTTTGCTCTTGTATTTTTGCTTACACCTTTGTGTTGTAGTTGGATCCTCATTTAGCTTTCCTCCACTAGACTATTTTTCTGTGCTAAAGCTTCTCTTGATTTTGGTAACTTGGAGAAAATACTGTGAAGCTAGATTTATATTTTTCTATTTATAAAATCATACTATCTGCATTATAACTGCTTTATTCTATTAATTTTTGACTGATGATAATAGATTAATGAGAAACACTGAATCGGATAGTTGTGCTACATGAATAACCAACTCAAAGTTAATGGCTTAAAATAATCATTTACTATTAGAATTCTCTGGGGGTTATCTGGTTTAGGTTAGACCCAGAGGGGTGGCCCTGCAATTGGATTCCTTTATGTATCTGTAGGTTGGATGGTCCACTCTACTTTAGCTTGGGAGCCAAGAAGCTTAGTTGTGAAGGTCAGTTCCATGTGCCTTGAATCCATGAATTTTGAGCGACCCTAGCTAATTCAACCCCACCGGATCTAACTGAAGACTGTATCAGTTTGGGTCCTCTGAGAAGCAGACCATAAGATGGTATTGGACGCACAAGAGATTTATTAAGAGAAATGCTTCTGAAGGATAAAGGAGAATGGGCACAGGGCCAGACTGGGAGAGACTTCAGATTACAGTGTAGGACTGACTCCCGTGAAAGGAGAAAAAAACAGAAGGAGGATTTGGTAGAAAGAGCCTTTGGGCTGCAGTGCTGATTTGAGAGTCTTGGCCAGATGGATGGGGAGTTCAAGAACACGGATGCACATTAGAGGAGTTCCATGTTGTGCAGGGATATTTTGGCTCTTGTATAGTCATTGTGTTCAGCCACTGGCTGGCACTGGCCTGAGGAGAGTATAGCCTTCGCAAGAATGCAGAGGTAGATCCAAAGGGTGTATCAGTAGGAGGTTTTCAGCTAATTCCTCTTCTCATTTCAAGTTCTCTTTTGAAGGGAAATTTGAGTAGAACTCTTTCTAGAAAATCAACACTAAAATCTACTTTAATCAATCAATTACAGACTAATGGATTCATTCTGTATTATCTAGAGTGTAAACTTATACTTTTTTTTTTTTTTTTTTTGCAGTACACGGGCCTCTCACTGTTGTGGCCTCTCCCGTTGCGGAGCACAGGCTCCGGACGCGCAGGCTCAGCGGCCATGGCTCACGGGCCCAGCCGCTCCGCGGCATGTGGGATCTTCCCAGACCGGGGCACAAACCCGTGTCCCTTGCATTGGCAAGCGGACTCTCAACCACTGTGCCACCAGGGAAGCCCTAAACTTACACTTCTTGATTAATAAAACCATAAGAGGAAGAGAATATTTTTTTTCTTGGAGAACCACTCAATGAATTTGTTTCCTCTATGTGTTCTTAACTGGTAAGTTAAAAACAAGCAACCCACAATAGTCAACACAATACCAAAGAAGAACAATGTTAGAAGACTGTCACTGCCCAACTTTAAGACCAACGAAACCTATAGTAATCAAGATACTATGGTATTGGTGAAAGAGCAAACAAGTATATCAATGGAGCAGAATAGATATCTCCAAAATACACCCCAAAATATAGTCAACTGATCTTTGACAAAAGAGAAAGAGCAATTCTATGGAGAAAGAACAGTCTTTTCAACAAATGATACTGAAAGAACAAGACATCCTCATGCAAAAATTAAATCTATACATACACCTTACACATTTAGAAGAATTAACTCAAAGTGGATCATAGACCTCAATGTAAAATGCAAAAGTATAGAACTTTTAGAATACAGCACAGCAGAAAATCTAGGTGACCATGGGTTTGGTGATAAATTTTTAAAAACAACACCAAAAGCATGGTTCACAGAAGAGAAAAAATGGACAAGTTGGACTTCATTGAAATTAAAATGTTCTGCTCTGTGAAAGACACTGTTAAGACAAGCTACTGACTTAGAGAAAATCTTTGCAAAACATATATCTGATAAAGGATTTGTATCCAAAACATACAATGAACTCTTAAAACTCAGATATAAGCCAACAAATAACCCAATTAAAAATGTCAAAAGATCTGAATAGACACTTCACCATGTAAGTTAAACAAAGAGTAAATATGCACATGAGAATATACTCAACGTCATATGTTATTAGGGAATTGCAAATTAAAAAATGAGATAATACTACGTGCCTATTAGAATGGTTAAAATAAAAATTAAAAAAAACCCAAATCTGATAATACCAAATGCTGGTGAGGATGTAGAGCAACAGTAACTCTCATTCATTGGCTGGTAGAAATGCAAAATGGTACAGCCACTTTGGAAGATAGTTAGGCAGTTACAAAGCTAAACATAGTCTTATCAAACAATCCAATAATCACACTGCTGGGTATTTATAAAAATGAGTTCAAAACTTATGTTCACATAAAAACTTTTACATTAATGTTTATAGTAGCTTTATTCATAATTAACAATAACTGGAAGCAACAAAGATGTCCCTCAATAGGTGAACAAATAAAACTGTAGTATACCCATACAGTGGAATATTATTCAGCACTAAAAAGAAATGAGCTATCAAGCCATAAAAAGACATGCAGGAAGCTTAAAGGTTATTGCTAAGTGAAAGATGTCAGTCTGAAAAGGCTACATACAGGCATACCTCATTTTATTGTGCTTATATTTACTATGCTTTGCAATATTGCATTTTTTAAAAATTGAAGGCCTGTGGCAACCCTGAGTTGAGCAAGTCTATCAGCATTTGCTCACTTCATGGCTCTGTGTCACATTTTGGCAGTTCTCACAATATTTCAATTTTTTTCATTATTATTTGCCATGGTGATTTGTGATCAGTGATCTTTGATGTTACTCTTGCAAAAAGATTACAATGGGGAAGGGATGAAGAGGTCAAGCACAGGGGATCTTTATAGGAATGAAACTATTCTGTGATTCAACTATTGTGTATGAAACTGTAATGGTGGTTGAATGATATTATGCATTTGTTGGAACCCATAGAATTGTACAATACAAGGAGTGAACCCTCATGTAAACTATGTTTTTTATTTAATAATAATGTATCCATATTGGTTTATCAGTTTTAACAAATGCACCACACTAATTCAGGATGTTAATAATAGAAAACGGGGGGAGGATTTTTAAAAATTGCACTAACCGCTCAACTTTTTTGTGAACTGCTGTAAAAAAAAAAACTAAAATTCTATTAATCTAAAAATATAACAATCTCAGAATTCACTTATTCATATTGTAGTGATCTTTGTTTTCCCTTTGACAGATTTTAGAAAGACAAATTGCCTTCCTGATTCTGCCTCTTGCTGGTTACATGACCTTAGCTGCTTCTCTGAACCTCAGTTTTCTCATATGTGAAATAGGGTTAACAATACCAAACATGTAATACAGTGAGGATTCCTAGCTGGAGGAACATGTGCATGGGATCCTCAATACATGTCCCTTCCTCCTTGTTTTTCAAATACTCATTCTCCTGTTACTAAAGGATGACAAACTGGCTGAAACATCCCTTGCATGCTTTCTCCTTGCACGATGTTTATTCCATCACCCACTCCCCTTTCCCCATCATCACTCAAATTTCTACGTTTTACTCTTCCCTCTTCTATTTCTTCAGACCCCAGAGCACAACTTAGAAAATAGCTAGAGGGTTCACAACAAGATAGGGGTGAGTTGTTCAGCATTACAATAAGAAATTCTTTTTGTTGAATTGTTGAGGTAGTGACTGCACCCTAGCCTTAGCTCCATGAGAAGTCCTAAAAATAATCATGAATAAAACATGATTCCTGCCTTTAAGTAATTCACAGCGAAAAAGAGGAGATGCATGTGAAGGAACCATACTGATACAGTTATCAACACCCCAGTGTGAATTCACTTTAGATACTTTTCTCAGACTTTATTGAAGAAGGAGAGGTGGTCCCAGCATCAGAATGCTGGGAATTAGATTGGGGAGTTAGATTGGCACCAGAATGCTGGGAATTAAAGGGAGGTGGGGGATTGGTGTTCAGTAACACTAAATAACACTCCATTTATTTTGAATTTAGAGTACTTGAAAGCAAATACCCTCCTCTCCAAATCCTGTTTTCCTATTGCACTGCAAAAGGCAACTATCAAACACTTCTATAAGTGGAAATCAGGAAAAAGGAATTATTCAAGTACAATAAGCATTGAACAGAATTTGGGTTTTTAATAATTTCATGCTGTGTATAAGAAACTAATTTTGGCCATATTGCTGTACAAAATTAACATTCCTAGAGTTTGTCTGAGCTCTATATTTCTCTTGCATGCACAATTTTTCCCCCATAATGACACCATTTTATTTAATCCCTAGAAGGGTGTATGAAGTGGCAATATTGTCATCCCATTGCACAGATGAGGTAACTGAGTCACAGAGAAGCTAAGATGCAGAATCAAGTTCTGAACCTTAACTATTCTGCTTCTTGCTAAGCACCGTGGTGCAGGGACCCTGTTGGAGTGTCGGTCTGGAGGCTGTTGCCCCCACCACCAGGTGTGGAGCCTGTCGCAGAGAAGCAGGTTGAATAAACCAGAGTCCTGGGAGGCTGGGCAGGGGCAGGCCAGCAGACATGGTGCCCTGCTGCTTGGCTCTCCCACACTCTGGACCTGTAGGAGGGACCCAGATCCCAATCCATCACTGTTCCCCAAAGCAGCCCAGACCCTGCCCCCTCGGGGAAAGAGCACCAGAACAGGCCTCAAGGGGAGCTGCATGCACACATTTTGATTATGGATTCCAAAGAAAAGTTAATGATTTTGTTTTTGTCTTACTTTTCCCTAATTTAGATGTTACTTATAATCAAACCATATGACATCACAACTTTTGAGACTAAAATTTACTTTAATCTAGCTTTCCTTTTCAGTAATTTTACTAATAAATTATAGTTTCCAGCATTATTTTGATTCTTTTCATCCATGAAAGTGGAGAGTCACAGGATTTTCCCAAGATTAATGGTACCTATAGAATTTGGAAGTAAAAAGATTTCCAGGGATAATGAGTTTACCTGCATTTTCGATATTCTAAGTATACTTTTCATAATATTTATATTCATTAATTTCATAATTTAATTAATTCAATAAATAGAGTACATATTACAAGGTAATACCCACAATTCTAGGCATGGATGGTTCCATGTTCCTGAAATCCTCTTCAGAAAAGTTATAGGTAATATTAACTAGATATGTATGATATTAGCTCCTTGTCTGGGTAATATGATATAAAGCTAGATCCATCAAATGTAATTCTAATCCTGCTCTCCATATTATCCCAGCTCCCCTTTTTAACATAGCAAACTATTTTTCATGTTGTTTTATATTGTTCCAAAGTCAGAGGTCAAAAAAGTATCCAAAAATCCCATAAAATTAGATCTCCTTTCCAGAGATGTTTACTAAACATCAACTTGGCATTCATGACTTTAAAACTCTTGAAAGGTATCACAGAATTAAAATTACCATGAAAATATTACCAGCGGCATACATTTTTCTAAGGCAGTACTTTTCATCACCTTTATGTCCAATGAATTTTTACTGTTTCTCACTATGTCTTAAACTCTTAGTGTTTTAAATAGTAATTCTGTCTTTGAATACAAAAATAACTTATTTCAATGTAGAGACTTTTACAAAGAACAATACAGTGAATGCTATTATTATGTATTAGACCAGAATCTGTATATTCTTACACTGAATTTATATATGCTACTTCAGAGATTATAATTTTTACAATGACAGTGAACACTCAATAGTGGGTACAAATAGAGAGGGTATGTTATAAAGAATAAAACTCACAATTTCACAGCAGAATTTAGATTTCCTTCAATGAGTATATCAGCAATCAAGTATAGAAATGGCTTTACCAACAATAGTAGTACACTTTGGGTGAAGAGAAAAGCAAGTGTGTCCCAAATGCCTTAGGAGAACATTAATAGCATCATTACAAATGCCAGATACCCACTGTGACATCAATTTTTATACATATTTGAAATTCACTGACCTGTGTGACCTCAAAGTTTCCAAATATTTAAGTTGTATCTGGTAAAGTAACTATCATAATAATACTTACCTTGGCCCTCTTAGGGATAGTCTCTGTTTCAGGATTAAAGCATAACCATTTTATTAATGTTAACTGACTAAAATGCAAATAGTCAATAGGGGAAGATGATATTGGCTTAAATGATTCTGAAGATCATCAGTTGAGCTTGGCAATGTGGTATAATTTAAAAAGAAGTAATATCTGGCTCTGTCATCAGGTAAAAAAACTCCTTTTCAGGATAAAGAACATTGTTGGATGACCTGACATTTAAGACCATGAATATATATAGTCCATTTAACCTCCTTTTAAAATTTTAAAAAATATTTCCTTTTGGTGAAAATAATACTTGCTACTGAGTAGAAAGCATTTAAACATGAAAGTGCTATGTTATGTAACAGTGGTGTTTTAAAAGTATTCCAGCACGTTATTTTGTTTTCTCTCACTGTGTTTTCTGCTCTTCGCCTCTATTTTCTAATTATTGATCACTATTTTAAAGATTCTCTCATTCCTTCTTTCTTTGTTCTCAAGATCACTCTCCTTTATTTTCAGATATTATTTCTAGTTTGATATTGAAGTCCACTTTATTTCAGGCAACTAATTGAAGATGAAGTCAAATAAGAAAAACAAAAAAGCAAAAAACACCTCATCAAGTAACTACTGGACTGGGCAGGCCTCACTTCAGAGTGCTATTCATTCTTTCTCGGTTTAAGAGAAACTGGTCAAAGCAGAGATATTAGGTCCTGCTATCTATACTTCTTATTGCATACCCCTCTCACATCCAAAGGCAGCTATACCATAAAGGTTAAGTAATGCCTGGCAAGAAATATTTCCCTCTGTTAGCATTTTAAACTGTGCAATTTAATAGAATGTGAAGATTAAGAGGTATATGATATAGAGTAAAAGACAGGAACAACTTTGATAGGTTATGTGCTATTTGAAATAACAGGAGAGCAAAATTTAAAAGGAAGCGGAAAAGCCATTTGGTTACAAAAAAGCACGGAAAAACACTCAAAGTGAAGCATAGATGCCAAGAGGGAGAAAGAAAGCCAACCGCTGCCATGTTTCCTGATTAAACCAACCTCGTTCTAGTTTTAGTTCATGGGCATCCCCACAATAATTCTTTTTGCTGAGCTAAACTAAGTGAATTCCTGTTGTTTGCATCACAGTCATCATTAATTCTTCTCCCTTTTACCCTACATCTAGTTTATATCCTTCAAAATATTTATAGAATTGGAAATGGTCTCACAGCATCCAAATGACCACTGATCAAAGAACCATCATCTCTGAATTACAACATAGCCTCCTTGTTGCCCTGTTTCTGCCGTTGCCCCATTAAAGTCTATTCTCCAACAGGAGCCAGAGAGATATTTATAAATGCATGACAGATGATGTCATTTCTCTGTTCATAGCCTACAATGGTTTCCCATCTCACTCAGAGTAAAAGTGAAAATGCTTACAAAGTTCTACATGACCTGCCTCACCCTGCCTCCTGTGACCTTATCTTCAGCTCTCTACACCTGTCCCACTCCATTCCATTGCACTGGCCTCCTTACTCTTCCAGGAATCTCACCACATGTTTCTGTGTCGGTTATTTGCACCTGTTCCCTCTGCCTAGAAATCTTTTCTCCTAGATATCTACTTGGTTCTCTCACTTCCTATCACTTTGAGAAGTTTCAGCTTGCTCTTCACAGCACTCCCTGTTCCCTTCATCCTGTCATTATTTTTATAAGAATTATTACAACCTGATGTAGCACATGTTAATTTATCATGTTTGAGGTCTGTCCTCTCCTACTAGAATAGAAGTTCCATGACGGACGGTGATTTTTTTTTCTACTGAATCCCTAGTGCCTAAAACAGTAATGGGTACTTATAAAAGACTAAATATTTGTTAGATTAATTAATTAATACATAAAATTAGATATCATAATTATATGATTAGAATCATAGAATTTCACATAGAAAGAATGTATGATAATTGGAAAAACATAGGAAAAGAAAAGAGAACATTAATAAGCAGATGGAGATGCACTGGATCTCTAGAAAACTGATGGTAAAATTTAGTTGTCATTGTGAAGATAAAAGTGCACATAAAAATAAAATGTGCACTTTTTATCTTCACAATGACAACTAAAGTTTACCATCAGTTTTCTAGAGATCCAGTGCAAATATCAGGAATAAGGAGCAAAATATGTGAGAATTAAAAGGAAATGACATTTAATAATGATGATTCATTTAAAATGTGATAGTATAATATTTGTTTTTATTAGAATTTTTGTTATAAATCCAAGAAATAAAAATATGAAATGGAAGAAGAAATGTGGAATGTATGACAGATAAAAATGGTATTAATCAAATACTATGTTTTCCTGGTTTTATCACCTAACACTTCCTAATTCATAAATTTTGACTCTATTTTATGTATATTTTAAGTTGTAAGTAAGTTTGATAAAAAATTATGACTAAGGAAATATATATTACACTATTAGCACACTGTTGGCAGAAAATAAATATTTGAACAAAAAGTGCATTGCTTTTCAAATAATTTCCTTAGAGGAAGTACAGTGTTACCACTGAAAATTAAAATACTGATCTAGGTGAATTGACATATTGCTTCCATGTCTGACTTCTAAGATTCTAATGCTTTTAGTACTTATATGCCTTTTTTCTAAGATATTTGATGCTCAGGAGTATATATTAAAAACAGATTCTACCATGTAGTTTAGGATAAAGACAAGTGATCACAAGACATATTATAACAGCATTACTCATATATTTTCCAGGTACTGAGAAGAATTTGTAGTCATCAGTTCTTCCCTTCCTCCTTTCTCTTTCCCTTTCATTATTTTTTCAACAAGTTTTTGAGGGCTTATAATGTACCAATACACCAGGACAAAAATTCAAAATCCCTGGCCTTAAGACAAACCAGTCATCTTTTCTTCTTCCCTTTTTCATTCCCTCCTTTTCATCCCTTCTTTCTGCCTCTCTCTTTTAAGTATACAAGTAATACAGGAGTATACCATTCTTCCCCTTCTCCTTTCCTTCCCTTCCTTCCTTCCTTCCACAGGTAATATAGGAATATACACATGTAAAAGATCCAAATGATAAAGAAGTGTAAAGAGTGAAATATAAATGCCTCTCTTTGTCCTCCTTCTTGTATTCTACCACTTAGAGAATCACCTTTGTCCAGAGGTTGGTGAGCAAATGCTCATTTAAATTTCCATCCATTTACTTACATATGAATGCACAGACACCCATATATATTTTGTTCCTTATATTTAAGGATGTATAAAATTTTTATTCTCTTAACAATATATACTTCATTCTTTTAAATAACTACAAAGTATTATACAAAGAACGTGTAACACAATTTATCTAACCACTGTCCTATGATGGCTATTTTGAATTTATTCAGTTTATTTATTTATTTAGGTTAAATGATCAATGCTTCAATGAACGTCTTGAACACTGATTACTCGACACTTGTGTAGGGTTTCCAGAAAATAAATTCTTAGAAGTGGAATTGGAAAAAAAAATGTATTGGCATTCACATTTTGGTAGATACTAATCAACTGCCTTCCAAAAATGGTTAACAAATGTATTCTAATAGGAGTGTATTCATATGCCCATTTTCCTACACTCCCATTGACATCTAATATTTTTATCTTCTTTTAATATTAGGAAATAATTATACTTTGCAATGTTCTATTGCTCTGATAATTTTTAATAATCTTGTGCATATTCTCTTATGTTTATTGGCCATTTGTATTTTCTGACTTGCCTGTTCTGATTTTTCTTTTGCCAATTTTTTGTTGGGTTGTGTCATTTTTTATGGAATATGTAGAAACTCGTGTTTTCTGGATGTTAATCTTTGTTTATAAAATGACTTACAAATTTTTTCCTACATTGTACCTTTTCATTTGACATTATGATCTATATTAAAATATGTTAATATTTTCATTTATGGCTCCTTCTGTAGTATATAGGAAGGCCATTTCTACACTGAGATTTAATTTTTTCGACTATTCTATTTTACTGTGTAGCTCTTTAGTCCATCTAGAATTTATTTCTATGTATGATGTAAAATAGGTCTGAATTAATTGTATTTTTTTAATGGACAGCCAATTGCACTAGCAATCACTTACTGATTTAGAGGAGAGTCTGTTCTTCACCACTGACTAGAAATCTACCACTCTATTCTAGACCACAGGCACTGCCATGATTAGAGTTTGCTACTCATTGGCCTAGGAAATTTATATGTGTAGAATCTAAAGTATGATTGTCCTCACTATCTAAATCTTTTTTTCTCGATTTATTTCACAAATTTCACAAAGATAATTTTACCTATTTTAAGTTTAATCTGAACAATCTAGTTACTACAGACATACACATTTTTTCCTGTTAGAATATGTCTGGTTACAAAATCACAACACTATTTATTTTAGACACTATTTATTTTAGTTACATCTTCATGGCAATATGTTGGTTTGATGATTCTTTTTAAAGAGTACTAAGTATTTTCAGGGTCAAAAACTCAGTTTCTGTACTTAACTCTGAAACATTACTCTGCAAATATTGGAAAGGCCTTTGCACAAAACATGTAAAATCTACCTTGAAAATTACCATTTTTCAAATTAACCCTGCTTTTGTTGTTTTAGAATTAAAAATAACATTTTTTCTATACGAAAGATTAAATTTATATCTACCAAGGCAATTATGATTGAACATTTGACTGTTACCTAAAGATTTCCCTTAAAATGTAAATTGGTAGGTATTTTTAAGTGCTTTTTTTCTCAATATTGATAGATATTTTAGATAATTTTCCTACATGATTTTTAACTATTTCCAGTACTTCTACTAGTAAAATCTGAAAACACAGTGTCCCCCAAGAACATAAATATTCTTATGTTTATGAGGAAAAGGTTATATAGTTGATAATAGTAAGAAAATTACTAAGTAGAATAAGAGCCTCTAGTTTTATTGTCACTCTATGTTTCCTTGTTATGAAACGTGAGAGATTCTCTTGGTATCTACAAAGAATTAGTAGGGATTTACTTTACAAGGAGATCACAGTGTATTACATGTTAATGACAGTATATTTTTTTATACTTTATAAGACAGTACATATCTTGTAATACTTTCTAATCCTCACTCTTTAGCAACAAGAAGTTATAAGGAGTGTATTGCATTAGGTATTATAATCATACATGTTGAATAGTCAGCCTCTTTGTTTCTAATTTGATTGTCACAAAAAGGAAATAGGGTAGCAAATATTATTCCAAATATGGGATTAAAAAATTCAATCAACTGGAAATACAAAATAAAGTTCTTTTCCTCTTTCTGTGATTTCTTCTTTAAAAATAATAATTCCTTTTAAAGTTGCAAATGAAACGTGTTTATTTTGATAAATTCAGATAATAGAGACATACATAAGGTATAAACTTTATACTTTTTCTATGCATGTCGTACATATATACATGCATATGCATACAGTTTTATCAGGAGACTATTAAAATTTATATTATTTGTAAACTAATATAATCCATCCTTTTATCCCTGGAATTTGTGACTATGTAATCTTAAATGGAAAAAGGGACTTTACACATCATTAACATTATGGACTTTAAGGTAGGGAGACTACCTTAGATAGTTCACATGGGCCTAATATAAACACATGAGGCCTTAAAAGCAGAGAACATCCTCTGGCTGAGGTAGAAGAGAGATGAGGATGACAGGAAAGTCAGAGAGATCCAAGCATGAGAAGGAATGGACGTGTCTTGCTGGCTTTCATGGGAACCCAATCAGCCAACACCTTGATTTTAGCCTTATGAAACCTGGAGCTAAGAAACTAGCTGAGCCAATCTAGATGTCTGACCCACAGACTTGTAAGATAATAAATTTGTGTTTTCACAATGTTATTCATATTATTTTAAAACTATTATGTCATTCTATTCATATATCTATATTATATTTCTAAATTATACCAACTCTATATTTTTACCCTTATATTTAAATAATTTTATGTAAAACATATATCAGTGGAAAAAACCAGCAGAAATGCTATTAAACTTAAGCCTTTATTTCAATATGTGGATTATGAGGGACTGTTTTGGCTTAGAGGAAGAAGGACAGATTTAGCTTCAGCAATAGGGTCAGTCAGAGATCAGGTGGTTTGGGAATAATTACTTCACAATTGTTCTCAAAAGAGGAAAGAATTGGCATTCCCTGGTAGTGCAGTGGTTGCGAGTCCACCTGCCGATGCAGGGGATGCGGGTTCGTGCCCCAGTCGGGGAGGATCCCGCATGCCTCGGAGTGGCTGGGCCTGTGAGCCATGGCCGCTGAGCCTGCGCATCCAGAGCCTGTGCTCCGCAACGGGTGAGGCCACAACAGTGAGAGGCCCGCGTACCGCAAAAAAAAAAAAAAAGAGGGAAGAATTGATCTTGTGAAGGGGCAGCTGAAGGCTGGGCAATTTGTGTTTTATCAAGAATGGTGGGGACAAATAGGGGCTAGAACACATAGATTCACAGTGGAAATTTTTCAGTCCTTTGTGGTCTCTTACCTACATTCTACCTGTCAAGTACTAATGAGACGCTCCTTCTGAGTTCATTTTCTATATATTTAAAGCTTACCCCCAGGATAGATCATATCTTGGGTCACAAATCAAGCCTTGGTAAATTTAAGAAAATTGAAATTGTATCAAGTATCTTTTCCGACCACAACGCTATGAGACTAGATATCAATTACAGAAAAAGATCTGTAAAAAATACAAACACATGGAGGCTAAACAATACACTACTTAATAACGAAGTGATCACTGAAGAAATCAAAGAGGAAATCAAAAAATACTTAGAAACAAATGACAATGGAGACATGACGACCCAAAATCTATGGGATGCAGCAAAAGCAGTTCTAGAGGGAAGTTTATAGCAATACAATCCTACCTTAAGAAACAGGAAACATCTCGAATAAACAACCTAACCTTGCACCTAAAGCAATTAGAGAAAGAAGAACAAAAAACCCACAAAGTTAGCAGAAGGAAAGAAATCATAAAAATCAGATCAGAGGGCTTCCCTGGTCACGCAGTGGTTGAGAGTCCGCCTGCCAAGGCAGGGGACACGGGTTCGTGCCCCGTTCTGGGAAGATCCCATATGCCGCGGAGCGGCTGGGCCCGTGAGCCATGGCCGCTGAGCCTGCGCGTCCGGAGCCTGTGCTCCGCAACAGGAGAGGCCACAGCAGTGAGAAGCCCACGTACCGCAAAAAAAAAAAAAAAAAAAAAAATCAGATCACAAATAAATGAACAAGAAATGAAGAAACGATACCAAAGATCAATAAACCTAAATCTTGTGGCGGAATGTGCGGCAGGTGGCC
>NW_021703779.1:30148562-30149183 GCF_005190385.1 Monodon monoceros
AACAAAAAAAAAAAAAAAAAAAAAAAAATCAGATCACAAATAAATGAAAAAGAAATGAAGGAAACGATACCAAAGATCAATAAAACTAAAAGCTGGTTCTTTGAGAAGATAAACAAAATTGATCAACCATTAGCCAGACTCATCAAGAAAAAAAGGGAGACGACTCAAATCAATAGAATTAGAAATCAAAAAGGAGAAGTAACGACTGACACTGCAGAAATACAAAGGATCATGATAACTTACTACAAGCAACTCTATGCCAATAAAATGGACAACCTGGAAGAAATGGACAAATTCTTAGAAATGCACAACATGCCAAGACTGAGTCAGGAAGAAATAAAAAATATGAACAGACCAATCACAAGCACTGAAATTGAAACTGTGATTAAAAATCTTCCAACAAACAAAAGCCCAGGACCCGATGGCTTTACTGGCAAATTCTATCAAACATTTAGAGAAGAGCTAACACCTATACTTCTCAAACTCTTCCAAAATATAGCAGAGGGAGGAACACTCCCAAACTCATTCTACAAAGCCACCATCACCCTGATACCAAAACCAGACAAGGATGTCACGAAGAAAGAAAACTACAGGCCAATATCACTGATGAACATAGATGCA
>NW_021703779.1:30149583-30309526 GCF_005190385.1 Monodon monoceros
ACACCATATTAACAAACTGAACGAGAAAAACCATATGATCATCTCAAAAGATGCAGGGAAAGCTTTCGACAAAATTCAACACCCATTTATCATAAAAACCCTGCAGAAAGTAGGCATAGAGGGAACTTTCCTCAACATGATAAAGGCCATATATGACAACCCCACACCCAACATCATCCTCAATGGTGAAAAACTGAAAGCATTTCCACTAAGATCAGGAACAAGACAAGGTTGCCCACTCTCACCACTCTTATTCGACATAGTTTTGGAAGTTTTAGCCACAGCAATCAGAGAAGAAAAGGAAATAAAAGGAATCCAAACTGGAAAAGAAGAAGTAAAGCTGTCACTGTTTGCAGATGACACGATAATATACATAGAGAATCCTAAAGATGCTACCAGAAAACTACTAGAGCTAATCAATGAATTTGGTAAAGTTGCAGGATACAAAATTAATGCACAGAAATCTCTGGCATTCCTATACATTAGTGATGAAAAATCTGAAAGTGAAATCAAGAATACACTCCCATTTATCACTGCAACAAAAGGAATAAAATATCTAGGAATAAACCTACCTAAGTAGACAAAAGACCTGTGTGCAGAAAAGTATAAGACACTGATGAAAGAACTTAAAGATGATACAAATAGATGGAGAGATATACCATGTTCTTGGATTGGAAGAATCAACATTGTGAAAATGACTCTACTACCCAAAGCAATCTACAGATTCAATGCAATCCCTATCAAACTACCACTGGCATTTTTCACAGAACTTGAACAAAAACTTTCACAATTTGTATGGAAACACAAAAGACCCCGAATAGCCAAAGCAATCTTGAGAACGAAAAACGGAGCTGGAGGAATCAGGCTCCCTGACTTCAGACTATACTACAAAGCTACAGTAATCAAGACAGTATGGTACTGGCACAAAAACAGAAATATAGATCAATGGAACAGGATAGAAAGCCCAAAGATAAACCTACACACATATGGTCACGTTATCTTTGATAAAGGAGGCAGGAATGTACAGTGGAGAAAGGACAGCCTCTTCAATAAGTGGTGCTGGGAAAACTGGACAGGTACATGTAAAAGTATGAGATTAGATCACTCTCTAACACCATACACAAAAATAAGCTCAAAATGGAATAAAGACCTAAATGTAAGGCCAGACACTATCAAACTCTTAGAGGAAAACATAGGCAGAACACTCTATGACATAAATCACAGCAAGATCCTTTTTGACCCACCTCCCAGAGAAATGGAAATAAAAACAAAAATAAACAAATGGGACCTAATGAAACTTCAAAGCTTTTACACAGCAAAGGAAACCATAAACAAGACCAAAATACAACCCTCAGAATGGGAGAAAATATTTTCAAATGAAGCAACTGACAAAGGATTAATGTCCAAAATTTATAAGCAGCTCATGCAGCTCAATAACAGAAAAACAAACAACCCAATCCAAAAATGGGCAGAAGACCTAAATAGACATTTCTCCAAAGAAGATATACAGAATGCCAACAAACACATGAAAGAATCCTCAACATCATTAATCATTAGAGAAATGCAAATCAAAACTGCAATGAGATATCATCTCACACCAGTCAGAATGGCCACCATCAAAAAATCTAGAAACAATAAATGCTGGAGAGGGTGTGGAGAAAAGGGAACACTCTTGCACTGTTGGTGGGAATGTAAATTGATACAGCCACTGTGGAGAGCAGTATGGAGGTTCCTTAAAAAAACTACAAATAGAACTACCATATGACCCAGCAATCCCACCACTGGGCATATACCCTGAGAAAACCATAATTCAAAAAGAGTCTTGTACCAAAATGTTCATTGCAGCTCTATTTACAATAGCCCGCAGATGGAAACAACCTAAGTGTCCATCATTAGATGAATGGATAAAGAAGATGTGGCACATATATACAATGGAATATTACTCAGCCATAAAAAGAAACGAAATTGAGCTATTTGTAATGAGGTGGATAAACCTAGAGTCTGTCATACAGAGTGAAGTAAGTCAGAAAGAGAAAGACAAATACGGTATGATAACACATATATATGGAATTTAAGAAAAAAATGTCATGAAGAACCTAGGGGTAAGACAGGAATAAAGGCACAGACCTACTAGAGAATGGACTTGAGGATATGGGGAGGGGGAAGGGTAAGCTGTGACAAAGCGAGAGAGTGGCATGGACATATATACACAACCAAACGTAAGGTAGATAGCTAGTGGGAAGCAGCCGCATAGCACAGGGAGATCAGCTTGGTGCTTTGTGACCGCCTGGAGGGGTGGGATAGGGAGGGTGGGAGGGAGGGAGACGCAAGAAGGAAGAGATATGGAAACATATGTATATGTACAACTGATTCACTTTGTTATAAAGCAGAAACTAACACACCATTGTAAAGCAATTATACTCCAATAAAGATGTAAAAAAAATAAAATAAATAAAGCTTACCCCCATGGACAGCAAACTTTTTGTACTTATTTTATTGATAAATACTTCTAATAGAAAGCTTCCTAAATGGTGACATCAGCTTCTTATAATGATTTTTTTCTTAAGGAAAAAAATCAAAACTATTGATTAAATTCAAATAATGCCCTATAACAATAAAACCCTCTAGGGATATGGACTATTTATTTATAGGTTAAAATGTCAAAATAAAGAAAAAGAGAAAAGAAAGAAAGAAAGATTGATCCATCGTTCAGGAATTTCTATAGCTGGGTTTCATTTTTAAAATTACTTTTTAAATTTTTTGAAATTTTAGAAGTTTTAAAAATATTTTAATTGAAATTTTTTTTTAATTTTTAAAAATTTAAATTATTTTTTGTAATTTGTATTTCTACCTGTACTATCTATCTACCATCACCTGTTCCTTATTTTTGTATGTCCCTCTGTTTTGGTAATTATTATACACATTATGACAAGTGAATATACTAACAAACTTGGAGGACATAAGTTATTATTGAGCAAAATCCTCTTACCTCTTCTCCCCAATCACACTTTGAAGGCAATGACTTCTAATGCTTTGCTGTGCAACCTTCCAAATATATCCAGGAATATTTAAATACATATAAATTAAAGCAAAAAAAAAAGCATGATATATATATACACACACCACTTGTATCTGTGTATGTGTGCTTTAAATACAAATTAAATCTACAATTCATATAATTCTGCATTAACAATAACATATTAAATCCTATTGGGCATTTTCCTGCATTGCTACATAGAGATTTATTAATTCTTTAGCAGTCTTACACACTCTGCATTTCCTTTACGGTAATTGGCACAATATTAAATTATCATATTTTTGCTTCTTTATTGTCACTAAATATTTATTAGTCAAAATGCTTGTCTCTCCTCTTCTCTGCTCTGTTTCCCATTACTTGCATTTAGATAACTAGCTGCCCCATAATAGATATTCAGTACATATCAACTGAATGATTGAATCAATGGATGGATGCATGCATGGATGGACGGATGGATGAGTCTCTATTGTATAACCTTTACTCACAGACTTTCCCTCCTTATTTATCTGTTCTCTCACATTGCAGAAAGTGGAGAATGCCAGGTTAGTGAACTCTAAGAAAATGACCAACAATGAATGCAAACTAGAGGACCTGGACTCTAGGAGTAATTTCATAAAAGATAAACTAAGAATGAGCTGAAGCTTGCAAAAAATTAAGAATAACATACAGGGTTTCAGAATCATTTTCAGAGCAGACTCACAACAATAAAAATCACAGTTTAATTTATTGGGAGTTCATAGTTTAGTTTATTGGGCAATGTTATGAGGTGACAGAAAAAAGTAAAAAGTCTCAGCTTCTATTTTGTTTCAATATTTTTTCTGTTAGAGTGAAAGAGCATTAGACTGGAGGGGAAAGAACAAATATTGTCATGAAAAAAATTGAACCTTGAAAAAAGGAAAGAGGAAGAGAATACTTTACCCAGAATGAGTTGTGTTACAAGACTGAAGATAGGGTCTTGGCAAAGGGATCCCCTAAAATTTAACTTTGACACTAGGACATGGGTGCAGGTAATTGATTTGGAAGATCATCAGAGGAAACACAAGTAGGAAAGGGTAGGTGGGGAAGGGAAAAAGGCAATCAAGGGCCTATCGATGAGGGGCTTATACCATACTTATACTCATACCTAATCTGCCAGATTATCTGGGGTTGGGATCAAAGCATCAGCCATTTTTAAAGTTTCCCAGGTGATTCCAATATGCAGCCAAGTTTGAAAGCCAGTGTTCTGATCCTTACTATTTGAAATGTGTTCCTTCAAGCAATAGCAGCAACAGCAGCAGATGGAAAAATACCAAAAATGCAGAATTTGGAGTCTAGCCTCACAGCTGCAGAATCAGAATCTTAACCTTAACAGGATTCCCGCAGTCATATGAATTTGCAGGTCTGAGAAACATTCAGTACTGCACAAAGGAATCACTTGTAGAGCTTGAAAAGTACTAATACCCCCAAAACAAAAAGAATTGATACCAACTCCAGAAATACTGATTCTTTTGGTCTGGCGTGCAATCTGGGCTTCAGGCTTTTTACAGCCTCCCTCTGCTGATTGAATTGTACCAGGTTTGATAATCAGTGTTGTAGATCGTTTCTTTTGGAGTTGTATTTTAAAAGATATTTATAGATTTCCCCTGTAGTATCTCAATGCCAGGCTCCTATGAAAATTATTATGCTAACGTCACACATTAAACTTCTTCTTTTATTCTTTACTTTCTCAGTCATCTCTGAATACTGTTCCTTTCTCTTTTATATAATCTCCTGTACTTTTTCATCTCTTTTTCACGCAGTTGCTGCAAACTTGTTTGATGTCTCTACCAGAGACTATATATACAACTAATTCAGAGTTTTCCATCTCAGCTACTGTTTAGAATCATGTGGGAAGCTTTAAAAAAAGAAAATGAGGTCCAGGTGCTACCCCAGAGCCTTGTAGTATATTTAGTCCTGTCCAAAAGATCCATAATATATTTGGTCCATGCCAAAAGTTCATTTATATTTGGTCATATTTGGCCCTGTCCAAAACATTCATGGAGACATTTGGTCCATGCCAAAAGGTTCTTGATATTTGATCCCATTCAAAACTATCTGGCATGGACCAAACATGCTCATAGATATTTTGTAAATGGCCAAATATCAAGGACCTTTTGGCATGGACCAAATGTCTTATGGATGTTTTGGATAGGATCAAATGTCTGCAAACTCCACAGAAAGTCTGATTTAATGATCTATGATAGGTTCAGCAATGTTTTTCTGTTTGAAAGCTCTGCTGAAGATTTCAATGCATACCTAGGCTTGAAACTCTCTGAGCTTATTTATCTTGTCTAGAACTTTGAAAGAGAGGCAGAAAAGAGTAAGTAAGTGATCGTGGAACACCTGTTAAATGCCTTCCTGTATGAGCCGTTTAATAGTTTTGTCTGTGCATTGTCATTTTATTGCTTAGCACGATAACCTTACATTGTTATAGTGTTTAATATATAATTAGTGAAAAACTGTGGGATAAAAAGTCCTCAAAAAGCCTATTAACCTAATTCTCGTAACACCCCTGAGTTACATATATTTCCATGTTGCAGATGAGGTTATGTGGCTGAATAAGGATCATCAGGCATTTATGACGGTTAAAATAAGATGGATCAAGTTGTTACTAGTAATGTTTTCCCGGGTTAAGAAACTGAGTGGGTAACACTTGCCCCACAGTGCGCCCAGGGCACCTTTCATGTGTGTCCCACTAAAACATATACAATCCAAATGTATCAAAAGCTAGAGCAGTTCCAAATTTGAGTGCTATTAAAATTCCTGGATTTTCATGAAGGTGCTTCCCAGCTAGGGAGAGAAGGTAGATTCCCTTCCTTGCTGTGAAAAGGTCCACTAAAGTTTTTTTTTTCAATTTTCCAAATAGTTATTTTTTTCAATTTTCCAAATAAAAAGTAATAAATTTCTATCTTCTAGTATTCAAAGAAGTTACACTGTCATCTATTAAACAGGCATAATGCCTACTTTATTGATTATGATGAGATAAAATATTTATAAACCACAGTTACTTGACCTATAGGAGATGCTCAGTATGATAATCCTTATTATAGTACCAATTATCTTATAAATAGCATCTAATAAAGGGCAGTACTATGTGTACTACTGATATTAATGCTTCTAGACATTCTAAATTTATTCATGTGATAAAATGAGCCTAGAAGTTCCAAAAGTGAAAACTGGGAAAACCTGGTCCCATAGAATATTAGCTAGCTTTGGTCTCAAATAGGTTCTGTGATGAAATGTGTCTGGGAAACACTAGGTTGAACAACTTTTAATAAACTTCTCTATGAAGGACTATTCAGAGCCTTTACTGTGCTCTTACTGAACAGGAATGTCCCAGAAGGTTATAATATAGGACACAGCATTTCACAACTTATCTGAGCATTTTGAACACCTTTTTAAATTATGAAGTTTGTCTTTCCTGGGGCACATTTTGGACATGCCCAGTTAAACCATTAATTTTGCACCACATCAAGTTAGTCTCTTGAACAACTGACTTTTCTGAAATATGTATTAATGTTACATGTTCAGATTCTCTCATAGTTAATGATAAGAAAGATTCCTATGGTATATACTTCTCACCTTTGCTGTTAAATATTATTGTAGTTAATGCACACTTTATCATAGAATGCTTTGCAGATGAATGTCTGTTGAGAAGTTTTAGGACTTTAGTGACAGGAATATTTTTAATTCCCCTGAATAAGTGGTATGTTTTCCCATTCTGATTATGAGATTCATGGCACTATGTCACGTTTGGCTTTCCTTGTCCAAAATCAAAAGTCAAATTTTATGTACATTCATAGCATATCAAAAAAGCTATCATATCTTGGATATTTTTATTATTCCTTTCCTTAGACCAAATATTCAGAGTCTATTCTGTTGTCTTATACGGATTTTGCTTGAAGCCCCCTCAAACCATTTAAGAGAAATGTGGCATACAAATAAACCTTATAAATGGAATTCACTGTCTCATCCGTTTTTCATGCTTTTTCTAGGCTATCTGTAATTACACCCAGGCTTAAGTCACTCTGTGGTTTTCATTCTGAGTCTCAGCAGGGGTCATTTTTTTCTCCTCAGGAAACCTTGCCATTTGAGTAAGAAAATGCCTCCTTTCCAGCCATAACTATCAGGAAAAAAAAATCCCTTTCTTTCTATCTCATCCATCTTTGCATGAAAGAAATTTCCAGGGGCAGAAAGTCCTCTATATCAATACCATGAGAAATCAAATTATGATTACAATCTTATGCCTTTAATACTTTACTGTACATCTATAGCAGTTGTATGACCTTTTCTCAGGTTAACTGTAGTTTCCATCTATGATCTCCTGAGATTTCCTATTGATTGTCTGCCCCTGCCATGTTTTTAAGGATTCAATCAGTCATCTCTTTGCTCTCATATCCATGCCTGTCCGTCCCCTATCTGTCCTGCATTACCAGGTATTGACCATTGAAAACTACATTTCCCAGGTTCCCTTGCCAAAATGATTCCTGTTAGATTTGACCAATAAGAGGTACCTACAAAAGACTGGAAGAAGGGAGGGACAAAGAAGTCAGAGTATTTACACCTCCTCTCTCTGTTTAAGCAGTGTCTCCATGAAGTTGTTGCTTCTGCAACATGTTTCCTCCGTGATTCCAACTTTCAGAGAAAGGCTTTTCATTCATGGTCTTAGGTCATACCTGTCAGCCCAGCTGTGTTACTTTAACAGTGCTTCTTAACCTTATTCCCTTTAAAAAAAAATTCTGGCTTTATTGAGATATAATTTACATTGTGTAAACTTAAGGTGTACAATGTGATGATTTGATATACAAATATGTTACAAAATGATTATCACAATATAATCATTATGTGATTGATTACATATCATCACCTCATATTGTTATCATCTGTGTGTGGGGGGAACTTTTAAGATCTATTATCTTAAGAACTTTCAAGTACACAATACAGTATTGTTAACTATAATCACCATGTATACATTAGATCCCCAGAACTTATTCATCTTATAACTGAAAGTTTGACCACCTTCACCCATTTCCTCTACCCCCGGCAACCACCAATCTACTCTCTGTTTCCATGAGTTGTTTTTTTGCTTTTTTTAGATTCCACTTATGAAATAATACAGTGTGTCTTTATCTGTCTGACTTACTTTACTTAGCATAATGCCCTCTAGTTTCATCCATGTTGTCACAAATGGCAGGATTTCCTTCATTTTTATGGCAAAATAATATCATATGTATATTCATATATACTAATAAAATAATATGAAAATATGAATAAAACAAGAATAAAATACTATTCATATATATATATCACATTTTCTTTATCCATTCATCTGTTGATGGATACTTAGATTGTTTTCATGTCTTGGCTATTGTAAATAACGCTGCAGTGAATGTGGAGAGAGGGTGCAAATATGTCTTCCAGATAGTGATTTCATTTTCTTCAGATATATACCCAGAAGTGGAATTGCTGGATCATATGGTAGTTCTATTTTTAATTTTTTGAGGAACCTCCATACTGCTTTCTACAGTGCCTGAAACAATTTACATTCCCATTAAAAATGCACAAGGGTTCCCTTTTCTCCACATCCTTGCCAGAACTTGTTACCTCTTGTCTTCTGGATAAGAGCCGTTCTAACAGGTGTAAGGGGATATCTCATTGTGGTTTTGACTTGCATTTCCTTTATGACTAGTAGTGATGTTGCACACTTTTCAGGTACCTCTTGGCTGTTTATATATCTTCTTTGAAAAAAATGTCTATTCAGGTAATTGGCCCATTTTAAAATGGGATGATGATGATGATTTTGCTATTCAGTTGTATGAATTCCTTATACTTTTTGGATATTCACCCCTTATCAGACAGGCAGTTTGCAACTATTTTCTCTCATTCTGTAGGGTGCCTTTTCATTTTGTTGATTGTTTCTTTTGCTGTGCAGAAGCTATTTAATTTGATGTAGTTCCACTTGTTGACTTTTGCTTAGGTTGCTTGTGCTTTTGGAGCCATATTCAAAATATCATTTCCAAGACCAATGTCAAGGAGCTTTACCCATATGTTTTCTTCTAGGAGTGTTATGGTTTCAGGTCTTACATTTAAGTTTTAAATTCATTTTTAGTTAATTTTTGTGAGTGCTTATCCCCTTTATCCCTCTATCCCTAGGAGGGCTAAGAGCTTCCTGATATTGAAAATCCTGGGTTACTTAAAGATTTTGTTTGTATTTTCATCTATTGAACTAGCTGGTGAGGGCTTTCTTTTCCTTCCTAGAATCTGACTGATATAAGGATTTAAATATGATTTTGATTCTTCCTAGTTTTATTCCATCTTTGAGAAACAATATATTCAGATTTTTGGATAAAAAAATTAAAAGTATATATTTTTTATATGTTCCCTCAAAGTAGTAACATATCTATATTCATTTATCTAGCTTTCTACTTATCTACCCATCTATAACATTAACAGATCTGTGGCTTTATAGTTTGTTGCTCTAGTATTTTCACACACAAGATATACATTTACTGACAAATCATGACAACTTTCTTCGCACATCTTTAAGTATTGGTATGATTTTACATTCAAATTAAATGTATGGAAGGAACGTATTTTCAACACAAATCCCATATCAAGATGTACGATGTGTCTCTTGCATTGTATTGGCTTCCAGAATTAATAGTAGAAAAAAAATGCAAACATTGCATGCAGTAATAGCTAAGCATGGCTGGTAACAGTTTGGCATTATGGTTAAGAATCATTGATGAAATATGCAATTTATAACGTCTGCTACTAATGCATAAGTAATTTTGTTCCATTGCTGCTGGGAATTAGTTTTATTTCCCATGCTACATGCATATTTTCCATTTCATTTGGATAAACACTTAAGTATGCGATGGTCTCACCAGTTATAATTTTCATTTATCTTATGCAGGAATGAGCATCACTGCATGGTTCTGATAGCTGGTTTGTCTTGCAAGGTTTTACTTCTTTTTCCTTCTGAACTAACATGTTCATGATAGAACAGAGCAGATCAGGGAGAGTATAGGTTTAAAATTTAGTTTCACTGAAGAAATGAAAATGGCCACTCTGAGTAGTTACAAAGTATCATTGATTTTTCTCAGCATGATGATTGGTACAGAATCTATTCTGGAGTCTCTTTTTCATCAAAAAGGACTTAAGGTAGACTTAGATAAAATTATAGTATTAAGAGCAACTTCCATAGAGAGGGAAGCACTAGAACATAGGTTTTCACAACATTATTAAATGTACTTAGGCCATATAAGTACTGGGATCCATATTAGCAAGATGATTTTTTTAAATTTCTTTTTAATTATGAGTTCCAATCAATGGCATTAGGTTTATTTCTTTTTCAAAATATTAGTTAGAGTTAGGAAAGGAGGTTATAAGTAACAACTCTAATACTTGAAAAAGTAGGAACATGCGTGAGAAGTGAGGACTTTACTCAAGGCAAATTGATTAGGTTTTCTTCACTCAACTTATTTAAGAATAAGGAAATGAGTCACCCTCTCCCACTTGTCCCTATGACTTTACAGTCTACTTTGGGAAAGAAATTCTCAAAATAATTTTTTAGAGTGTAAATAAACAAAACATAGTGCAATATTGACATGACGTCAATATTTCTACTTTTGTAAAATTTTACTTCAGGAAAATAAACTTATTTTTTATCAATTAGAGTGAAGTCTGACTCGCTTTCTGTGCATAAAATCATTGAGGGATGTAGATGGTTTCAAGTACCCTAAAATACTGAAACCTATTCAACTAGAATACATCTAGCAGTTCCTAACTTGCATATTCACAACTTCTGACTAAAATACTTACAGGAATAGAAAAAAAAAGAAAGAAAAAGAAAGGAATTAGGTGGTTAATCACAAGAATCCAGAAGAAATATTCACTAACATCAAGGACTGTGAAGCAAATAGACTAGTGTTAAAAGAAGGTACTAGGGAGCTAACTGGCCTCTCTCTCCTCGCTATTTTCTTTGGCTTCAATAAAAATCAGAACACTATGAAATTATTTATCTAACAAAGGCTAATCTTTGAGGAATTATGGGCTGGCTCACTCTGCTCTCCCTGTATTCATCACATACATAGTAGTTCAGGAAGCCACATTATGGACATAAACTGGTGATGATGAATGACATTCTGGCAAGTATAGCTTTTCAAAAATGAAGCCCTAATGCAGGGGGATAATTTGGAAGAGTTCTGGTAGCAGGAGTGTTCTCCATGAGTTTGGAGTGTCAGAAAGTGTAAAGAATGGAACTTCAAATTTTTATACTCCATTCTCAGTGAGTGGCTGCTGGGTACTCTTAATCGAAGTATTAATTTGATTTAAATTTATGTGTGAACTAGAGATGCTTTAATCTCCTGAATTGACAATAAGAGGTGGAAAAAAAATGAAATAGGAGTCATATGGGAAAGAAAACTTTTTTGAAGCCTTAGAGAAAGAATATATCTCTGTTATTTTTATTATTTGTTTTAAAGACAAGGGCAAAGACTTGAAGAGACCTGCCAGGTGTTCTTAAAAAATTGCAAGGGTCCCGGGCGTCTAAAAACCCAGAACAAAAAAATCATTGAGTAATAACAGAATGAGGTGAAGACAAATGAACTACATATAAGAAAAAAAGTCACATCACAGTATACCTAGGTTTCATTCTCTTTCTTAAAGTTTCTCTACCTTGCAGAACACTTTGTAAGTTTTTCCTTCTCATAATAATATGATTTTTTGCCGTTTCAGTTATATTCAATATCACCTCAATGTATCCGTTTTGAAATTTAATGATAAAGAAAAAATGTAATAACAAGAATAAATTCTCATTTTTCCCTCTATAATAACCTGATTTCATATTTCTTAATCTCCATCTCTAAAGAAATGAAAACAATAAATCCACTGTATTCTCTGGTAAAAAGTTGTAGTTAGTACTTATATACCTAATTAAATCATTCTTCAAATTGACAGGGCCATAAAAATGCATTCTGAAATGGGTGGTAACACCAAATACCACACTCTGGAACTTTTCCTCCATAAGCAAATCTAAGATTTGCACCAATGGGTCAAAAATGAAACGTCAAAAATTATATGGTGAGTATTGATAGCAGTTTTGGATATAGATACACAGAATAAATATGGTTAGGAAACTGACAAAAAAATCTTAAAAGGAAAAAAATTATACAATTATAAAAGTACATAATAGTGTATTGGTTAAAGTTCTAAGTTAAATTATCAAAGAATGGGCTTTGGTCAGGAGGTGGCAGGGAAACAGAGGTGTGTTAAATTTTCCATCATGTGTTAGGGGGGACAGATTTTCAAATAACTTATGAATATATCTGGCCACTTAAGGTGGTCAATATATATTTTGGATTAAATAAATGTATAAACAAAAGAAGAGAGAAAATTGCAAGGAACAAATGAACCAAAGAGCATAAATAATTATCGAAATGAGGTTAGTAAATTAAATTCAGGAATAAAAATATGAGAGATTGAGCTCTCCTCTGCAAATAAAAGAAAGGTACTATGATTTATTTGAAGGACAAAAATCATAATATATTGTAAAAATAAAACACACACACATACACATACATATGCAGGGTTATTTCAAAATAGAAGGACAGATGAAGTTATGCACTTGGAAACAAATGCAATCATTTGTAGCACTATCAATATCAAAAAGTAAACCTTGATAAACATTAAATAAGAAAACAGTGATCCTTTCCTATTTTTTATGAGCCTGATCCAGAATGATGGCACTACATTAACAAGTCTTTAAGCACAGATTAATGTAAAATAATAAAAGCAGAAACAATAAACCCTTAGGAGTCATTAGCAGATACATGTTTTTAGGGGATTTGTAACATATCTTTCAACATTTACATATCAAGAAAATAAAAAAGGACATCAAGATTTGTTACGATTATGATAGGCCTATTTAAAAAATTGAAACTGAAGAAAATGAAGCCTTTAAGCTTTCTTCAAACATTTACAAACACTTATAATTAGTGTTTGTAAACTACAAATTGCACCAGCTATAATGCCTAACCACAATTCTTCAAAATTTAAAATTAATCATAGCTTAAGACATCAATCAATAATAAAAAATTGGAAATTGGAAAGCAAAGCACTTTTGTGCATTTAGTAAAACAAGTAATAAGAATACAGATTCCAGAAAATAATGAAATTTTTTTCATTTCTAAACTTTTTATAGTAATAATAGTAATAAATAACTAAATGAAAGTAACAAAATAACATCTAAATTAAACAAATAAATAAATCTAAGCAATTCCAAAGAAAGAAAAGCAAAGATTCAAGAACTAATTGCTCTTATTTCTCCTTATTGTAGAAATTAATAATCTATAAAATATGAGATTATAACTACTGAATTAAAAATCTCAAATATGGTTAATTTCAAAAAAAATTTAAAAAACAAAATAACTTAAATGTAAATCAAGAATAAAATAAAGCAATCGTAAATACAATCAGAAATGAGAAAGGCAATACAAACATGTTTAGAAGCATACTGTGTTAACAGATTTTTAACATTCATAAAAATGGATCATTTTCCACAAATCATGAAATTAGCTAAAAGAAGAGGTAGAAAACTTGAAGAGGATAAAAATGAAAGAAATTGACTGAAAGAAATGGAATGAAAGAAAAGAAATCAAATAATAATCTCTAAAACTAACTCTTGAATGGATTTTTTGGCGAATAAACAGTTCAGAAACAGAGGAAAAGGAGAAAGATACCTAATTTTGTGTTTTATAAAACTGGTAAAGCTGATAATCATAAAACAAATTAAGAAAACTACTGGGCAAACATATTTACAAACATAGAGTTTTTAAAGCCTTAGTAAATTATTACAAGTGTAAAAAATAAAATTTTATGTCTAATATAATGAAGAAGATAGTATTATAGGTATAAAAATATTTTTAATATATTTAAAAATTGTAATGTGATAATAGTAGATTTCCCAGGAAAAGAAATACTCCCAATAGATATCAAAAATTGCATTTGGGGAAATTCATCACCTACTTTTTTAAGCTCAGCAAAAGTATTTTTTTTTTAGGTATTTCTGAGAAAAGGGTTCCATGTACAAACAAGTATGAGAATACATAGTGGCATGTATGCATGGCACATCCTGATCCCTCAGTTTTATTTGAAGCCAACCTCTTTTGCTTCTCCAGCCAAACATGTAACCCTTGCTGGATTAATCATAGTACTGCTGGCATCATTGATCATTTTAATGGCAAGCACAAGACCTAAGTGGGTCCAGTTAAAGCACTTCTCTGCATGCACATACAGATTTGCCAATCAGAGAGCATGGAAATCTACAGATGTCAGCAGTTCTTTTTAGACTGCATAGAGATTCCCTCTGTAAATTGAAGCCAACATACAGAAATAAACAGAAACATAAGACAATGATAGCCCTTGATGAGGCAAATTCTGCTCTCGGATCCAGACATCCTGCAGACAATTTCTCCTATGGTCTAATTGATAAAATTCCTTCTTTAGAAAATTTGAATGGGCTTTGTATTATTTAAAAAAATTTAAAAGCTCTGGGTATTAATTAGAACATACTTCTCTGTCACATAACATTACAGAAACTTTTTAAGGTTAATTTGCATCATGAATCTCTAAGAAGACTGGCCAAATTTATTTAATCATGGAACTTATTTTTCTTTTTCTGAGGAGAACACACACTAGACACTACCTCATATCCTAAAACAGGCAAACTTGCTCTCTAGGCTTGTTTCTCTTTACACATGCTTTTCTACTCCTTTACTCAGAATAAGCCAGTCTCATTTATAATCTATGAATATCTATATTATTACATTCTGAAACTACGTCTTTCTTGAAGATAGGGTAGAGAAGAAGAAACTGAGCCTAAATGTCAATTTTGCAAGCACTTATCTTAGTGACTGTCTTGCTTTACTGGTTTTTATTTAGCATAGTGTGTAGGGTTTCAGTTGCCCAGCCATGAGGTACTATAATCTACCACTTCGTACCCAAAGAAAAATACTTCTAAATATAATCGTGAGTATCCATGTTAAAGCATTAGTTGACATTATATTGAAAACCAGAAAAGATGTCAAAGATGAATGCCATTACTAATTTTGGAAAATGTTAGTGAGAATGCTTGGTCCAAAGCAAATAAATAGTCACAAAAAACATGAATAATGTATTAAAAACAACAAAATTTTCATTTTTGGTGTATGATATGCCTTGAACTTCTAAAATAATCCTTGGAATTAATTGATAACTAATGAGAGTGTCATAAATTGAATAGGTATAAGGTAAATAGATGATGCAAGAAGTGGTGTATGTTTGCAATTACAAAATTATTTCTTAAATGTCTTCAGTTACAATAGCAACAAAACCAGAACTACACATGAATAAATTAATATGTAAAATATGTTTAAAAACAAAAATGCTTAAAGATCTTTATTTGGAAAAAAATACCTACCATATTACTGAATATGATTATAGATACATATATACATATATATTCTTATAAATTATATGTATAATCTCATAATTAATTGCAATTGCAAAATAAACTTCAATGGACTATTATTATTATTAATTTGAAGCTTGGCTACATGATTCTGAAGCTCACCTTCATGCGAATAAATGGGTGAAAATAGAAAACATTTTTAAAAAGAAGAATGATGTTTTCCTTTCAGGTTTTAAACTATATAATAAACTATAATTTTTAAGCATGTGATTATGACATGAGAATCAACACACTGATTGGGAAAGAGAATAGCTAGTGCAAATGCAGTTGTTTGTTCTTCTATAAACATTAAGGTATGATAAAAATAGCATAAAGGAGTAATGAAGAAGAAATGGGCTGGACAACAACTGTCACAGTTTGGTTTCTCCTGAAAAAGATGCTGGAACAGTGTTTGGAATGAAACATGTTTATTACACATCAATATCTGTGAAGGGAAGAGGGAGGAAACAGGACAGGACATAGGGAGAAGCCAAACTGCGATGGCCTGACCATCCGCAGCCATCTCAGCAGGAAGCTCTGGAGCAAAGACTGTCCACAGTTTCCTGAGTTGGGCAGAAATTGCCAGGCCTTTATACGAGATGTGTGCTGCTCAGGGAAGAGTGGGGCATTGTTTAAGGCAGCTCTCAGCAAGGAATGCAGACCATGAAGCACCTGACAGTGGGGGGCTGTCTGCTGACGACATTCCCAGCAGCTGGGTAACAAATGCTTCCTTTAAGGGGAGTGAGGGCTGGGTGGTACCTCTCCATATGTAAACTAAATGACTGAAAAACTTGATTAAAAAAACAATAAAAAAACATCATATTCTCACATCTTTCTTCAAAATAAATACTAAATTTAAAATGTTTAATAGAAAATGAAATTCTTAGTTAGAGAAGAGTGTTGTTGACCCCACTCCTTTGATTTGCAACTGAAACATTTCACCCTGATTTTAGTAAGGGATGACTAGCAATATCTATAACAATGGAAGAAGTCACAAGGAACAGGATGAATAGATAAATGTAAGTCTGGGGGTACCTTCTAATTCCATTTTCAGCAATATGGAAATCTCCTCTATCACAAATTTAGAAATTCTGCATTTTGGAAGTAACTGAAAAATAGTGAGAGCTCGTCAACATATATGCACCCAATATAGGAACACCCAAATACATAAAACAAATACTAACAGACATAAAGGGAGAAATTGATGGGAATACAATAATAGCAGGAGACTTTAACACCCCACTAACATCAATGGACAGATCTTCAAGACAAAATATTAATAAGGCAACAGAGATACTAAATGATACAACAGAACAGTTAGACTTAATTGATATTTTCAGGACATTACATCCAAAAAAAGCAGAATACATATTTTTTTTCAAGCACACGTGGAACATTCTCTGGGATTAACCACATACTAAGGCACACAACAAGCCTCAACAAATTTAAGAGTACAGAAATTATTTCAAGCATCTTTTCTGACCACAACAGCATGAAACTACAAATCAACCACAGAAAAAGAAACAAGAAAAAAAATTACATGGAGATTAAACCACATGCTACTAAAATAACCAATGGGTCAACAATGAACTCAAAGAAGAAATTAAAAAATACTTTGAAGCAAATGGCAATGAAAACACAACAATACCAAGTCTATGGGATACAGCAAAAGCATTTCTTAGCAGGAAATTCATAGCGATTCAGGCCTCCTTTAAGAAATAAGAAAAATCTCAAATAATCTAATCCACCACTTAAAAGAATTAGAAAAAGAAGAACAAACAAAATCTAAAGTCAGCTGAAGGAAGGAGACAATAAAGATTAGAGAGGAAATAAATAAAATAGAGATTAAAAAAAACAGAAAAAATCAAAAAAACCAAGAGCTGGTTCTTTGAAAGGGTAAACAAAATTGACAAACCTCTGGCCAGGCTCACCAAGAAGAAAACAGAGAAAACCCAAATAAACAAAATAAGAAATGAAAGAGCAGAAATCACAACTGACACCACAGAAATACAAAAAAACCATAAGAGAATACTATGAATAATTATATGACAACATATTCAACAACCTAGAAGAAATGGACAACTTTCTAGAAACATACAGCCTGCCAAAACTGAAACAAGAAGAAATAGATAACTTGAACAGACTGAAAACTGGAAGTGAAATAGAATCTGCAGTAAAAAAATTCTCTACAAACGAAAGTCCAGGATCAGATGCTTCATGGGCAAATTCTACCAAACGTATAAAGAATTTATACTGATCCTTCTCAAATTCTTCCAAAAGACTGAAGAGGAGGGAACACTCCCAAAGACATTCTATGAAGCCACCATCACCCTGATGCTAAAACCAGACAAAGACACTACCAAAAAAGAAAATTACAGGCCAATATATTTGATGAATATAGATGCAAAAATTCTCAACAAAATATTAGCAAACTGAATCAACAACACATAGAAAAGATCATACACCACGATCAAGTTGGATTCATCCCAGTGTCACAAGTATGGTTCAACATATGCAAATCTATCAATGTGATACACCACATCAACAAAAGAAAAGACAAAAAACACATGACCATCTTAATAGATGCTGAAAAAGCATTTGATAAAATTCAATATCCATTCATGATAAAAATCCTTATGAAAGTGGGTATAGAGGGAACATATCTCACCACAATAAAAGCTATTATGACAAAAAAACAGCCAAGATAAAACTCAATGGTGAAATGCTAAAAGTCTTCCTGCTAAAGTCTGGAACAAAACAAGGATGCCCACTCTCAACACTTCTCCTCAACATGATATTGGAAGTCTTAGTCACAGCAATCACACAAGAAAAAGAAAGAAAAGGTATTCAAATTGGTAAGGAAGAAGTAAAACTGTCATTATATGCAGATGACATGATACTATATATATAAAACCCTAACGTCTCCACAAAAAACCGACTAGAACTGATAAACGAATACAGTAAGGTAGCAGGATACAACATTAACATACAGAAATTGGTTGCATTTCATTACACTAACAATAAAATATCAGAAATGAAATGTAAACAAACAATCCCTTTTAAAATCACATAAAAAAAAATACTTAGGAAAAAGCCAGACCAAGGAGGTGAAAGACTTATATGCTGAGAACTACAAAACATTAATAAAGGAAATTGAAGATGATGCAAAGAAATGGAGAGATATCCCATGTTCTTGGATTGGAAAAATTAATATTATCAAAATGGCTATACTATTCAAAGCAGTCTACAGATTTAATGCTATCAAAATACCCATGACATTTTTCACAGAACTAGAACAAATAATCCTAAGATTTATATGGAACCATGAAAGACTCAGAATTGCCAAAGCAATCCTGAGGAAAAAGAACAAAGCAGGAGGCATAACCTTCCCAGACTTCAGACAATACTACAAAGTTACAGTAATCAAAACAGCATGGTATTGGCACAAAAACAGACATACAGATCAATGGAACAAAATAGAGAGCCCAGAAGTAAACCCACATACCTATGGATGATTAACCTTTGACAAAGGATGCAAGAATATACAATGGGGAAAAGACAGCCTCTTCACCAAGTGGAGTTGGTAAAGTTGGACATCCTCACGTAAATCAATGAAACTAGAACGGACCCTCACATAATATGCAAAAATAAACTCAAGATGGCTTAAGACTTAAATATAAGACAAGACATCATAAAACTTCTAGAAGAGAACATAGGCAAAACATTCTCTGACATAAATCGTACCAATGTTTTCTTAGGTCAGTCTCCCAGGGCAGTAGAAATAAAAGCAAAAATAAACAAATGGGACCTAAAAGCTTACAAGCTTTTGCATAGCAAAAAACAAAACAAAACAAAACAAAAAACCCTATAAACAAAACAAAAAGACAACCTACAGACTGGAAGGAAATATTTGCAAATGATGTGACAAAAAGGACTTAATTTCCAAAATATACAAACAGCTCATATAACTCAAGAACAAAAAAATCAAACATCCCAATCAAAAAGTGGGCAGAAGACCTAAATAGACACTTTTCCAAAGAAAACATACAGGTGGCCAATAGGCACATGAAAAGATGCTCATCATTGCTAATTATTAGAGAAATGCAAATCAAAACAAAAATGAGGTACCACCTCACACCTGTCAGAATGGCCATCATCAAAAATCTACAAACAGCACTTCCCTGGTGGTGCAGTGGGTGAGAGTCCGCCTGCCAATGCAGGGGACGCAGGTTCGTGCCCCGGTCTGGGAAGATCCCACATGCCGCAAAGTGGCTGGGCCCGTGAGCCATGGCCGCTGAGCTTGCGCGTCTGGAGCCTGTGCTCCGCAACGGGAGAAGCCACAACAGTGAGAGGCCTGCGTACAGCAAAAAAAAAAAAAAAAAAAATCTACAAACAAGAAATGCTGGAGAGGGTGTGGAGAAAAGGGAACCTTCCCAATACTATTGGTGAGAGTGTAAAGTGGTGCAGCCACTGTGGAGAACCCTATGGAGGTTCCTCAAAAAACTAAAATACAGTTGCCGTATGATCCAGCAATCCCACTCCTGGGCATATTCCCCGACAAAACTATAATTTGAAAAGATACATGCACCCCAATGTTCACAGCAGCACTATTTACAATATCCAAGACATGGAAACAACCCAAATGTCCATCAACAGATGAATGGATAAAGAAGATGTGGTACATATATACAATGGAATATTACTCAGCCATTAAAAAGAATGAAATAATGCCATTTGCAGCAACATGGATGGACCTAGAGATTATCATACTAAGCATAGTAAGTCAGAAAGAGAAAGACAAATACCATACGATATCACTTATATGTGGAATCTAAGATACAACACAAATGAACCTATCTATGAAACAAAAATAGACTCACAAATATAGAAAACAGACTTGTGGTTGCCAAGCGAGAGGGAGGATGGGGGAGGGAAGGATTGCTTGGGATTAGCAGATGCAAACTAGTATATATAGAATGGATAAACAATAAGGTCCTACTGTATAGCACAGGGAACTATATGCAATGTCCTGTGATAAAACACAATGAAAATGAATATGAAAAAGAGTATATATATATATATATATATATATATATATATATACAGTTATATATGTAAAACTGAGTCACTTTACAGCAGAATTTAAAGACAAGATTGTAAATCAACTATTCTTCAACAAAATTTAAAAAAAACTAGTGAGAGGATTAAGAGTCCAATGGCTTCACTGTGTGGTTTTTCAGACTTTTTTAATCCCAAAGGAAAGACAATCATCACACAGTCCATAGGAATGACAAAGGGAAGCAGTAAATGAAGCCAACATTTTCAAAGACTACTCACTTTATAAAATGTAGGTCAAAAAATTCTTCCCACTGTTACAGGGGCATGGCAAAGAAGCTTCTCTGCTTGGCTTAGGCTCAGAGTGCAGGGAGGTAAGAGGGTAGACATTTTCCCATTGATATTAAAATCACAATCCTGCCCACTAAAGACTTTGGAGTTCAGTTTTTCCACTATTTAAATGATTCAAGAACTCTCAATTTGAGATAGAGAGTGTGCAAGAGCGAGAGAGAGAGCAAAAGAAATAAATGATTCTAGGTTGGTGATACTGCTGAGGCACCAGCAGGAAACAAACACAAACCTTTTCAGAGCAATCTGCTCTCAGCCCAAGTATTTAAAATTAACAAGGAAATATTACAATTTTTAGCATGGATAAAACTCAAGAACACAATATTGCACAAAAAACAGAAGTTGTAGAAAATTATTGAAATAATTTACGTACAGATTGAAAAACAGCAAATCGATTGCTTGGGGACAAATATTTACTTAATCATAGCATAAATCATGCCTCTGACTTTGTAACACTAATTCTGGATGGTGGTTTACTCTGAGAAAGGACAAATGATGGAGAGCAATGAGTTTGGAGATGGATAATCAGGAATTTCAAGTCATGCTCTATTTCTTTAAAAAATCTGGAGCAAGTACAGTAAAATATGGGTGTGCTTTAAATTGGATCTTATTCCTTTTATTGTTTTAAGTATTTGATGGAAAATATAACCTGCAGTGATAGAAAACTTCTTGTGTTATTTCCTTCAAAATTGTCTCTGATTCCCTTTTCTGGAGCTTCAATTAGATGGATAAAGAGAATTGATAGGTTAATAATGAAAAGTACTTAGAATGGTGCCTGCACATATGAAGTGCTATATTTGTGTTTGCTATTATTATCTTTACTACTTCTTTTATTATTTAATTTCATTAACTATTTATTCTGTCCTTTCAGCAGGTTTCTTCAATTTTATCTTCCATCACTTACATTGAACACATTGCTCCAAATAAATCCTAGTTTTACATATGGATTTATTATTTTATAACACAGAAGCTTACACTTTTCCTGCTGTTATTCAAATATATCAGTCTTTTTCTTTGTGGCTTTTTGTATTGTTTTTATGCTTACATAAGCCTTCTCCACCAAAAATGTAATAAATACCTTAGTTTGTTAGTGGTTCAAAGTATACCAGGGCCATCATTCCTTTAATGCCACACCTTTCCTTCTCATTCTTGAATTCTTCATGTGAATCCTATTTTGGCTAGTTTGAATATAACTTTGAGTAATGATGACAAAAAAGAAATAAAGTGGTAATTTTTTTTCCCTGAACCACCACATGTCTGAAAATTTGCCTTTCTTGCTCACAGGACAACCTAATAACTACAGAAATTTTGGATCACAATATTTGTCCTCACGTCTGTGTATGTCTCCATTACCATCATGTCTGTATCTTTTAGTGCATATATGTTGAATATAAACATAGAGAAATGTCCCTGAACTGAAGAAAAATTAACCTTTTCAATTGAAAGTACTCCACAAGTTCTAAGTTGAGAGAAAATCTTATAAAGTTTCAGTTAGTAGGTTACTTACAAAGATGTATCAGGAACAAACATATAACAATTCAATATCAGGCAGAGTGAAATTAAAAGTCAAATGCATTAAATATGACAAAAAAGATATTTTGATATCATAAAAAAGATGATGTGTAAGTTACATATAGCAGTAACAGAGTTTTATGTGACAAAGGACATAACTGTGAAATACATAAGAAAAAATTATCCTAGAAATAAAAATTCTAGATGAACCTCCTAAAATTTGACGAACCTCCATTATGGTTGTGGCCTTTATTATAGTCCTTATAAAATTTGATCTATCAAGTATAGAAAATGTAAGCAAAGACATTAAAAGATATGAAGGCAATAAGCAAAGTCAACTGAAGATTTATTCATCCAATAAAAATATATAGAGTGCCTACTCTGAGGAATGGGGAAAATTTCAGTGACAAAACTGGCAAGGTCAGTGCCCTCAGGAAGCTTACATTCAAACTGGGAAGACAAAAAATAAAGAAGAAAAATAAAAAAAGATAGTTAAAGTTTGCTGTAACATCTATGGTAAAACTATTAAGGGTGATACAATAAAGCATAACTGGACCGTTAGGCAGAAATTGGATGGAAAGCCAGTGTGTGAGGAAAGCAAGGAGTCAGGGAAGGATAGCCTTTAGTTCTCAACACTTTGAGGGATCACTTCAGCTGCAGAGAGCTTCCCCAATCAATGCACCCCCTTCTCAAGGAAGCCCCACCTCTTAAGACAGATCAAGACAGGGGTATAAAGGCCAAGTCATTTCGGCTCAATGAAAGACAACCATGAAGGGTGGATATATTATCTGGAGGACCCCATGGGATTGGCTGAGCTGTCAGGCTTGTATCAGAGCTCTGTTTCTCCCTCCGTTTAATCCTGCTTTTTTTCTGTTCCTTTCTACAGGTTATAATCTCAACTGTGCTCCTTAATAAACATATTGCACACTAAACTTTGTCTCAGAGTCTATATTCAAGAGAATACAACCTGTAAATATTGAATCACTATGTTGTGCACCTGGAACTAACATTGTGTTGTAGGTCAGTTACACTTCAATAAAAAAAAATTACTTAAAGAGAGAGAGAAAACAACCTGTGAGGCAGGCAGGAGATAGCACATATAGCTCTTACTCAGACACTGTACCAAGTTTGATTTTATTCAAACTTCAGTGGAATTCAAAGGAGGTTTTTAAGCACACTTTCACATGTTCATGAAATACTTACCAATATTGATCATATATGTGTATATATGTGGCCATAAAGAATACCTTAATAACTTCCAAAAATTATATTTAATACATACCATATTCGCTTACTTAAATGAAATACTCTGTGGGTTCCTGGGTAGATGGTGAACTGTCAGTAGAATACAACTGAGGACCCCATGGTGTCCAATGATCTCTACTGCCTCCACAATATTTTAAAATATCTTAAACTTTTTACATTCATGCAATCATTCTTGATCAACAAGTGTTCTTTTCTTTGGATTAGTGAGTGCTAGTTTCATGAAATCTCTTGATTCTTATTTAGGCATTTATTCAAGAAGAACTTGTTTAGTACTTTTTTATGTTTCAGACAATAGGCTAGAGCCTGGGGATCAAGTGATGAAAATGACTACCTTGACCTGACTGCCTAGGAAAGTGAATGAAAAATAAAATTATCTAAAATTCTCTCTGTCCCTGCCTCCCTCCCTATCCTTTCCTTCTTTCCTCTCTCTTTTACTCTCTTGCTGCAAATCTATATCAGAAATCCCATTCAATTTAACAAATATTTATTGACTGTATCTTAAGTACTAGGAGGCAATGACCTATATGCTGAGAGTCTAACACTGGTCTTCTGTGTTCAGAAAGAGGTATTTACTCTGAAAATTCCATGAGGTTTCTTACATCTGACCTGTAGAATCTTTCCATAGGTCCAGTGGGTTTTCTGTTTGCTGTTTCTAGAGGAAGCTGTGCTATGTTGATTCTGCTTTTGTTATGACTGCTTCTCTTGAAGGAAATAGTTCTGCCACTGATTTGTTGTGGCCACTTGCTCCCAAGAGGAACACCTAAAACAGACGCTCCTTTATGCTGACTTGCTGAGACGTGTGAGTGTACCCATCAGCCTTAAAGTGAGCCCTTACCACTCTGAAAAATGGGATATTAATAAGGTTTTGTTAGGGTTTCTTTCACTAATTCTCAGCCTTTGAAATCTGAAATAAAATGTTAAAATAAATATTAGGCTATAAATCAAAAGTCAACAATACCCAATAAACTGCACTAGGGTGATTCAAGATGGAAATCCTAGCCATGTTCAAATATCTATTCAATTCTTTCCTCTGTAGGAAGTCTTTGATGATTCCATAAATAGGGTGAAATCTCCTTCTTGGAATCCTTATAGTTCTTCATGAATTAAACAAGGTATTTTCACAAACCCTGAAGTTTTGATGCTGTTGATAGTCAAAATTAAATGCCATCCTACACATGACATAGATGATAGATAGCTAGCTACATACATACATACATACATACATATGAATTTTAGTCTTATTGGCATAAGTAAATACAGTCATTATTTGTACCCACAAATTTACACAGGCATAGACTAGTCTTCCTGTGGAAAAATGGTTAAGTACCGTGGTTTTCAAACTTTTCTACGCAGTGGTATCCCTTGGTTATTTTTAAAAATACTGATGCTTGGCATGAAAAGATGCTCAACAACACTAATTATTAGAGAAATGCAAATGAAAAATACAGTGAGGTATCAGCTCACACTGGTCAGAACGGGCATCATAAAAAGTCCACAAATAATAAATGCTGGAGAGAGTGTGGAGAAAAGGGAACCCACCTACAGTGTTGGTGGGAATATAAATTGGTGCAGTCACTATGGAGGTTCCTCAAAAACTAAAAATAGAACTACCATATGATCCTGCAATCTCACTCCTGGGCATATATCCAGAGAAAACTCTAATTCGGAAAGATACATGCACCCCAATGTTCATTGCAGCACTATTTACAATAGCCAAGACATGGAAGCAACCTAAATATCCATCAACAGATGAAGGGATAAAGAAGATGTGGTATGTGTATACAATAGAATATTACTCAGCCATAAAACAGAAGGAAATAATGCCATTTGCAGCAACATGGATGAACCTAGAGATTACCATACTAAGTGAAGTAAGCCAGACAGAGAAAGACAAATATCATATGATATTGCTTATATGTGGAATCTAAAAAAGGAAAAGATACAAATGAACTTATTCACAAAACAAAAAGAGACTCACAGACATAGAAAACAAACTTATGGTTACCAAAGGGGAAAGGGGGTGGGGGAGGGATAAATTAGGAGTTTGCGATTAGCAGATACAGACTACTATATATAAAATAAACAACAAGGTTCTAGTGTATAGCACAGGGAACTACATTCAATATCCTGTAATAAACCATAGTGGAAAAAATTTGAAAAAGAATATATATGTCTATCTATCTATCTATATCTGAATCACTTTGCTGTATACCAGAAACTAACACAACATTGAAAATAAACTATACTTCAATAAAAAAAAATACTGATGCCTGGCTCCAACCCTCAAACATTCTGATTTAACTTATCCGGAGTGTGATCTTGGCACATCCCACTAAAACCGCTGAATTAGGGTATAACCCTCCTTCCACAAATCATAAGTAAAGATATTTAAATATGTCTGAGAAGTCAGGGTGATACCCTTCAATACCCAATTCGGAAACGAGGCAGTGGTCACTCTTAAGAAGAGATTTACTCTGAGATAGGGTGCTGGGTATGTGAGCTACCTTTGGTGTGGAGCCCAACTGGGGAAATCTTGCTAGATCATTTTCCTGCCTAGATACCCCCGTGCCTCATGTGAATTACACACACACACACAAAAAAACCCTGCCTGAATGCCTTTTGAAGATTCAAAATGATATTAAAACTAAAGGACTACATCAACTGGGGCCCTACCAGTTTTGCTGTGGGGTCCTGCTGATTAGGCATAAATAAGTATGATCTATTGTAACTTATCAAATCACTTCCATTTTGAAAAATCAGCAGAGATATTCACTAGTGACAGATGGTGGACATGAATGGGATAAGGGGATGTGTGGAGTGAGCAGATTGTTCAGAACCTCATCTTGGTGTTGTGGCCAGGACTTCTACACTGTGATCAAAAACTGTAACTGTCCAAGACTGGCACTCATGCTGGAGCACAGATGACTGGAACATACAGGGGGAATGTTTAGTAGGTGCAGAATGCAGCCTTATCCACTGGCACACTTCTGGCAGGTAGAAGCAGGTACCTGAAAGAGGGTGGGCAACTGTAAGCAAACCTGGGGATTCACTGAAATATTTGAAAATGGAAACCCTTGTAAAAAGCTGAATTTCCTGCTAAATTGGCACATCAGCATTTGGACAATTTATTATATTTTGGCTATTTCATACTGATGTGACCTTATTCAGGAGTCTGATTTGTTGAGTAATAGACCTGTATTTGGTACCTGTCATCCTGTGCTATGAGTCTTTGTCTTATTCACCTACCATCCTCACTAGTTGTAAACCAAAACTTAAAATCATTTAAGAGTGCTGACTCTGGACTTTGATGGCTTAGATTCTAATCTTTGCTCAGCCTCTTAAAAAAGGTGTGACTTTCAGTTTCTTAATCTGACTATAAAGTAAGAAGCATAATAGTACCTGACAAGTAGAGATGCTGTTAGATTTAATTGAAATATTATAGACAATGCATTTTGTATTCATCCTGATACAGAGTAAATTAACAGCTAATAGGTATCATTCATTTACATTCCCTGCAATAAACAGTACAATGTTTTGTATATGCTAGGTATTTAATATGTATTTCTCTGAGAAGAACTGAATTCTGATGTCATCAATCTGAGAAAGACTAATGTATGACTTACTAGGTCTAGGAAAGGGGTGTATTCTGAAAGGAGAATCTTTTTAAATGCAGACTTTTTTATTCTAAGAAACAGAATTTTTCTAGAAATATGTGAAAACAGCATGATATAAGAGTATATATTAGAAGGGAAATGCTGAGATTTGTAGCCGAAAAGCATACAGCAGCTTCAAAATGTTCTGAAAACTTACTGCCCCATACACTTGGAACTAAGCTGACTAGCAGTCTGTCATACTGTACATATTTATATGTACTTCCAATATAGGCATACTGGTATACCTTGCACCTTGAGTAGATTTTCTTTCCTCTAAGTCTTTGATAGTTTGGAGCGAAAAGAAAATAACTTCACAGTGCCGTTATACAGCTTTATTGCTTAGGTATTTCATTCGACTGCTTCAGGCTCAGCTTCCAAAGATTCATTCATCTAAATCAGCCTTAGGCTTCACTTATCTCCAATCCCCCCAAATCATGTTCAGACCAATGGCATAAAGCAGTGATCTCACTTTAAATTTACTTAACCTTCCGTTTCAAAAGGTACAATGTGATTTTGTTTTTTTATTCTGCTCAAGCAATCACAGATTTTAAGTTTCTCTGAGTTTATTCTTCAGTGGAAGCCTTCAGGATGCATTTAGAAAAATCCATTACGAGTAAGAGTGGCAAGCAAATGGGACACATTTCCTCAGTGTTCATGTGTTGATATCCTGGGGCTTACTCACCTTGCTCAACCATTCATGACATTCAAATTTGTAAAATTACTCATCACCTGAATGTGGCTTCCATTAACTTTTCGCTTATATTTTCTCTTTTAAATGTGCCTATACGTAACTCTCATGAATTTTTATCAACTCACACATCAGTTCTAATTCCTCTATTTCTTAGAAATGTCTCAATCAGAATTCAGCTGATTAATAAGCGAGTTGAAGAAATTACTTTAAATAATTTTATTCTTGAATGAATAATTTTATGAAAATACCAGCAGCACATGAAGCATACACGAAGGACATATGCAGTAAAAACTATTTCTGTACAGTGAAATATGAACTTCTATTTTTCTTTGTGCTTAATAGAAAAAGATACTAGTTCCTCAAGTAGCAAAAAGGTCAAGTAATGTGACTCAAAAGAGTTTCCTAAACTAACTATAAATTCTGTAAGACAAGGAAACAGTAAAAATGTGTCCTCCCAAACACTATGAACAAGCTAAAATACTACTTTGTGAAATAAATTATTTTAGTAGATATGGGGTATTGGTTTGGCCTATAAAAAGATACTTTTTATCTGTTTCTTGTCATCTCTCCTATTTAAAAAATTTTGAGAGGAAGCCTCTGAAATGTAGTGCTTTGTCTTTGCCAACATTATACAACAATATTCTCCCGTCCTATATTTATTCAGATTAAGCAGTCAGAAATTTGTATGTGTCCACCTATGCATTCTAGCTATTAACAAGTAGAAGAATACATTTTAATATCTATTGGAAGACTTCCAGTGGAAAAAACTTAATTGATACATAGCCAAAATGGAATGGTAGTTAACTACATAAATTGGTAGCCAGAAATCAAGATATGATGATAACCTTAAGAGAGAGAATGGAAATTCCAGGACTGTACCTACTGCCATGGAATAAAACTAGCAGAAGAAAGCTGTTGGAAATTCAAGCAGCCCTGGTGATACAAACTAAAGAAGGAAGGAACAAGCTTTTCCGTGGCAACTTTCCCATTCTTTACCATTATTGTTGTTCCCTTAGGAGATTGCTTTTCTGGAAATTGCTACTGAAAAAGCAGTGTGCTGTAGAAGGCAAGCAGTGGCTAAGAAGAGTTGAGTCCTAACTGCCACATTCTGGTCATTTTTTGCCTAAGTTACTCATTTGTAAAATTATATATAATTGCACCAGTCCAATCTACCTTAGAAAATTGTAATAAGGATCAACTGACATGAAGCATATGCAGATTCCTTACAAATTATAAACTGCTATAAACATATGAGGAATTCTTACTCTGCATGGGGCTTTTTCCAATACTGAATCAGTAATTTTCAACTGTTCAGGCAAATAATTAAGCATCAATCAAATACACTAGGGCATTGTGACTTTTTTGTAAATGCTTCCTTCATGATGCCCAACTTTAGTTAACTTCCCTCAGACTCCTTGTGGACTTGGCTATATCACTTGCTTTGGCAAATGTGATGTGAGTGGACATGACAAAAGTAGAAACTTGAAATGTTCTTTTACATTTGGTCTTGCCCTCTTGATCTTCTGCCATCACCATGAAAAGAGCCTGCCCAGATAGCCTGCTGGTCTCTGAAGGATTAAGGGTACGTGAAGCAGACCTCACCCCAATCTGAGTCCTGGAGCCAAGGTCAGATGACACCAGCCTAAATCACCCAAATGCCAAACAAGTCACAGTTGTGTAAGTGAGAAACAATGCTCGTTGTTAGAAGCCACAGAATGGGAAGGCTTGTTAATCAAAATTATTTTAAGTATAGGTTATACATGAGGTTGCCATGTTAAAAAGTCAATATATAGAAAAATCCAAATGAGGCACACTCTTAGAGATTTTAAAAGATTGCTGAATATCTAAATTTCTACTCCTGAATATCTAAAATCTACAAATTTTCAAAACTTATTTATGCCAAGAAGGGCATATTTTTTAATGGCCTCTTCAGCGCAGACCAGGAAAGATGATGGTAGAGGAGGAATCTTGGAGCTAAGACCTATGGAGAACAATGGACCAAGGAGCCACTCCCAGGGAATATAATGAGGGCTTAATTAAGAGCATTCACGAATTCCATGTAGAATAATTTAGCAACACTTGCTCAGCAGGATTTCAAAATTCTTTGACCAGCTAATGTTATGTGTCTCCCACTGTCCCCCTTTTGAATGTGAGCACATCCTTGTTTCCCCATTGTATATTATGAACGTTGTCTTTTAGTTCATGTGTCTCTGGATCAAGAGGAGATCTGTGGTAGGCCTTAACCTTACCTTGATTGGAGTCAAGCTCAATTGAGACCAGTCTAGATCAGATGATCCCCTCAGTTGCATAAAAGAGATATAAATGCTTATTGTTATAATCCACTAAGTTTTGGGTTAGTTTGCTTTACAGTATTAAGAGAACAGCTAAATGACAGAAGTGTCACTGCTAGACTAAAATTTTATGAATCTGAAAGAATCTGATGGATTTCAAAATGCTAGACTATAAACTAGATTGAAAATTTATCCACAGAATAAATTAAAAAGTTGTCCATGGTGGCAACATAGCAATGTGCTGGTGTGAAGCTTGTACCATTTTGAATCAAAAGAGTAGGGTATGTTTCAGAAAGAGAGTACCTTTTTGTATTGGACTTTTTTACTTCTGCCAACTTACTTGCCATTGTGACTTCTTAGTCTTTCTAATGTAATAAGATTTGCCTTTCAGTGACAAAAATAGTTTTCTTGATAAGATGAAGGACAATATTATGAACTGAATGAAGAATCAGGCATCATAGAGCCATGATCGCTGTGTTGAAGGTTTTCTTAGAACAATCCAAAAAAGTATTAATTGAAGCTCCTACATAATGTGTAACATCAATTTCATCGAGTTAATGGGCTGAAGTAAAATAGACATTATATTTATTGAACTAGATAACTCAAATGAACTTCAGCACTCTGAACACAAACATGATTTTAGGAATGGAGAGGTGTTTCAAAGGGCCTAAAAATAAATTTAAGAAAAAGAACAATGTTTCTCTGTAGAATATGTAATCAATATAAAAAATTTTTTAAAAAAACACGTGTTGACTTTCCTAAACTCTAGCTACTATTTCTAATTTATCTTGACATTAACACTATAACTTTGAAGCAAAATAATATTAGTGGCAGCTGATGTTTTATTTAAATTATGCAAATAATTAAGTTTACTAGAATTTAAAAAATTTTAATTAACAGCAAAGTTAGGAAATGTAAGTCAGATAATAAATAGAATCTAGTATGTTTTTCTGTGAAAACTATAATGGTATAGACATTTCATACTTATTTATCTTTTAAATGTTAGCATAAAATAAAAACAATGTACTAAACATGTTCTCTAAACTTTCATGAACAAATGTCCCTTCGCTAATATGGGAGAAAAAAAATGTAACTTCTGACTTAACTAAATTTAGAATCTTAAGTTGAAAAGTCTGTATTGATCTCCAGATCAAAACAAAAAAAAGACCCCCAAACCCCCAAATATGATAGCTTTGCATTCGGGAACACCTGTTGAACACTGGCACCTAAGTGTAAAATTAGTTGAACCAAAAAAAATAAAAGAGCTAGGAATAAACCTCCCTAAAGAGGCAAAAGACCTGTACACAGAACACTATAAAACACTTATGAAAGAAATCAAAGATGACACAAACAGATGGACAGATATACCATGTTCTTGGACTGGAAGAATCAATATTGTGAAAATGACTATCCTCCCCAAAGCAATCTACAGATTCAATGCAATTCCTATCAAATTACCAATGGCATTTTTCACAGAATTAGAAAAAAAATTTTTACAATTTGTATGGAAACACCAAAGACCCTGAATAGCCAAAGCAATCTTGAGAAAGAAAAACGGAGCTGGAGGAATCAGGATCCCGGAATTCAGACTATACTACAAAGCTACAGTAATCAAGACATGTGGTACTGGCACAAAAACAGAAATATAGATCAATGGAATAGGATAGAAAGCCCAGAGATAAACCCATGCACCTATGGTCACCTAATCTATGACAAAGGAGGCAAGGATACACAATGGACAAAAGACAGTCTCTTCAATAAGTGGTGCTGGGAAAACTGGACAGCTACATGTAAAAGAATGAAATTAGAACACTCCCTAACACCACACACAAAAATAAACTCAAAATGGATTAAAGACCTAAATGTAAGACTGGACACTATAAAACTCTTAGAGGAAAACAGAGGAAGAACACTCTTTGACATAAATTGCAGCAAGATCTTTTTTGATCCATCTCCTAGAGTAATGAAAATAAAAACAAATAAAAACAAATGGGACCTAATTAAACTTAAAAGCTTTTGCACAGCAAAGGAAACCATAAAGAAGACGAAAAGATAACCCTCAGAATGGGAGAAAATATTTGTAAACGAAGCAACTGACAAAGGATTAATCTCAACTGACAAAGGATTAATCAAAATACGCAAACAACTCATGCAGCTCAACATCAAAGAAACAAACAATCCAATCAAAAAATGGGCAGAAGACCTAAATAGGCATTTCTCCAAAGAAGACATACAGATGGCCAAGAGACACATGAAAATATGCTCATCATTGCTAATTATTAGAGAAATGCAAATCAAAACTACAAGGAGGTATCACCTCACACCAGTCAGAATGGGCATCATCAAAAAATCTACAAACAATAAATGCTGGAGAGGGTGTGAAGAAAAGGCAGCCCTCTAGCACTGTTGGTGGGAATGTAAATTGATACAGCCGCTATGGAGAGCAGTATGGAGGTTCCTTAAAAAAGTAAAATTAGAACTACCATATGACCCAGAAATCCCACTACTGGGCATATACCCTGAGAAAACCATAATTCAAAAAGACACATGTACCCCAATGTTCATAGAAGCACTATTTATGATAGCCAGGACATGGAAGTAACCTAAATGTCCATTGACAGATAAAGAAGATGTGGTACATATCTACAATGGAATATTACTCAGCCATAAAAAGGAATGAAACTGGGTCATTTGTAGAGATGTAGATAGACCTAGAGTCTGCCATACAGAGTGAAGTAAGTCAGAAAGAGAAGAACAAATATCGTATATTAACTCATATATATGGAATCTAGAAAAATGGTACAGATTAATGTATTTGCAGGGCAGGAATAGAGAAGCAGACATAGAGAATGGATGTGTGGACACGGGGGGAAGGGGAGGGTGGGATGAATTGGGAGATTAGGATTGACATATATACACTACCATGTGTAAAATATATAGATAGTTAGTAGGAACCTGCTGTATAGCACAGGGAGCTCAGCTCGGTGCTCTGTGATGACCTAGGTGGGTGGGATGGGGGCAGGTGGGAGGGAGATCCAAGAGGGAGGGGATATAATCAGCTATACATATAGCTGATTCACTTCATTGTGCAGCAGAAACTAACACAACATTGTAAAGCAATTATACTCCAATAAAAATATTAGCTGAGGGCTTCCCTGGTGGTACAGTAGTTAAGAACCCACCTGCCAATGCAGAGGACACGGGTTCAAGTCCTGGTCCAGGAAGATCCCACATGTGTGGAGCAACTAAACCCGTGCGCCACAACTACTGAGCCTGTGCTCTAGAGCCCGTGCGCCACAACTACTGAGCCTGTGCTCTAGAGCCCGTGAGTCACAACTACTGAGCCCATGTGCTGCAACTACTGAAGCCTGCATGTCTAAAGCCCATGCTCTGCAACGAGAGGCCACCGCAATGAGAAGCCCACACACTACAACGAAGAGTAGCCCCCGCTCACTGCAACTAGAGAAAGCCCGCACGCAGCAAGGAAGATCAAACACAGCCAATAAATAAATGAATAAATTTTTAAAAAAATTAGCTGAACCATACAGATTTATTACTTTGATAGCTTCATCAAGCATTTTCTGAAATTTGGTAGCAGTCTGTCAAAAACATACATCTGGCTATGATATAATTATAAGTAAAAATTAAAATTAATAAATAATAAAGATATATGTTATAATTATGCATTTACAGCCAATTTGGGGTAATACTGGTGTATAAAACCTGGCACAAATTGGCTAATTTGGAAAGTATCCAAAAGTTTTAAGAATCAGTAAAGAAGATATTCAAAAGAATTTAGTTTTGTTTTTTTTTTTTTTGCGGTACGCGGGCCTCTCACTGTTGTGGCCTCTCCCGTTGCGGAGCACAGGCTCCGGACGCGCAGGCTCAGCAGCCATGGCTCACGGGCCTAGTCGCTCCGCGGCATGTGGGATCTTCCCGGACCGGGGCACGAACCCGTGTCCCCTGCATCGGCAGGCAGATTCTCAACCACTGCGCCACCAGGGAAGCCCCAGTTTTTTTGTTTAAATCATTAGTTTGAAAAAGATCAATTTTAATAGAAATAAGCTTACAACAATACTAATGAGTTTAAGATGTGGAATTTTATTGTCTAATTATTGTTTAGTTATTTGGATTCGAGCATAAATATGACCAAACTTTTTTCCATCACTTAATTCCTCAAAGGCCCATCTAAAATAAATTATGTTGGACTTAGTAAACTTTCACTGATAATAACTGTTTGTCTTAACCCCTAGAGCTGAACCCTAACCCAAATGGAGAAATGTAAATGGATCCTATTTACATGTAAGACCTATCCAGACATGAAAAGCAGGAGGCGGTTTAAAGACACCTCAAGTGAGAGTTAAGAATAACTTTCTTCGATCAATGCACTGTCATTGAAAAGAAGTTTAACTAAATCACTACTTATGGAAAAGCTGAACGAAACTTGGTATTTTCATTTATCAGTGATAAATACAATATATTTTTATTATATCTTCCAATAAAAATTATTGTATTGTTTTTATAAAGAGAAAGCCATTATTTGGTTGATTGCTTCCTAATATACCTAACCAAACAACCAAGCTACCAAGAAAACTTGAAATATTAATTTTTGTGCCATTTTTTCCTGCTCTTCCAGATATGTGAACTTCCCTCCTACTTAATCAGAAAGAAATCATATTGTCATAAGAAGAATTAAGATTGTCCTAAACATTTTCATTTTTTATCCTCTAAAACAAGCCTAGATCACAGACAATAATTTTGGAAGCCAAAATTTTCATTTTTAAGACAGGGACTTGCTTAGATAAAAGGCACTTGACAGTCAAAAGCCTGGTATTTGAAAAAACTCCAGTTTATGCCATTTCAAAAGATTGGAGAGAGAATCAACAGAAGCTTAGTAATCTTTAGGAAGGGACTGGAGGAGGGTCCCTGAGCTGGGGAGCAGGGGAATAGTTGACACAGCAGGACTGAGTAGAACTGCAGGAGCTGGCAAGGATGGCATCAGACCTTGTGGAGGAGGAGTGGGATAGGAGATTAGGTACAGAAAGACTATTGAAATGTATTATTTATAGCATCAGAAAGCTGCACAAATGCGAACTGATCCTTGTAGACTATACATTATCATGGGCCTTTGAGTGAGGTGTGCCTATGTAAGTAGCCACGCTCACTGTTTTTATCACTGAGAGCCATCCATGACAGCTCTCTGCACCATTTAAAGATTTGCCAGCTGAAATCAAAACTACTCATGATTGACTTGCTCAGCCCTACTTCATCTGCCTATGTAGACAAATCTCTTTCAGTAATATGTCATAGTTGTGAGGTTCCCAAAACAGAAGGTGGGATCCTGGATATCCAAACGAAGTGTGGAATTAATAGTTATGACTGCTTAGAAGGGAAACCATTTCTAAACTTTCGAGCCCTCGAATGTGTATAAGTCCAAAGCAGTAGTTACAATTTATTACCACTCCAATTGCAGTTATTTATTTTACATGCTACCATACAAGTGAATGAATCATGTGGTAACTGGGCAGTACAAAGAAGAGAGTGGGCACTCATCTGAGATAGACTTATTTTAAGATTGGGTCACAATTCTTGAAAGATGAGTAAGAATTTTTGTGTCTTAAGCCAGAATACTGGCTTGGGCAGGTACACCTAACATTAAAAAAATTGATATTTAAAGCATCAACATACTGAAAAATATACCGTCATTAGGGATGAATTGAAGGATTAATAATGAGGGCGTATAGAAAAGATACTCATACTTGAGAAATGGGGAATTTCTATAACATCAAGGAGCTTGTGTCATCCTAAGTCTATCAGATTTTATTCTATAGGTCAAGGGATGTCACTGAGGAATTTTAAAGAGGTGAGTGAAATGAAAAGTTTTGCATTTTAGAAAGATCACTCTGTGGCAAGATGAAGGATGTTTAGACAGAAGGAAGACCTTTGACATTTTATAGCCCTCGAGTCTTGCTTGAATTGTAAGTAGAACAAAGATACATGATCTTTTGGATATACTTGTAAGTAATTATTGAGAAAAATTCTTCAATCAATATTTTTAATATTTTGCAAATTTATGTTCTATATTTTGTTTTTTATTAACATCATTTTTTCCTTATGGATTTTTTGGTGTCCTTTTGTCAATCTTTAATTCTTGTGAAACAGAAAACCTTAAGTTTTACACCTAGTATATACCCAGGCACATGCTGACAGGCAAGAGGAGAGAAAGATAATGTTAATTGACCACTTATTATTTAATAAGTACTGTGATAGGTACTTTTCATTTACAACTGCCTAAGCAATAGTAGGTGAGAAATAGTTAAATAGGAACAAAAGCTCAGCTGCTCTAGCCAGGGAAAAACAGTTACTGGTTTTGTAGAAAATATATGGTGGTGTTTGCTTTTCAGCCTGAAGGGATTATATATTTCATTTTGGACCACAATCAGAAAATAAACTTTTCCTATCAAAGGATTTTTAAAATTCCTTCAGCTGGCACAGCACATAAAAAATGTTTTGTTTTGGTGAACTAGTGAATATAGCACGTGTACATAAGACACCAAGTTCTTAAGACAGAAAAGAAAACACACTTAGACACCATATAGAGAGAAACATATCAGTAACAATCATTTGTTTGCAGAAGGCGGGATAACAGAATTAGAATATCCTAGAAGAAGTTTCATCAACACAGCATAGTTGAAAAAGACAAGAAACAAGTAATCAAGAGTGTATAGTAAAAAGAGTCTCAACTTTTAGTCAAGGACCTTCAGCTGCTCCTTCATGAGGGTAACAGTAAAGGTCAATGAACCCTTGGCTGGAAGGTAATCACTCTTGCTGTTTCTAAATAAGGCCAGATTAAGCATTTCTCTTTAACAGAGGTTTTGTTAGTCCAAAAAAATCCTTTGTTGTCTATAAATCTCTTAGTCAAACATGCCATTCAAATATCATCCTACATAGATAAGTGGACTGGATGATCCTTTTCTGACTTTTAATCAAGACTTTTATTCCTGGATAGAAGCATGGTAAATCATATCCCTCCCATATGTTTTTACTCAATAAAGCAGATTATTTCATATTCCATTAATTTACATGAGCATTCTACAAGATGAATTTTTTACCCACATTTTACAGAAAAAAATGAATTTTGGAAAGTATTATGCATCTTAAGACCATATATCCCATAAGTAGTAGCGACAGGAAGTAAATATAAAACTGGGTAATTTTAAATCACATAGGTCTTTTTCTATAATAATTTTTATCTAGATATGCATCATATCTGTGAATGTTCTCTTTTTTTAACATCTTTATTGGAGTATAACTGCTTTACAATGGTGTGTTAGTTTTTGCTTTATGACAAAGTGAATCAGCTATACATATACATATATCCCCATATCTCCTCCCTCTTGCGTCTCCCTCCCTCCCACGCCTCTAGGTGATCACAAAGCACCGAGCTGATCTTCCTGTGCTATGCGGCTGCTTCCCACTAGCTGTCTATTTTACATTTGGTAGTGTATATATGTCCATACCACTCTCTCACTTTGTCCCAGCGTACCCTTCCCCCTCTCCATGTCCTCAAGTCCGTTCTCTAGTAGGTCTGCGTCTTTATTCCTATCTTGCCCCTAAGTTCTTCATAACCATTTTTTATAACCTTTTTTTTTTTTAGATCCCATATATATGTGTTAGCATACGGTATTTGTTTTTCTCTTTCTCACTTGCTTCACTCTGTATGATAGACTCTAGGTCCATCCACCTCACTACAAATAATTTCGTTTCTTTTTATGGCTGAGTAATATTTCATTGTATTTATGTACCACATCTTCTTTATCCATTCATCTGTTGATGGACACTTAGGTTGCTTCCATGTCCTGGCTATTGTAAAGAGAGCTGCAATGAATGTCAATGTTCTCTTAAACTCCTCACTGAACTGTAAGTGGTATTGGTGTGTGAAAGGGATACATAAGGATAAAAGTGAGAGAAAATTATTTCAGTTCTGCATTCAACAAATATATATTTAGTGCCCATTATATACCAGGTTCAGTCTAAAAGACTGTCCTGGAGATCATAACGAAATGAAGGCTGGATCCTGTGCATGAGAGTTGGTGTTTGCTAAGAAGAATGGGTAGGAACATTTAGCATATGACAATGGAGTCTTTTATGTGAGAATGAGATGTAGTTCTTAAGGAGATATGCCAAAGTACACCAGTTTCCTAGAAACTAGAGTTGACAGATCTTGGTGAAATAACAAGACATTTCCTTTAATGACTTATGTTCTTACAGAGAGAGGATGGATATAGAGGTGGGTTAAGTCTAAGGTTTTGAAATGCCAATGTTTTCCAGTTCTCTGTTAGTATACTGTGATGCATTCTTACAGTAGTTTTCTTGAATACTTCTTTGGACCAAATTACTTACCAAGTCAATCAAGAAACAATGTTTCAATGCCTACCTAAGATGGTATCATGAAAGAAACCCAATTTTCTAAGCTAATGAAATAGCACACTTAGGGGCTGCCAAAATTTTACCATTTCTTTCAACATTTTTTTTTTATAACGAGCCATTCTGTTTTTTTGAAGTTTTAAAATGAAAGTTTTCAATCACATCAAAAAACCTGAAATAATCTTACAATGAATACCACATTACTATTTTTCTCTGCACACTTTACCACATATCTATCCGTCCCCCATCAACCTGTCAATTCATCTTATTTTAATGATGCAATTCCGAGGATATTGCATACATTCATACACATCACCCTTAAACTCTTCAGCATGCATATTATTAACTTGAGATTAATATTTGTTTATGTCCTTTTTCTTACTTTATTCCGATGTAATTTATGTACAATAATCTGTACATATTTAAAGCGCATTTGATGAGATTTGATACATACATATATGCATATATCATAACCCATCACTGCAATCAAGATAGTGAAAACTCTCTTCATCCACAAAGATTTCCTAATACTACTTTGAAATCCATTCCTCTCTGTACTCCCTAGACAAACACTGACCTGTTTTTGTCACTATAGATTATTTTTCATTTTCTAGATGTTTATACAAATGGAATCATACAGTATGTACCATTTTGTCTATCTAGCTTCATTTGCCACAATGTTTTTGAGATTCATCCATGTTATTTTATCAATGGTTTGTTTCTTTTTAATGCAGAGTAGTATTTCATTGTACAAATATACTATAATTGGTTTATCCACGCTCCTGTTGATGGGCAACTTGACTGTTTCCAGTTTTGAGGCTAATATGAATAAAGCTGCTATGACTATTCTAGTACTAGACCTTTATAATCGTACATTTTGATTTTCTTGAGTGAATACATAGAAGTGTGCTGATGGGTCATATGTAGGTGTCTATTGTTTTATTAAAAAAAACCTGCCAGAACTTTGCCCAAAGTGGTTGTACCATTTTATACTCCCAATATTAGTGTAAGAAAGTTCTGGTTGCTCCACATTCTCATCATCATTTGGTGACGTCCAGTCTTTTTAATTTTAGCCACTTTGGTAGGTTTGTGGTGGTATCTCCTTTAGTTTTAATTTGTATTTCCCTAATAATAATTTCTAAAATAATCTGTAGTGACTAGTGATGCTGAGTACCTTTTCAAGGGAATTCATATACCTTGTCAGTATCAGTGTCTAATCTTTTATGTTATAATTGAATTGTGTCTTTATTACTGACTTATAGATATTCTTCATATATTCTGGCTACCAGTGATTTAACAGATATCTGCTTCTTGACTATCTTCACCCAGTCTGTGGATTGTGTATTCATTTCATTAACAGAATCTTTTGATGAGCAGAACTTTTTAATTTTCTAATTAAAAAAATCAAAGTTTCTAATTTATTATTTTAAAAAATTTTATGTTTATCCCTTTCTGTGTTCTAAGAAACCATTGTCAATACACAAGTCATGAAAATATTTTCCTGTTTTCTCATAAAAAATTTATAATTTCAACATTTACATTTAAGTCTGTGAGCCATCTGAAATTAATTTTGGGGTATGACGTGAAGGAGGGGCCAAGGTGGAATTTTTTAACATATTGATGTCTGGCTGTTCCAGGAAGATTTGTTTCACTATTTATTTCACTATTGGATTGCTTCGGTGTTTTTGTCAAAAAAATTAAGTAACCATACGCATGTGGGTCTTTTTCTGGGCTCTCTATTCTGTTGCATTAATATAGTTCTAACCTTATATCAGTACTACAATTTGATTACTGCAGTTTATAATATGTTTTGAAATCAAGTAGTATAAATTCTGCAAATATTTTTAACAATTACTTTGTATACTGTTGTAAGTTTTCAAATTTTAAACTCCATTATTCAAAACTATTTATTAAAAGTATTTAAGACAGTAATTAACATTTCAAAGATTTTTTTAAAAAATTAACTCTTTATAAACCATATTTAAATCATGAAAACTAAAGACCTGAGAAAGGAGTCCACTGATGTGTCCAGGAGGTTTGCTTTTTTTTAAAAATTATTTCTCTGTAATTAAAAAAAAATTTTTTTTGATGTGTTGGGTCTTTTGTTGCTGCGCGGGGGCTTTCCTCTAGTTGAGGAGAGCGGGGGCCTCTCTTCGTTGCAGTGCGTGGGCCCCTCATTGGGTGGCTTCTCTTGTTGCAGAGCACGGGCTCTAGGCATGCGGGCCTCAGCAGCCATGGCATGCAGGCTCAGTGGTTGTGGCTCGCGGGCTCTACAGCACAAGTTCAGTAGTTGTGGCGCACAGGCTTAGTTGCTCCGCGGCATGTGGGATCCTCCTGGACCCGGGCTCGAACCCGTGTCCCCTGCATTGGCAGGCGGATTCTCAACCACTGCACCACCAGGGAAGACCCCAGGAGGTTTGTTCTTGTTGTTGTCTTTTAATTTTTATTTATTTGTTTTATAGTTGGGAAAGGAAATAAAGAGTTTGGGATTGGGACAGTAGCCCAGATGACAAATGAGAGGACAAAAAGGAAGGGATGAGTTTGTCTGACACTGAGACCCAAGGGATAGGATTTTTGCCCCTTTGGGGAAAGAGATTACAGGAAGAAATTAACAGAATTTATTTTGAAAGATTTAGGACACAATCAAAGCTACTTTAGGGCCAAAAAAGGAAAATATTCTACCTGCCTGTTTATTAAGATAATGTTTTGCCCTATGGAAGAACACATTTTTAAAATGTTAATAGTAAGTGTTCACAGGGATGTAGGGAAACAGGCTCTCTGATGCACTATTGAGGGATAGAAAATGAATTAATCCTTTTGGGAAGACAATTTAACAGCATGTTATTAAAATGTTAAGGTACATATCATTTGACCCAACAGTCCCTCTTTTGAAACTTTATTTAAAGAATTACCCATATATGCACACAAATATGTACACATAAGTACTTTCATCATTTTAATGCCTGTAATAGCAAAAAAAGAGAAAGCCATTGTTATGAGTTAAATTGTGTCCTCCCCAGAAGATATGTTGGAGCTCTAACCCCCAGTACCTCAGACTGTGACTTTATATGGAAATAGGGTCCTTATAGTTAAGATGAGGTCATACTCTAGTATGATGGGCCCCTAATCCAATATGACCAGGGTCCTTATAAGAGAGCAGAACACCTTGTGAACACAGGCATACACAGGGAGATGATATGGAGACAAAGAGGGAGAAGAAGCCCACGTGCCTGGAATCATGCATCTACAAGCCTAGTAACACCAAGGATTGCCAGTAAACACCAGAAACTTGAAGAGGCAAGAAAGGATTCTCCATTAGAGCTTTCAGAGAGAGCTTGGCGCTGCTGACACCATGATTTCACACTTATAGCCTCCAGACTGTGAAGCAATACATTTCTCTTGTTCAAAAAAAAAAGAAAAAGACCTAAGAGGAAAAATTGGTGCTTTTATTTATTATAATTAATGCCAAATTTCACAGGTGTCACTTCTGACATTATTGAGAATGGCTACCTCACTGTTAATTTCATTTCTGTTTTATTTTCTGCCTTTTTCTTCTAATTCTATTGTAAAGTCTATCCTTACTTTTAAAAATTAATCATCCAGCCAAACCATTGTTCTAAATGGGACATCCTTCTTCTTAATAGGAAGTCTATTCATTTATTTTTTCCTGTCGACATTTTCTCTTTCACATCTTAATTCTTCTGTTTAAACACTATTTAGTTATATGTTCTTTTTATGTCAGTTCAGCCTGGTTCTTTTGTGCTTTACAGTATCAGATAATTTATTTTGGTTTCCAATCTACTGTGTTCTAAGGAGAGCAAAGTTAAAAACAATATTGTAGAATATTTGGGAAATAGTGCATGAAACTGTAGTAGTTAAATGATAACACTGATTTTATGGAAACACAATGAAAAAAGGAATGAACACTCATGTTATCTATGACATGTTAATAGCAGGATTTCACAGGAACTTAAGTTACACCCATGTCTTAGGAACTGTTAAAACGTCAAGCAAATATATCATAAACAATGAGCTTTAAATTTTTCAGCAATTTAAGTGGAGTTAAACGTGAACTCATTTTTTTTTGGTCATGAATTTCACTCAATATATCTAGTTGCCAACATAATTAACTCACTTATTTTCTAGTAATCCAGATATCACTGAGTTTTAAACACTTGGATCTAGATGAGATTGTCGTAACTGTATATTTTCTTTACAGTTGGAAAGGCTGATTGTTTCTTTTTTTAGCAGTGAGAACTGAGAAGCAATGAAAAAGTTTAAGGGTCTATTTCTTTTTTTCCTTCCCCAACATCACCATTTATGAGATGATTTTCAATTAGATTTTATTAATAGATGTGTTAAAACATTTTCAATGTTTCTAGTAAGCTATGGATTAATTGCAAAGTCTACTATAAACACACACACATATACACAGGAACATGTGCATGCACGCACACACACGTATACAGACAGATAGCAATATAGTTAGGTAAGGACACCACCTTTTCTAGAACTGAGAGAGAGAGACAGAGAAGGAGTAAAACAGTACCTCACTGAAGCTTCCCTTGGCTCTCAGAATCCCTAAAAAGGCATTTGTTTTGTGTGGGATAATGTCCACTGAGGGTTATGCCCTGCATAGGGTAGCTATTTCTTGCTGTCTCATTCAGAAATAAATGAAGAAAATACCCATGATATGAAATATTAACAGACTTTAGGGACTTGGGGCCTTTTCCTGTTCTCTAGACGAACTTAGCATCAGTAAGACTACATTCCCTAGGAAGCAGGAAGACAGCAAAATGTCCAGATGGGCAGTCATACTGTCCAGTGAAATCTCAGGAGATGTTGTCCAGGAGTCCCCAAACAATATGTCTTCAGGAACCCGATATTCCTAAGATGCGGGTCTACCCCACAAATATTTAATGATACAACAATTTAATAGCATATTTCATCCTTGAATTTTAGGGTAACATCAAAACATGAATAATCTGGGAAAATATCATATTATTTTATGGGAGCAGGAAAATCTTTATTGAGATTTCAGAACTTATATTTGTACCATGCACTATGCTCAGTGAAAGAAAGCATTCAAATAACAGAAAACAGAGAATATTTTCATTTAGAAAAGCTTCATTTGTTGTTCCCTCTTTGAATAATTTTCTAAGTGGAAGTAGTAAGAGTTAAATAATCTCTCTTTAAATTATATATTGTGGTGGCTTTAAAAATATATTCACAATTTTTTGATACTTCTCTGTTGAAAAGGTGGAGCATATAATTCCCCTTTTCTTGAATGTGGGTCATTTAGAAACTCTGTCCTAATGACAAGAAAACCTTACAAGTGATTGCTGATGACTTCCAAGTTTAGGTTATTAAAAGAAAATAGATTCCATTTTAAGTTCTCTCTCTCTCTCTCTCTCTCTCTCACTCACTCACATACGCGCGCACACACACACACACACACATTCACTCACTCGCACTCACTCTATTTCTCATCATTTGCCCCACAAAAAGCAAACTTCTATTTATGAGCAGTCCTATGGAAAGGCCACGTGACAAGGAACTGAGGCCTCAGGCCAACTGCCAGTGAGGAACTCAGACCTGCCAGCAACCACATAAGTGAGCTTGAAAGTGGATTCCCCAGCTTTCATCAAACCTTGAGATAGCTATAGCCTGGCCAACAACTTGACTACAACCTTGTAAGAGACCAAGAGCCAGAAATACCTAGCTAAACCAATCCCTCAGAAAGTGTGTGAGGTAATCAATATTGGTTATTTTAAGGTGCTAAATTTTGGGATACATTGTTACGCAACAGTAACTAGTGTGTGTGTCTGTTTGCATATACAGTCATACCTCATTTTATTGCACTTTGCTTTATTGCACTTTGCAGATACTGTGTTTTCTTACAAATTGAAGGCCTGTGGCAACCCTGAGTTGTCAGATGATGGTTAGCGTCTTTTTGCAATGAAGTACTTTTTAATTAAGGTATGTACACTGTTTTTTTAAAAAAACATACTGCTATTGCACACTTAATAGACTACAGTAGAGTGCATATGAAAGCAAGTCGCTTTATTGCAGTATCTGCCTTATTGCTGTGGTCTGGAACTGAACCTGCAATATCTCTGAGGCGTGCCTGTATATATAGAAAGGAACGGGGAAGGAGAAGGAGAGACAGACAGAGGCAGAAACAGAGGCAGAGAGACAGAGAGGAATATTTTTCGCAAATAAAATGAGATTTTGGACAAGGAGAATTCTAAAAATACAATATGTAATAATACCTATGTCTGTTTTAATCCAGTAGATAGAGGTGATCGTGGAAACAAATAGTGTGCCTACTACCTAAATATCCCTAATGACAAATGAACAATTCGATAATAAAATGATTCCATGTGGTTAGCAATGAAAGATGTTTCATACCTGAAATATCCAGGTAGAAATGGTGAAATTAACATAATTATAATACTTTCAGCCTTAGAAACCATATAGTTCCATCTGTTTTTTTTTTTTAATTAGGTGAAGATATTAAAAAGCATTGATGGTTTCCACTCTAAGAAATTCACTGTTTGCCTAAATTTGGACTAGGTAACACCTATCTTAAGTTTGCTCAAAACACACTTTTAGACTATTTTTATATTAATCTGTGAATGGAAATCAAGAATATTTCCATATTAAACAAATACTTACAAATATCTTGAATATAAGATTCACCAAAAATACTTGCCAGTTAGTATCTTATATTTTTAACAAAGCTAGATTTATTTTGTAATATAAATACCAGTATTTCGTCTAGATAGAATAAGAATCACCTGAAACACATTTACTATAATTTCGTCAGAATAAGCCTGATTATATAAGTGTGTAAATTTCAGTAAAATTATAATTGAAAAACAAACATAAAAAAGGCCAAACTGTTACTATTTCCTTACTCTCCGATGTTTATACAGTTTCATGTGTTGTTTCTCTGCTTTTGCAGCTCTACCTTATGCAGACGTCTCAAGGGTTCCTACTGATGAACAGAAAGACAAAAACCCAGGGATACAATGATATTTAAATTTATGTTTTGATTCCAAATTACTGTGGATTTCAACTCCCTTGTAAAAAAAATAATAATCTTGGAAACTTCTGTGGCCTGCTAATTGTAAAATTATTGCCATATTCATTATACATAGCAGATGTAAAAGCTCCTAATATAGATATATATTTGGAGATATATATCCCAAACACTCTTGTTTGTACCAAAGGATTCCAAAACTGCTACTGCAGATAAGTAAGAGTAATATAATTTGCAGATACAAGGTTTAATACTGTCACAGTAATGCAGTACAAAATAGAAGTCCTCTGGTTCATTAACAGGATTTTGGGCTCCTTTTAGCACCTTGACATTGTGTAAAGGCATTTCTCTTCATTAAAGTCTATGGTAATGAGTAAAATATAAGGTTTTCAAGGATTAAATATACACTAATATATCCTATCACTTCCTAAGTTATTTCAAATTTTTACTAAAAATACAATTAAGGAGATAATAAACAGGTAATCTTTATTTGAAATTCCACAAAGAGAAACTCAATTGTTATCATTATGGCTCACATTGTTTCAATTGGTTAATACTCTTTATTTGGCAAACCATAAATCTGATGGACACTAATTGTTCCAAAATAGACTTTATGGTCTGTCATGTCATTAAGAGTTCAGCACATTTCTATTAATCACCTAGAATCCCTAGTAAAAAGCACATTAATTACATGTGCTAATGACAATGAATTGAAGCATGGAACCAGTACTAGTGACTATAGAGAATTACAACAAAGACTTAGCAAATTTAGAAGAAGGAGAATTTTAGCAGTATATGTACCTATATATTATGTTTTTCCTCTTTGATATATTATAATTTTATTTGACTGCAAGACACAATAATTAACTTAAGTGTGTGGAAGTTCATGAACATGAGAAACTCTCTCTTTAGAGTACTCTTTTCACTTTCTAGTCATTCTTTAATGGTTAATTTTCTTGAATGTTCTTTCTGTCCTATACGTGGCTTTCAGTTACTTATCCTCTTACCATTAGGGCTGCAGGTATCTTATAAAAGGTATTTGCGGCTCTCTTTTAGGGGATGAGGAAATATTTCCAAACTCAGACTTACATATTCTAATATCATTCCCATTTCCAATTTATTGTTTAGTCTGTTTTCTATATATTGGGTTTGATTCTTCATGTTGATGTCTCAAGTGGACTTTCTGCCTGAATTTCCATTATAGTTTTGTCCTGATACTGTTTTTGCATTCATTCATACATTCATTCAGGATCCATTATTCTTTTCATTCAATTGACATATATTTATTGATTTCTGTGATGTATCAGATACAGTACAAATCAAGAAGACACTAACATCAATGGACAGGGCAGAAATAATCATTAGTTTTATGACACCTCAGCAAAAAAAAATCATTTCACAAAAATAATTAATTAATTTAAGTGGTAAGTGTGCTATGAAGGAAAACAGCAGAGAAAACTGAGATTATAATGTTGGGGTAATAATCAAAATATACAAGGGAAGAAAAATCTTTACTATAAAAATGATAGTTAGGCAAATACAATTATAAGTAGTAGGAATTAACCAACCACAGGTAGGAAATAAGGAAAGGGGAAAAATCCAGGCAAAGGAAGTAACATATTAGAAAGCCCTGGTAGGCACAAACCTGTTGGAGAAACTAAAAATTGGTAATGTGTATGAAGCATAGGGAGGGAGGGAGATAACAGCAAAAGACGAGGCTGAAGAATTACAAAGTAGTCAGATCATGTAGTGATTTGTAGGTCATGTTACGGATATTGGATTTTATTCTAAGTGCATTTAGCTGATGGGAGGCTAGCATAGTACAAAATAACGTACTTAGTAATGTTTTTTAGATTTCTTTCATAATTTACTTTAAAACTGTGATCTCAGAAAATTGCATTTCTAATGAGGATATTAAATATAAAAATAGCTAAATAGCTCTAAGGATCCAAGCCTGAGTCAGTTGCTTTGGTACTCATCTGTTACAGAATAAACGTCAGATATTTACTAAATAAACTTCAAGCATCATTGCTTATAGCAAGGTTAATATAAATAGTTTAGTGATTTTATTGGCAGTTACAATTTACAATGGCATACGTAAAATCCATAACTGTGAATAAAGATTTTTTAAAGTGTTCAAGATTTGTAAAGTAGTAAGCATTTAAAAAATAAAAATAAATGGATAACATCATAGTTAATGGTGAAAAACTCAAAGTTTTCCCATTCAGATTAGGTACAAGGCAAGAGTGGGATGTTCCCTCTTACCATTCCTTTTCAACATCATACTGGAAGTTCTAGCTAATGCAGTAAGAAAAGAAAAGAAAAGGTATACAGATTGAGACGGAAGAAATAAAAGTGTCTTTGTTCAAATACAATATCATCTGTGTCAAAAATCTGAAATAGGCAACCAAAAACTCCTGGAACTAATAAGTGATTATAGCACGGGTTGTAGGATACAAAGTTAATACACAAATTCAATTCATTTCCTTTATACAAGAAATGGCCCAGTAGAATTTGAAATTTAAAACACAATGCCATTCTAGCCCACCCTGCAAAAAAAAAAAAAAGAAATACTTAGGTTTAAATGTAACAAAATATGTATAGGATCTATATGAGGAAAACCACAAAACTCTACTGAATTAAATCAAAGAAGAATTAAATAAATGGAGAGACGTTCCATGTTCATGGATAGAAACACTCAATGTTGTCAAGTATCTGTTGTTTTGAGTTTAATCTATAAATTAAATGCAATTCCAATAAAAATTCCAGCCAGTTGTGTTGTAGATATCTACAAACAGATTCTAAATTTCATATGGAGAGTCAAAAGACCCAGATTAGCCAACACAATATTCATGGAAAACAAAGTTGGAGGACTGACACTAATTGACTTCAAGACTTACTATATAGCTATAGTAATCAAAATACTGTGTTCTCAGCAAAGAATAGACATATAGATGAATGGAATAGAAGAGAGAGCTCAGAAATAGACCAACATATATATAGTCAACCTATCTTTGACAAAGAGGTCAGGCAATACAATAAAGACTCTTTTCAACAAATGGTGCTGGAAAAACTGGACATACATACATTAAAAAAAAGTGCCTAGACACAGATTTTACACCTTTCACAAAAATTAACTCAAAGTGGTTCATAGACCTAAATGTAAAATGCAAAATTATAAGAGTCCTAGAAAATAACACAGGAAAAAATCCAGATGACTTTGAGTCTGATGATGTTTTTTGAAATGACACCTAAGACTCCATTCATTAAAAAACAAACAAACAAACAGAAAACACCAACAAAAAAATAAAAATAAATAAGCTGGACTTCATTAAAATTAAAAACTTCGGTTCTGATTAAGATATTATCAAAAGAAGTAGAAGACGAGGCATAGAATGGGAGAAAACATTTTCAAAAGACACATCTAAAAAAGGATGCTATCCAAAATATACACAGAACTCTTCAAACTTAACAGTAAGAAAAGAAACAATTCAGTCAAAAAATGGTACAAAGACCTTAACAGGCACCTCCTCAAAGAGGATATAGAGATAGCAAATAAGCATATGAAAAGATTTTCCATATCATATGTTATCAGGGAAATGCAAATTTAAACAACAATGAATTATCATTATATACCTAAGAGAATGGCCAAAATCCAGAACATCGAAAAAAAAAAAATGCTGTCCAGGATGTGAGCAAGAGGAACTCTTATTCACTGCTGTTGGGAATGCAAAATGGTACAGCTGCTTTGGGAGACAGTTCAGTGGATTTTCACAAAATTAAACATACTTTTACCATACCATCCAGCAATCACACTCCTTGGTACCCCAAAATTTGAAGATATACAACTTCACAAAAACCTGCACATGAATGTTTACTGGAGCTTGATTCATAAATGCCCAAACTTGGAAGTAACCAAGATGTGCTTCAGTAGGTGAATGGATAAGTAATATTTGATACATCCAGACAATAGAATAGTATTCAGGGATAAAAGGAAATGTGCTACAATACTCCTCCAAAAAACTGTTAGAACTAATAAACAAATTTAGTAGTTTCAGGGTACAAATTGAACATACAGAAGTCAGTTGTATTTCTATACACTAAGAACAAAATATCTGAAAAACAAATAAAACAATTCCATTCACAATAGCATCAAAACCAATACGATACTTAGGAATAAATTTAACCAAAGAGGTGAAAAAGATCTGTACACTGAAAACTACAAGACTTTGATGAAAGAAATTAAAGAAGACACAAACAAATGGAAAGATACCCAGTGTTCAGAGATCAGAAGAATGAATATTGTTAAAATGTCCATACTCCCCAAAGCCATCTATAGATTGAATGTGATCACTATCAAAATTTCAATGGCATTTCTTCACAGAAATTTTTAAAAAAATCCTAAAATTTATGTGGGGCCACAAAAGGCCTTAATTGTCAAACCAATTCTGAGAAAGAACAAAGTCAGAGGCAGAATGCTTCCTGATTTAAAACTATAATAGAAAGCTACAGTAATCAAAACAGTATGGTACTGGCATAAAATATAAACACATATATCTCAAGGTAATAAAAGCTATTTATGACAAACCCACAGCCAATATAATACTCAATGGTGAAAAGCTAAAAGCCTTCTGCTAAAATCTGGAATAAGACAAGTATGCCCACTCTCACCACTTCTACTCAACATAGTATTGGAACTCCTAGCCACAGCATTCAGATAAGAAAACGAAATAATAGGTATACAATTGGAAGGGAAAAGATAAAATTGTCATTACATGAGGATGACATTATACTATATAAAGAAAACCCTAAGGACTCCACACAAAAACTACTAGAACTGATAACTGAATTCAGCAAGGTAGCAGGATACAAGATTAACATACAGAAATTGGTTGCATTTCTTTACACTAATAATGAAATATCAGAAAAGTAAAACAAAAACAAAAACAATCCATTTTAAAATCTCATCCAAAAAAAAAAAAAAACTTAGGAATAAACCTGACCAAGGAGGTGAAAGATTTATACACTGAGAACTATAAAACGTTGATAAAGGAAATTGAAGATCGTTCAAAGAAATGGAAAAATATCCCATGCTCTTGGACTGGAAGAATTATTATTGTTAAAATGGTCATACTACCCAATCTACAGATTTAATGTGATCCCTATCAAATTATCCATGACATTTTTCACAGAACTAGAACAAATAATCCTAAAATTTATAAGGAACCACAAAAAAAACAGAATTGCCAAAGCAATCCTGAGGAATAAGAGCAAAGCTGGAGGCATAAATCACCCAGACTTCAAACAATACTACAAAGCTACAGTAATCAAAACAGCATGATGTTGGCACAGAAACAGACATATGGATCAATGGAACAGAACACAGAGCCCAGAAATAAACCCACACCCCTATGGTAAATTAATCTTTGACAAAGGAGGCAAGAATATACAATGGTGAAATGGCAGTCTCTTTAGCACAAGTTGCTGGGAAAGTTGGAGGGCCGCATGTAACTCAATGGAGTTAGAACACTCCTTAACGCCATACACAAACTCAAAATGGCTTAAAGACTTAAATATAATATGACACCATAAAACTCCTAGAGGGAAGGAGTTAAGATGGCAGAATAGGAGGATGCGGAATTTGTAGCTCCTCGCAAGTACATCAAGAATACATCTACAAATGGAACAATTCTCATAGAGCACCTGCTGAACATTAGTGGAAGACTTCCAACACCTACAAGAATGCAAGAAAGAAGAAAAAGAGAAAAGAGGAATCAAAAAAGCACTAGCAACCCTGGTGGGAAGCTGAAGGTGAGGGGAGGTCACCACACTCAGAAAAACTCCCTCACGGTGGGGAAGTCAGCCGGGACACAAAAGGACCTTTGGGGGATCAAAGGAGAACACAGCAGATGGTCTGTGGAAGGAAGCACAAAGTAAGAACTGTATGCATCGTCTACACCGCAGCTCTGTGCACTCCAGATTGAGTCATGAGTCACCTGTTGCAGAGGGGAACTGGGTGCTGGAAAGTGGGGTTTGGAGCACGGACCCAGGGAGGGGACAGATGTTGGCTGGGAAAGGACAGCCTGAAGGGACAGGAGTAAGGAGTTCCATAACTGGCAAATTTTGCAGAAAAAGCCCGGGACACCATAGAAGCAAGGCATCATTGTTGAGAGGTGCACAAGGGGCAGAGCTACCATTACAACTCCTTCCCCCACCTGCCAGCCTCTTCAGCCTCCACAGGCACTGGGAGGGGCTCCCATCTGAGCAGGCCTGGCTGCCCTTGGGGCGGGGTCTCCTCCACCTGCATGGGCTCTGGAGGCCTGAGTGCCACCAATCCCAAAGCCTCCTAGAGGATCAGCACTGGGTGCCCCTGCCAGGGACAGGACTCCTCTGATGCTGGCAGGGGATGAGTGCTAAAATGTGTGGTTGAAAGAATGGATCCAGGAAGAGGAGAGCTGTTGGCTGCGTGGATGCCGCAGAGGGAACAGGAGTGAGGGGATGCATGGTCGGGAATGCACCAAGAGGAACCGTGGTCTGCCTGGAAAGGGAGGCACCACTGTTGAGAGGGGCGTAGGGGTGGGCCCGCCATTGCCCCCACATGCAAGCTCCTGCCTCCGTGGACACTGGGAGGGACTCCCATCAGAGCAAGCATGCCACAGTCTGTTGCAACTGCCTGCTAGTCCCTGCCACTGCAGGCAACTCACACACACCCCAGTTGTGGCTGCCATACTAGTCTCCAGCCTGAGTAAGTGTGCCCCAATCAGCTGCTGCTTTCACTCCCTCTTGCCTGGGTAAGGAACAGACACCTGAGGTTGGCTCACAGGCAGAGGTAGGGTTAAAACCAAAGCTGAGCCCCAGGGATGATGTGACTAAGATAGAGGAATGAAAATCTACCCATGCAGCTGCACAAGCTGTAGATTAAATCCCGGCAGCTTGGTAAATTCTGTATCTGTGAAATACCTGAATAGACAACGAGTGTTCCCACAACGGAGACCAGTCTAGCTTTCACAGCAGTGGACGTTGGGGGCAAGTACATGCAGGAGTCGGGACAGGTCAGAGTCTGAGCTGGGCCCACAGTGCTCACAGCAGGTCCAGAGAACTACCCAGAGGTACTGGAAGGCCTCCTGGGGAGAAGGGGATTGGCTCTGGTTCACTGTAGGATCAAGGACACTGACAGAGGAGGCCTCAGGAAAATATTCTTCTTATTATCCTTTTTTTGTTTTGTTCAGTTGTTGGTATTTTTGCTTTTATTATTTTTATCTTTTATTTTTATTAAAAAAATTTAATATATATATTTTTCTATTTTTACTTTCCTTTGTTTTTGTTTTGTGTTTTTTCTTCTTTTTGTTCTTTATTTTCTTTTTTTTAAATTGTTTTTATGTGCATATTTTATCTTCACTTTTTCTTGTTGTTTGCTTTTTGTTTTATTTTTGAGTTTTTGTTACTTCAGTCCTCATTGACTGTTCTCATTTTTGAATGCTTGTTTGTTTGTTCTCTTGTGGTTTTTTTTCCCTGTGTGTGTTGTTGTTGCTGCTGTTTGCTGTGGTTTTTGCTATTTGTCTTGGGTTTTGTTTGTCTGTTTCTTTTCTTTTCTTTTTTTTTTCTCTGGCCACACTGTGTGGCTTGCAAGCTCTTGGATCCCTGGCCAGGGGTCGGGCCTAGTCTTCTGGGGTGGGAGCGCCGAGTCCAGGACACCTGACTTACAGAGAATTCCCGGGGCCCAGGGAACATTAATTGGTGACTGTGCTCCTGGAGGTATCTGTATCAACACAAAGACCCGGCTCCACCTAACTGCCTGCAGGCTCCAGTGCTAGATACCCCATGCCAAACAACCAGCAAGACAGGAACACAGCCCCACGCATCAACACACAGGCTACCTAAAATTGTATTATGCTCACAGACACCCCAAAACACGCCATCTGACATGATCCTGCCTTTCAGAGGGAAAAGACTCAGCTCCACCCACCAGAGCACAGGCACCAGTCCCTCCCAGCAGGAAGCCTAAACAAAGCCCCTGGACCAACCTCACTCACCAGGGGGCAGACAACAGAAGCAAGAGAAATTACGACCCAGCAGCCTGAGGAAAGGAGACCATAACCACAGTAGGTTACACAAAATGAGAAGACAGAGAAATATGTTGCAGACAAAGGAGCAAGGTAAGATCCCACAGGAGCAAATAAATGAAGAGGAAATAGGCAGTCTACCTGAAAAAGAATTCAGAGTAATGATAGTAAAGATGATCCAAGATCTCAGAAATAGAATGGAAGCATGGATCAAGAAGGTACAAGAAATGTTTAACAAGGACCTAGAAGAACTAAAGAACAATCAGTGATGAACAACACAATAACTGAAATGAAAAATACACTATAAGGAATCAATAGCAGAACAACTGAGGCAGAAGAACGGATAAGTGACCTGGAAGATAAAATAGTGGAAATAACTACCACAGAGCAGAATAAAGAAAAAAGAATGAAAAGAATTGAGGACAGTCTCAGAGACTTCTGGGACAACATTAAACACACCAACATTCGAATTATAGGGGTCCCAGAAGAAGAAGAGAAAGGGAAAGGGTCTGAGAAAATATTTAAAGAGATTATAGTCAAAAACTTCCCTAACATGGGAAAGGAAATAGTCAATCAAGTCCAGGAAGTGCAAAGAGTCCCATACAGGATTAATCCAAGGAGAAGCATGCTGAGACACATATTAATCAAACTAACAAAAAATAATACAAAGATAAAATATTAAAGGCAGCAAGGGAAAACAACAAATAACCTACAAGGGAATCCCCATAAAGTTATTAGCTGATTTTTCAGCAGAAACGCTGCAGGCCAGCGTTTCTGGCCAGAAGGGAATGGCAGGACATATTTAAAGTGATGAAAGGGAAAAACCTACAACCAAGATTACTCTACCCAGCAAGGATCTCATTCAGATTTGACAGAGAAATCAAAAGCTTTACAGACAAGCAAAAGCTAAGAGAATTCAGTGCCACCAAACCAGCTTTACAACAAATGCTAAAGGAACTTCTCTAGGCAGGAAACACAAGAGAAGGAAAAGACCTACAATAAAAAACCCAAAACAATTAAGAAAATGGTAATAGGAACATACATATCGATAATTACCTTAAATGTAAATGGATTAAATGCTCCAACCAAAACACATAGACTGGCTGAATGGATACAAAAACAAGACCTGTACATATGCTGTCTACAAGAGATGCACTTCAGACCTAGGGACACATACAGACTGAAAGTGAGAGAATGGAAAAAGATATTCCATGCAAATGGAAGTCAAAAGAAAGCTGGGGTAGCAATATTCATATCAGACATGATAGACTATAAAATGAAGACTATTACAAGAGACAAAGAAGGACACTTATAATGATCAAGGGATAAATCCAAGAAGAAGTTATAACAATTGTAAATATTTATGCACCCAACATAGGAGCACCTCAATACATGAGGCAAATGCTAACAGCCATAAAAGTGGAAATCGACAATAACACAATAATAGCAGTGGACTTTAATACCCCACTTACACCAATGGACAGATGGTCCAAACAGAAAATTGGTAAGAAAACACAAGTCAAATGACACATTAGACCAGACAGACTTAATTGATATTTATAGAACATTCCATCCGAAAGCAGCAGAATACACTTTCTTCTCAAGCGCACATGGAAAATTCTACAGGATAGATCACATCCTGGGTCACAAATCAAGCCTTGGTAAATTAAAGAAAACTGAAATTGTATCAAGTGTCTTTTCTGACCACAACGCTATGAGATAAGAAATCAATTACAGGAAAAAAAAACCCTGTAAAAAACACAAACGCACAGTGGCTAAACAATATGCTGCTAAATAACCAAGAGATCACTGAGGAAATAAAAAATACCTAGAAACAAATGACACTGAAAACATGATGACCCAAAACCTACAGGATGCAGCAAAAGCAGTTCTAAGAGGGAAGGTTACAGCAAAACAATCCTACCTCAAGAAACAAGAAAAATCTCAAACAACCTAACCTTACACCTAAAGCAACTAGAGAAAGAAGAACAAAGAAAACCCAAAGTTGGTAGAAGGAAAGAAGTCATAAAGATTAGAGTAGAAATAAATGAAATAGAAACAAAGAAAACAATAGCAAAGATCAATAAAACTAAAAGCTGGTTCCTTGGGCTTCCCTGGTGGCACAGTGGTTGAGAGTTCGCCTGCCGATGCAGGGGACACGGGCTCGTGCCGCAGTCTGGGAAGATCCCACATGCCGCGGAGTGGCTGGGCCCGTGAGCCATGGCCACTGAGCCTGTGCGTCCAGAGCCTGTGCTCCACAACCGGAGAGGCCACGACAGTGAGAGGCCCGCAAACCGCAAAAAAAAAAAAAAAAGCTGGTTCCTTGAGAAGATAAACAAAACTGATAAACCTTTAGCCAGACTCATCAAGAAAAGAGGGAGAGGACTGAAATCAATAAAAATAGAAATGAAAAAGGGAAGTTACAACTGATTCCACAGAAATACAAAGGATCATAAGAGAGTACTACAAGCAACTGTATGCCAATAAAATGGACAACCTGGAAGAAATGGACAAATTCTTAGAAAAGTACAACCTTCCAAGACTGAAGAAATAGAATATATGAACAGGCCAATCACAAGCACTGAAATTGAAACTGTGATTAAAAATCTTCCAACAAACAGAAGTCAAGGACAAATGGTTTCACTGGCAAATTCTACCAAACATTTAGAGAAGAGCTAACACCCACCCCCTTCAAACTCTTCAAAAATTTCCAGAGGGTGGAATACTTCCAAACTCATTCTACAGGGTTACCATCACCCTGATACAAAACCAAAAAAGATAACACAAAAAAAGCAAATTACAGGTCAATATCACTGGTGTACACAGACCCAAAAATCCTCAACAAAATACTAGCAAACCAAATCCAAGAACACATTAAAAGGATCATATACCATGATCAAGTGGGATTTATCCCAGTGATACAAAGATTCTTCAATATATGCACATCAATCAATGTGATACACCATATTAACAAATTGAGGAATAAAAATCCTATGATCATCTCAATAGATGCAGAAAAAGCTTTCAACAAAATTCAACACCCACTTATGATAAAAATGCTCCAGAGCGTGGGCATACAGTTAACCTACCTCAACATAATAAAGGCCATATATGACAAACACACAGCAAACGATATTCTCAATGGTGAAATACTGAAAGCATTTCCTCTAAGATCAGGAACAAGACAAGGGTATCCACTCTACCACTTTCATTCAACATAGTTTTGGAAGTCCTAGCCACAGCAATCAGAGAAGAAAAAGAAATAAAAGGAATACAAATCAGAAAAGAAGAAGTAAAACTGTCACTGTTTGCAGATGGCATGGTACTATACATAGAAAATCTTAAAGTTGCCACCAGAAAATTCCTAGAGCTAATCAATGCATTTTGTAAAGTTGCAGGGTACAAAATTAATACACAGAAGTCTCTAGCACTCCTATGCACTAACAACAAAATATCAGAAAGAGAAATTAAGGAAACAATACCGTTTACCACTGCAACAGAAAAGAATACAATATCTAGGAATAAACCTCCCTAAGGAGGCAACAGACCTATATGCAGAAAACAATAAGGTACTGATGAAAGAAATCAAAAATGACACAAACAGATGGAGAGATACACCATGTTCTTGGATTAGAAGAATAAATATTGTCAAAAATACTATACCCAAAGCAATCTACAGATTCAATACAATCCCTATCAAATTACCACTGACATTTTTCACAGAACTACAACAAAAACTTTTACAATTTTTATGCAAACACAAAAGACCACAAAGAGCCAAAGCAATCATGAGAAAGAAAAACGGAGCAGGAGAAATCAGGCTCCCTGTCTGCAGACTATACTACAAAGCTAAAGTAATCAAGATGGCATGGTACTGGCACAAAAACAGAAATATAGATCAATGGTACAGATTAGAAAGCCCAGAGATAAACCCATGCACCTATGGTCAACTAATCTATGACAAAGGAGGCAAGAATACACAGTGGAGAAAAGACAATCTCTTCAATAAGAGGTACTGGGAAAACGGGACAGCTGCGTGTAAAAGAATGAAATTAGAACACTCCCAAACACCATACACAAAAATAAATTCAAAATGTATTAAAGGGCTTCCCTGGTGGCACAGTGGTTGAGAGTCTGCCTGGCGATGCAGGGGACGCAGGTTCGTGCCCCTGTTCGGGAAGATCCCATATGCCGTGGAGTGGCTAGGCCCGTGAGCCATGGCCACTGAGCCTGCGCGTCCGGAGCCTGTGCTCCGCAACGGGAGAGGCCACAACACTGAGAGGCCCGTGTACCACAAAAAAAAAAAAAAAAAAAAAAATGTATTAAAGGCCTAAATGTAAGACCAGACACTATAAAACTCTCAGAGGAAAACAGAGGAAGAACACTCTTTGACATAAATTGCACCAAGATCTTTTGTGACCCATCTCCTAGAATAATGAAAATAAAAACAAAAATAAATGGGACCTAATGAAACTTGAAAGCTTTTGCACAGCAAAGGAAACCATAAACAAGGTGAAAAGACAACCCTCAAATGGGAGAAAATATTTGCAAACAAAGCAACTGACAAAGGATTAATCTCCAAAATATACAAGTAGCTCATGCAGCTCAATATCAAAAAACAAACAACCCAATCCAAAAATGGACAGAAGACCTAAATAGACATTTCTCCAACGAAGATATACATATTGTCAACAAACACATGAAAGGATGCTCAACATCACTAATCATTAGAGAAATGCAAATCAAAACTACAATGAGGTATCACCTCACACCACTCAGAATGGCCATCATCAAAATATCTAAAAACAATAAATACTGGAGAGGGTGTGGAGAAAAGGGAAGAGAACCCTCCTACACTGTTGGTGGGAATGTAAATTGACAGCCACTATGGAGAACAGTATGGAGGTTCCTTAAAAAACTAAAAATACAACTACCATATGACCCAGCAATCCCACTACTGGGCATATACCCTGAGAAAACCATAGTTCAAAAAGGGTCATGTACCACAGTGTTCATTGCAGCACTATTTACAACAGCCGGGACACTGTGTCCACCGAAAGATGAATGGACAAAGAAGATGTGGCACATATATACAATGGAATATTACTCAGCCATATAAAGAAAGGAAATTGAGTTATTTGTAGTGTGATGGATGGACCTAGAGTCTCTCATACAGAGTGAAGTAAGCCAGAAAGAGAAGAACAAATACCGTATGCTAACACATATATATGGAATCCAAAAAAAAAAAAAAATGGTTCTGACAAACCTAGGGGAAGGGCATGAATAAAGACGCAGACCTAGAGAATAGACTTGAGGACATGGGGAGGGGGAAGGGTAAGCTGGGACGAAGTGAGAGAGTGGCGTGGACATATATACACTACCAAATGTAAAATAGATAGCTAGTGGAAGCAGCCACATCACATGGGGAGACCAGCTCAGTGTTTTGTGACCACCTAGAGGGGTGGGATAGGGAGGGTGGGAGGGAGACGCAAGAGGGAGGGGATATGGGGGTATATGTATACATATAGCTGATTCACCTTGTTATACAGAAGAAACTAACACACCATTGTAAAGCAATTCTACTCCAATAAAAATGTTTAAAAAAAAAGAATATTTACTTGATGTGAATATTGTGGACTACAGAGAATACTCTATTAAATACTCTATTAAAAGTATCAATTTTTAAAAAATTGCTAACCATAAATACAATTTTAAAGAACATGACAATAATGAAAAAATCAAAATATAAGACCACATAAAAATAATGTTTTCAGAAATAGAAAGTGGTATATTTTAATATATCTAGTTGCATTATTGTAACATTTAAATAATCAATATAAACACTTTTAAAATATTTTCATTTAAGGTACAATGGCACAAAAACAGAAATATAGATCAATGGAACAGGACAGAAAGCCCAGATATAAACCCATGTACGTGTGTTCAATTAATCTATGACAAAGGAGGCCAGAATAAAAAATGGAAAAAAGACAGTCTTTTCCATAAGTGGTGCTGGGAAAACTGTGCAGCTACATGTAAAAGAATGAAATTAGAACATTCTCTAACACCATACACAAAAATAAACTCAAAATGGATTAAAGGCCTAAATGTAAACTTGGATACTATAAAACTCTTAGAGGAAAATATAGGCAAAATACTTGTTGACATAAATCGCAGCAATATCTTTTTCCATCCATCCACTAGAGTAATGGAAATAAAAACAAAAATAAACAAATGGAACCTAATTAAAATTAAAAGCTTTTGTACAACAAAGGAAACCATAAACAAAACAAAAAGACAACTTACAGAATGGAAGAAAATATTTGCAAATGATGCAGCCAACAAGGGATTGATCTCCAAAATATATTTACAAACAGCTCATGCAGCTCAATATCAAAAAAACAATCTAATCAAAAAATGGGCAGACTATCTAAATGGACGTTTCTCCAAAGAAGATATACTAATAGACAAAAGGCAGATGAAAAGGTGCTCAACTTCACTAATTATTAGAGAAAAGCAAATCAAAACTACAATGAGGTATCACCTCACACTGGTCAGAATGGCCGTCATCAAAAAGACTACAAATAATAAATGTCCATTGACAGATGAATGGATAAAGAAGATGTGGTGTATACACACACACACACACACAAACACACACACACACAATGGAATATTACTCAACCATAAAAAAAGAATGGAATAATTCCATTTGCAGCAATATGGATGGACCTAGAGATTATCATACTAAGTAAATTAAGTCAGACAGAGAAAGACAAATATCCTATGATATCGCTTATATGTGGAGTCTTAAAAAAATGATACAAATGAACTTATATACAAAAGACAAATAGACCCACAGACAGGAAACAAACTTATGGTTACTGAAGGGGATAAGAGGGGAGGGATAAATTAGGTGTTTGGGATTAACACGTACACACTACTATATATAAAATAGATAACCAATAAGGACCTACTGTATAGCACAGTGAACTATACTCAATATTTTGTAATAATCTATAAGGGAAGAAAAACTGAAAAAGAATACATATATATATATATATATATATATATATATATATATATATAAAACTGAATCACTTTGCTATACACCTGAAACTAATACAACCTTGTAAATCAACTATGCTTCAATAAAAAATAAATTAAAAAATTTTAAAAAATGTTTATTTAAGGAGCACATATTATTTTTATAAATAATTTTACCTTTGAAAATTTGTTTGAATAAATTTTTAATGTGTCCATTGACATAATAAAACTGATTTTCTGGTTGATAATTCATTGCCTCCACTCATTTTCAAAAGTGTCCTACTTGTAAATAATAAATCGTATGACCAACAATATTCATTTCACTCCTAGGAAACATCTTTGGTGGTCCAGCAAAATAATGGACAAAAAAGTCATTCATAAACTTCAGTAGGGATTGGGTTTGGCCCTTGACCTACCATGTATATGCATAATCTCCAGACTCAATATAAAATGATCTAGCATTTCAAATACATTTCTGGTTGACTCTGTGGAACTGTCCTCAACCTATTATACTGCCAATTTTTGTGGTTTAATAGAGATTTCTATGAGGGTAGTATTTAACCATACTTCTTTACAGCTGCTGTTTCTCATCTTCTAAGCACTATCAGTGAACAGGATAAACTTAATCTACTGGCTCTGAAGCTGTCATATTGCTAGGGTGGTATGCTTGGCCTCTTCTGCCACAGGGCAGATAATTTAGTCATTAAATGCCTTTCCTTGGAAGCAGTATCCCTTCTATTCAGGATAATAGAAGGAGTATTCCAACATCCCAGTGACACTCCTGGGAGCAGAGTCCTGACTTCAGATGGAGAAATTGGGTATCAGGACACTTTGTGGACAGACCTAGTCTAGAAGAACTAGATTCTTCCTTAGCTTAAGGCTTCTCCAGTGTGGATGGGTATTGCCAAGTGACACTCACTACTGGAAGGACTATTGATGTATAAAACAAAGCCTATCAATCTCTATAAACAGGTATTATGTGAAAAAAACTGTTTTGAATATTATTAATATTTACTGTCATTCATAGACTCTTCTGGTTGAAAACCCATGACCACATTGTACTTAGAAAACTTGAACCAGTGACTGTAAGGGTCAATTTTGATCCAAGCCTATTCAAACTCCACATGTCCCTACAATGTTGAAATTAATGTTTTCAGTATGGCTCTGTAGGTCACCCTATCCTGTTTGACTGAGTTGACAACTGCTATATTTGGGCCATATATTCCAATCTGGTCCCACACTAAGCTACCCAAGAGCTGTCTATCACCAAGACCAATTTGGAACCTTTAAAACTTTTGTTCTTCAAAGTAGTGGGTAGAGGGAGGGGGAAGGGAAATATAGGGGTAGGGGATTAATAGATACAAACTACTATGTATAAAATAAGCTACAAGGATATATTGTATAACACAGGGAATATAGCCAGTATTTCATAATAACTATAAATGGAGTATAACCTTTAAAAATTGTGAATCACTATATTGCACACCTGAAACTTATGTAATATTGTATATCGACTATACTTCAATTTAAAAAATTTGTTCTTTATGTATTATATGTATTATATCTACCATAGCCCGGGAAAATCACTGTCAACTTGGAATCTCATTTATGCCAGACAAGAGGGACTGACTTACTTGATAACTTAAACCCTGTCAGTGTCTTCTCTGCTAGGTTGCAAAGCTAGTATTGGTGTAGCCTCTGTATAAAGCTCAAGTCTTTATAATTCATCCTGAATGTGCAACTTTCTGAATATAAAACTTTTCCTGGACTTTAAGGCTTGCTTGGAAGGATTTCCCCTGAAGACTGTGCCTCTCAACTTCTGAATGTGATAAAATATATTAATACCTCCAACCAGGACAACTGGAGGACACCTTGCCTCTTGTTACTTACCCAAGTGATAATAGACAAGGGGCCTTTATAAGCTACCTATTTATCTTAGCTTATTTTTCCCTACCTTTTTACCAAGGTTGTTGGTATTCTCCAAAAAAAAAAAAAAAAAAATTAAAAAAATAAAGCTTCAGTAACTCAACAATTTAATTATTAAGAGGAATTCTGTGTTAAATGTCCTATTGCGTTTCTTTGATAATAAGTTAAGAAGTTTAAGGAATGATTAATCCATCTTACTGTAAATGTAAATGTTTACTCAAATTGCTGAGATTTATCTTCTGTCAGGGTTCAAAAGCAAGAACGATTCTGTAATAGACTACTGTTTTATTAGCATATATGTTTAGTTTGTTGCTAAATAGAATAAGCTTAATGTTATTTATTTATTTGCTTGTTTATTCATTTTTATATACTGAAATGTGACTACTCTAACGGATGTTTCAAGGGGATGCTCAGTTCTTAAAATTTTTTAGCATATTTCATCAACTGACACACGGCTTTGAGTAGTAAGCTCAGCGTTGTGTGAAGAGCACTATATTTGTGGGGTCTTAGCATACGTGAAAACCACAGGAAAGCAGTTTATTCTGTTTCTACAAGTGTATCTAAAAGACAGAACTAAATGTGACATGTGGTTGATTTGAACAAAAGTGAAGTTTGCTTTGATGATAACATCAGTCTTAAAAAAAAAACCACCTTACTTATTGATCTAATATCTTTGTTGTTTCTGTTGATCTTAACTAACAATAACAAAGTTATTAAGTTTCTTTTAGTGTATTAAAAGAAACGGTTTGGGAGCTGATTTATTTTGTTAAAAAAATTGTACTTAAAAAAATATTGTTTCTATCATGTACTCTATTTCAATAAAATTTCTTATTGAAATTTCTATTGTAAGGTAATTTTTACCTGCATGGAGATTCTGCAAGTCATTCCGAATTAAAGTAATACTTCTGCATTTATTTGACAGTTGATTTTTTTATTGGAATTATGGTGTGATTCCTTAGAACAATTTCTATGCAAAACACTTCCAATTCTTCAGGGCCTATAGTACGACACAGTAGGAGGGCTAAAACAACTAAGGAACTTGAAAAGTCAGTACACTGAATTAGAAAGAAAAAAGAAGAAAATAAAAGCAAAATTCAGAACACTGAAAACAACATTTACATCATAAATTTTAGGGTAGGATGCAACAAACACTGTTGTGTGGGATCTTGTTTGTGAAAGACAGTGATAAAATAGAGCACATATGATTTCTGAATCTTAAACTAAGGAAAAACAATGTATTTTCTATTTCTTTGGGATTGCCTTTAACATTTTTTTGTTTTGAATCACGCTTTAATACCTTATCAAACAGCAGTATAAGCAGTCTGAATAATATAGTCAACAACATCTAATTGAAAATGAGATTTTACGATGTTAATATGGTAATAGATTCATTCAATTCAGGAAATCCTTAGGTCTGTTGCTCACAAAATATAGCAGCACAGGATCATGACTGTGTAATTTAAGGTCATAAAAGGCATCTGGTCTCAATCTCCAGCATATAAAGTAATCTAATTTGTTCATTGAAGAGTTGCTTTCCTTATTGCCTTGGAAGTATCACATATTTTTTGTAATTAAAGATAAATAATATATCCTTTTTTGCACAAGCGAAAAAATATTTTCAGTACTTTATTTTTAAAAAACTCTGTAAAAGGCATGTATTATTTCCTAAATAATCAATGTTATTAAGAATATTTTTTTAAAAGGTCACTTTTTTTTTACTTAAATAGTCTCTTCCTGGATGTCAAGTAATTTAAATACTTGAATAAATTTTAAATTTTTGAAAGTAACTGATTTATTTCTCTTCAGTGAAATGTATGACATGCTCACACTTTTCCTTTTTTTTCATTCTGACTGTATACAAAATATAATCATAAAGACATGAGACATATATTTAAATATATACCAATGTTTATATATAAAATAAGTTCTGTACTTAAAAGAGGCTATCTTTGAAGGCTCTGTACCCCTTCTAAAGAAAATTTCTTTGTTCAAAATATTTTTTTAGTTCCTTGGAAATAACATCTAAATCAGTGATGTGTGCTAGTTTTGTCATTCACATTTTCAGGAAGCAAAGTTCTGCACAACCTTAGGTTATTTCTATGAATCAGATTCATTTCAAAAAATGAGAGTTGGTGGGCTTCCCTGGTGGCGCAGTGGTTGGGAGTCCGCCTGCCGATGCGGGGGACGCTGGTTTGTGCCCCAGTCTGGGGGGATCCCACGTGCCGCGGAGCGGCTGGGCCCGTGGGCCATGGCCCCTGGGCCTGCACATCCGGAGCCTGTGCTCGGTGGCGGGAGAGGCCACAGCAGTGAGAGGCCCGCGTACCACAAAAAAAAAAAAAAAAAAAAAAAATGAGAGTTGGAGACCACTGAGCACCTTACAAAGAATGTATCACTGGCTCCCCCTGCACTGCACCCCCCCCACATGTCCAAAAGAGAAATTTCACAAATTACTTTGAGACTAGAATCTTTGTTCGACAAACTGGAAAGTTCTGCTATGTGATCATTTTAAAGCCTTTCAATGTAAAGTTTTCACAGACTCATTTAAAAGAAAAAAGCTAACAAAGAAACTAACAAAACAATACCTACTACACTAAAAAGTTATTCTAATATTTGAAGCTGATTATTTTTAAAATGAACCACACTTCATATTTTAATGCTTAAGAGTAAACATTTCCATTTCCATCAGTAAGTGATTATTATTCCACATGAGAAACATGATTTCTTACAATTAAGAGTAGCTTTTAAAGAAGATTTTAAAATGTTTTTCAATAAATAAGAGAATCAGACTGTTTAAATATTTTACTAACAATAATGGCATTCAATTTACCTTTGTTTTTTTTTTTTTTTTTTTTTGGCGGTACGCAGGCCTCTCACTGTTGTGGCCTCTCCCGGTGTGGAGCACAGGCTCCGGATGCGCAGGCTCAGTGGCCATGGCTCACGGGCCCAGCCGCTCTGCGGCATGTGGGATCTTCCCGGACCGAGGCACGAACCCGTGTCCCCTGCATCGGCAGGCGGACTCTCAACCACTGCGCCACCAGGGAAGCCCCAATTTACCATTTTTAAATACAAACTCTTAAAAATCAATTTAAAAACACTTTATTTCTTTAAGAATATCTGAAACACCTTAAATTTTTAGTAACTGCTACTGAGGGGCAAACACCGTTCAAAGGTGATGGCATTCTGAATGCAAAATATCGTTCAGGGACATGTGAGTACAGACTCTAATAGTTTTCCCATGTAAGGATGTTCCCTTGTTGATTTTCATCCAAAACTGAAGGAACCCAGCACTTAATATTATCAGCATACATTCTGTATTATTCATGTGAATATTCCCTGAATGGAGATCCACATGCTGAATATAAAATGGCAATATAAAAATAACAATTCAACTTACAGATCTGGTGTGAAGATATTTTGCACAACTGTGTCACTGGAAACTGCATGTCCTTTCAAAGTCCCCTGGAAGCCAAAAGTGGCTTTGCTAAATATCTTGCATCTGCGGCCATTGTATTTCCAGAAAAATTTGGAATCTTTGGTAAAATAAACAGGAAATTTATGTTAATGTTTAGAGTAAGTAAGTATCTGTAATTTTCATGTTAATCTACAATTCTCTATTCTAAGGGTTCAGTGGATTATACAGTATTATAGGGAAACAGCATCCTCCCAATACTATTTCTCCTTAAGGGTTTGAAGTTCAGATATGATGAATTTCTTGACAGTGTGAGGAGTGATTAAGTGGAATTTTCTGGTGCCTCGGACTTCTGCATCCTTCTCTTCCCCTTGAATTCTCTGCAGCTGTAGGTGCTTAAGCAGTTCACCTATATCATTTATCAGAAACAGTAGCTGTTGTACCCCATAGAAATATTAGTTCACAATCCAAACAATGAAACACTTGAGGAGTAAAATTATACTGAAAGAAGAAAAATATTAACTGCAAAATGGGTACAGATGGACTAAACTTTCTAAATTAGCAATATAAATGTAGTAAAAGACATAAGGGAATATATTAGGAATACAAGAGAAAAATAAGAACTAGTAATAAAAGAACAAAGGGGAAATATTAATATGAAAATGTAATAGTAGATGACCCAAGATAAATAGTAGGATGTACACAACTGAAGAAACATGTGTGAATTTAAAAACCAGGTTGAGAAACTCTCCTGATAGGAAACAGAAAAGAATTAAAATTATAAAGGGAAAGGTAAAAACATATGAAAGAAAGATGTAGAAATTCCAAAATCCAAATAATAGGAATCCTGGATAAAGAAAAATAAAAATTAGAAATATTTGAAGAAATATTGCATACATATTTCATGAAAGATAATTCTGAAATATATCTATAGATTTAAAAGGAGCAATAAACAATGCCAGATTGAAAAATCCATTGGGTGACAGAGATTAATAAAGAAAAACAAAGTTTTACCAAAATTTAGTAAAACTGAATACCCAAGACAAAGAAAAATTTGTAAAGATCTTTTAATGAGAAGGAATAGATCCATAGATAGCATTAGAGGCCTTAACTAAAGAATTTTCAAGATGAAATAATGGACGATTTTTAATGATTCAAAGAATAGAAAATTTAAACAGGAAATTTGTCATTCTCAATGAAATTATCATTAAAATGTGAGATCATATTTAAAATAGTTTTAGGTATCACAAGACCACAGAAAATTTGCCACATAAAACCCACATAAAACAAATTTTCAGTAAATTATTTAAATAAGAAGAGAAAAAAATCTCTAGTTATTACTGTAAGACATATGGCACTAATTTTGAACAAATATCTTTATTAAATTGGCTATTTAAGAATAAAGAAATAAAAATATACGTACATACCTAAGAGGAAAGACAGCATATGCATAATAAACCAGCCTTAAAATTTATAAAATATTAACACAGTAGCAATATGAGCGGTAGGTGAGACTCCAGGACACGAGAGAATGAGAAAATTCTCAGCTTTTAACCATTATATAGATCATTTCTTAAGGTTTGTTGTTTAAAGAGAAACAAACTCAAAGAAAATGGAATGTTTGAATGTATAAAGATAGAATAAAGCTATAATTAAATATTAATAACGCCAAAAGCTGGTGTAGGTATACAGATACAATCACATTTAATAATAAAATTGCCAAAAACTATAACAATTCTGAGTACGTACTGCAGCAGATACCAGATGATGCCACCAGATCCTTCATCCTCCTTACCAAAACACTCATTTCCCAGCTCTTGGGAATATCAGTAGCTAACAGCTTTCAGGTGAGTCCATCATCTTATTATTACCCTCAACTGAGGAGTGTTGCCTTGTTTGAAGTCACGCTCACTTCCAATGACTGGTCAAGGCAAGAATATAAAGGCCTGGTTTCCTTTCCCAGTTTGTATCTACCCTGGAGGGCTCATCCCTCAGAGCTCCTTTTGGGATTGACTTTGTTCTTTGTTGTGACTGCATCACAGCCTACCTTCTTCCTCTGCTAAATACTTAGTTCAGCCCTCCACAGACAATAATAGTAAGAGTAATTCCTGAGTGGTAATCTCCATCTCACAGTCTCCTTTCTAGGGGACCTGAATTGCAACACCTGGTGCCTGGATTATTGCCAGAAAGCAGAAACTAAGGTGGTATTTTGGAACAGATCACCTGCAGCTCATCTAGCAAGGAGACCATCACTGGTGGAAGATGGAACACCGATAGCACCTGGCACATGGAGGCATGCCAGTGTTTACAACTTTCACTCATGGTGAACTGGAATGGTGTACCGTAGAAGGACATGCCCTAACTAGGGTAATGTATCAGGCATATGATAAGTATAGACAAAATAACAGTTATAAGAATAGTGTAAGTAGATGGCTGTTTCTGGGGGCAATGAATTCTTGAAAGAGACGCAACCAAAGGCTGAGAGTAAGTAACACAATTGAAGGGTAAGTGTGAAACTAAAAGGGCCTTATTAGCAGCATTAAAAAAGTATTTCATTTCCTGCTAGAAGAGGGGAGAACAAGTTTAGCACTGAACCTACAGCCAAGAGTAGCAGAGCTTGAGGTACATTTGACTTCTCAACCCAAACAAGTCTGCTGTGCCAGGGTCAAGCCCCTCACTGAAAAGAGTTGGACCCTAAGTATGATATGGGAGACATCTAAATTGATACACTTGAAAATCTTGAATCTCCATATTCCCTTGAGTCCTCTGGGCATGCAGAAGAGGCCCACTCTTTCCTGTTAAAGCCTATCACTCCCACTTTCCTTGATGATTATACAGAGGCCTCTGCCTTGCAAGCAACAGTTGTCCCCTTCAGAATTTATCTCTACCACTCAGGCTGACCTCTAAACCAAAAACTGGAGTTAAGTTTTATTACGAGCTGGCCAGAGAAATGCTGGGTCTCCTTCAGAAGAAAGAACATATCCCAAAGGAGCTGCATGGCTGCATGGTCTAGGCAATGTACACCAGAAAGAGCCAGAAAGGTACTTCTTGAACTATATCCTGATTGTGCTAGATGAAGGGTATAGGAGGGCTGTACATAAACTTGAATAAGAAAGAGTATATTTCCCAGAGTATATAATTTAACATCCAATGGAGGACCCTGGAAAAGGTACTAACTTGCTGCTAACATGACTCTTAGAAGTTTGGAAAAGTTCACTTGGGTCACAGGAAGTGAAATAGAAATGCCAGAACTGCCATGACAGAGAGAGGAAGAAGGTATCAAAGTCTCTGAGAAGAGGACATGCTAGAGTGGTGTGCTATATAAGGATGGGAATATCACCAGATAATCTTATTATATGAGGAGCTCAGATAATATTCTGTTTATCAGAGCAGCAAGGAATGCTCTAGTAAGATAGGCAACTGTATCACTGTGAAGCTCAGTGGTAGCTATCCTCATCAGCCAACGCTGATGCCAGGAGATTCTGTTACTGAAATGACCTACCTGAAACAATGAGGATGACAGCTTCCAAAATAAGAGACCACGTGATGGTGCTTAAACATCAGAGGCAAGGTTGGCACAATTATTTGAATAAACAGCAAAGTCAGAGTGACAGCAAGGGTGGCCTGATCTACAGAGATTTATAGAGGTAGTTATTGGAGTGTGACATCCTTAGAGGCAAGAAAGATGAACAGCAAATAAGGTCATTGACCAATTTATAAAACTACAATAAATAAAAGATGGATAATCAACAGACAGACCCACTACAGGTCATGATTCTTTGCCTAGTTCCTGAAGCAGAACTAGTTTTTAGAACAGAAACCCCTTGACTGAAGGAGAATCTGGTTGCCAGAATAAAGGCTTCCGTAACAAGGGAATACAGTAATTATTCTCCTAGTCTTTCCCCCAAAAGGTCTATGTCATTTTACTTAGGTAACTGTGCACTGGGAAAAGAAACATTCAAATAATTCATGTACTCTTGGACATGAGGACTGAGTCTTTATTGATACTTGGAGACCTGATATATCATCACACAACCTCTGTTGCAGAAGGAGTATATAGGGACCAGGTAATAAATGGAGTTCTGTCCCATTCAGGCTTAGAATGTTCACTAAGTTCAAGGACCCACCTAACAGTCATTTTCTTACTCCCCAAATGTATGATATAAATGGACATACTTGGGCAGTGGCATAAATCCCATATTAGTTTTTTTTTTCCTCCCTCAGGAGTAAGACCTATTAGACTGAGGGGCCTCTAAAACTTCCTCCACCACCTTCCCCCAACCAGCCAGCTGAGATAGTAAAATACATAGATATAGACACAGATATATGCTCATATAAGTGCATATATAAAACATCTGGGGGGAATGCAAGTGATAAGCACCATATATATACTATATATATATATATATATATATATATATATATAGAGAGAGAGAGAGAGAGAGAGAGAGAGAGAGGGAGAGAGAGAGAGAGAGAGGGAGAGAGAGTATATACATATACACACATAAAGGTTTCAGTTGTTGTGGTTCCCATCATACTTCAGTTTATTCAACAGTCTGGACCCTCAACACCCAGACAGATTCTAGATGATGTGTTAGTGAAGTATAACAAATTCAACCAAGTATCAGCCCTAATTGTAGTTGTTCATACAGGTATACTTGCTAAACCAAATTAACATAGTCACAGTACACGTGGCCATTAATCTGGAGAATGCATTCTCTTTCATCCCTATCAGAAAGAGTTCACTTTTATTTGGAATCAAAGCTCTCCTACCCACTGTTATAAAATGGTCAAAGTAGGACTGGACCATCTGGATATGGTGCAAAACACCATATTGGTCACCTATATCAATAATATCATGTTAATTGGACTAGATTATAAAAAAGTGGCAAGTACTTTGCAGGTGCTTATAAGGCATATGCCCTCCACAGGGTAGAAGATAAACTCCATGAGGATTCAAGTTCTTGGCATATCAGTAAAGTTTGAAAGGGTCCATTCGTTTGGGGCATGTTGAGGCTTCTTCTCCAATGTGAAGAACAAATGCTTTCATCTTACACATTCCACTACTACCAAAGTAGCACAGTGCCCCGTATGCTACTTTGGGTTCTGGAACCAACATATAACATGCAAATAGCAACCACAAGAGAACTGTAGTAGTAATACAAATAATAAATAGACATTTAAAAATATTACTTAAGGTAAAGTGGCTTGTTTTATAATGATAAAAGGGTCAATCCATCACAAAGATATAGTCATTGTAAACATATATGCATCTGCTAACCCAATACCAAAAAGATGAAGAAAAAACTGGCAGAAATGAAAGGAGAAATGGACAATTCAGCAACAATAGTTGAAACTTCAGTACCCCATGTTCCATAATGGATGGAACAACTATATAGAAGAAGATAAACAATAAAATAAAAGACTTGGACAACACTACAATCCAAATATACCTAACAAATAATGGGATTTATCCCAAAATGCAATGATGGTTCAACATACAATAATCAATTAAAGTAATACACTTTATCAACAGAATAAACAAAGAAAACACCTGATCATTTTAATTATTGCAGTAAAAGCATTTGACAAAATCCAAAACCCTTTCATGATTAAAAACAGAAACTCCACAAGTCAGGAATAGAAGGGTACTTCTTCAACCTGTTTAAGGGTACCTATAAAATATCCACAGCTAGCATCATACTTGATGATATAACAGTTAAAGCTTTCCCACTGAAAATAAGAACAAGACAATGATGCCTACAGTTGCCACTTCTAGTCAACCTTGTATGAGAGGTATAAGCCAGGGCAATTAGACAAGAAAAATAAATACAAAGACATCCAGATTGGAAAGAAAGACATATAACTATCTCTATTTGCAAATGACATGATCTTGTATACAGAAAAATTCCAAGGAATACAATAAAAGGCTTTCAGAACTAATAAACAAGTTAAGCAAAGCTACAGAATAAAATATCAATATATGAAAATCAATAACATTTCTATACATTTGTAATGAAAAATTTTAAATGGAATTAACAAAAATTCCATTTATAATAGCATCAAAAGTAATAAAATGCTTAGGAATAACTTTAACGAAAGAAGTGCAAAACTTGTACCCTCTAAACTACAAAATATTTGGAATAGACATTTTAAAAGATTTAAATAAATGGTATAACATGATCATAGATTAGAAGACTTAATATTGTTAATTGTCAATACTCCCCACATTTATCTATGATTTCAAGGCAATCCCTATCAAAATCCAGCTGACTTCTTTGTAGAAATTAATAAATTGATTCTAAAGTTTATACCAAATTGCTCAGGACCCAAAATAGCCAAAATAAACTTGAAAAAGAATAACAAAGGTTCACTCACACTTGTAAACTTCAAAGCTTATTACAAAGTAACAGTAATCAAGATAGTGTTGTACTGTATTAGGATATATAAATAGATCAATGGAATGTAATTAATAGTCCAGAGATAAACTCACATGTCTATATTCAACTGATTTTCAACAAGTTTACCAAGACCATTCAATGGAGAAAGAATAGTGTTTTCAACAAATGGTACTGGGGCAACTGGACAGCCACATACAAATGAATGAAGTTGAACACTTACCTCCTACCATATACAAAAATTAACTCAAAATAGGTCAAAGACATATAAGTAAGAGCTAAAACTACAAAACACTTAGGAGAAAGCACAGGGGTAAATCTTCCCTGGATTTGGCAATGGATTGTTAGATATGTCACCAAAAGCACAAACAGTAAATTAAATACATATATATGTATAAATAAATAAAATGAGCTTCATCAAAGTTAAAAACTTTTGTGCTTCAAAGAACACCATCAAAAAGTGAAAAGGCAACCCACAGAATGGAAAAAAAATATTTGCAAATCACATATCTGATAAGCAACAGTTATCTAGTATATATAAAAGCCTCATACAGCTCATTAATAATAAAGAAAAACTGTACAATTTAAAAATTGCAAAGAGACAGATCCAAAAAAATATTACTGTTATTTATGTCAAAGAGTGTTCTGCCTATGTTTTCCTCTAGGACTTTTATAGTATCCAGTCTTACATTAAGGTCTCTAATCTATTAGGGAAACAAAAGCAAAACTAAACAAATGGGATCTAATTAAACATAAAAGCTTTTGCACAACAAAGGAAACCATCCACAAAATGAAAAGACAACCAACCGAATAGGAGAAGATATTTGTAAATGATATGACTGATAAAGGATTGATATCCAATATATATAAACAGCTCATACAACTCAACATACAATAAAACAAACAAACTAGATTAAAAAATGGGCAGAAGAACTAAATAAAAATTTTTCCAAAGAGGAAATGCAGATGGCCTACAGGCACATGAAAAGATGCTCAATATCACTAATCATCAGGGAAATGCAAATCAAACCCACAATGAGTTATCACCTTATACCTGTCAGAATGGTTATCATCAAAAGAACACAAATAACAAATGTTGGCAAGGATATAGAGAAAAGGGAGTCCTCACACACTGTTGGTGGGAACGTAAATTGATGTAGCCACTGTGGAAAGCAGTATGGAGGATTCTCAAAAAACTAAAAATAGAACTATCGTAGGACTCAGCAATTCCACTCCTAGGTTTATATCCAAAAAAACTCAAAAAAACAAAACCAAAAACATTAATTTGAAAAGATACATACATCCTAATGTTCACAGCAGTATTATTTACAATTGCCAAGGGTATGGAAGCAAACTAAGTGTCCATCAGTAGAGGAATGGATAAAGAAGATGTGGTATATATATACAATAGAATACTACTCAACCATAAAAAGAATGAAATTTTGCCACTTGCAGCAATATGGATGGTCTTGGGGGACATTATGCTAAGTGAAGTAAGTCAGACAAAGACAAATATTGTATGATATCACCTATAAGTGGAATCTAAAGAATGCAACAAACTTGTGAATAAAACAAAAAAGAAGCAGACTCTCAGATACAGAGAGCAAACTAGTCATTACCAGTGGGGAGAGGGAAGTGGGGAGGGGCAATACAAGGGTGGGGGAAAAAAGGGTTTTTATGGGATTATATGAAATGATGTGTATGAAACTTTTGAATTTTTTTTTTGAATTTTATTTATTTTTTAATGCAGCAGGTTCTTATTAGTTATCCATTTTATACATATTAATGTATATATGTCAACCCCAGAAACTTTTGAAAATTTTAAAGCACTATGGAATTTAAAGAATCTTGCATTCAATAAAAATATTTTTTAAAAATATAAATAAATAAACAATTGCAAAGAATCTGAACGAATATTTATCCAAAGAAGATATAAGAAAGGCCAATAAACATACAGAAAGGTGCTCAACATTATTAGTTACCAGGGAAATGCATATCAAAATCACAATGTGATACCACTTCACACCCACTATGATGGGTATAATCCAAAAAGGGGAAAATAATGTGTTGGTTAGGATGTGGAAAAATGGGAACCATCATCCACTGCAGGTGAGAATGTAACAAATCTGACAGTTTCTCAAACAGTCAAATATAGAGTTACCATATGACCCAGCAATTCCACTCCTAGCTATAGATCCAAGAGAAATTAACATTCATGGCAGTATTATTTATCTTGGTGAAAAGGTGGAAACAACTCAAATATCCATAAACTCATAAATGGATAAACAAAAGTGGTATATCCATAAAATGAAATATTACTCGGTCGTTAAAAGGAATTAAGTACTGATACATGCTACCACATAGATGAACCTTCAAAACATTATGCTACTTGAAAGAATCCAGTTACAAAATATCACATATTATATGATTCCTTCTATATTAAATGTCCACAATAGACAAGCCTATAGACACAGAAAGTAGACTAGTGGTTGCTTAAGGCTTGGGGAGATGGGTGAATAGAGGGGTAATAGCTAAAGGGTACATGGTTTCTTTTTTTACTGTGGTAAGAAACATATAACACAAAAATTTACCACTTTAACCATTTTAAATGTATAGCACAGTGGTGTTAACTATATGCACTATGTTGTGCAACAGATCTCTAAAACTTTTTCATCTTGTAAAACTGAAATTCTATATCCACTGATATCCATTAGAAAAGAACTGTCTCTTCCCCCTTCCTCTTCCCCATGCAAAACCTGTCTATTTTCTAATAGTTTGACTACTTCAGATACCTCATACATGGTTTCTTTTTGAGGAGATGGAAATGTTCTAAAACTGACTGTGGTGATTTTGCACATATCATTGTTGAATATTCACATCAAATTGTATATTTTGATTAGGTAGATTGTATGGTATGTGAAGTAAATCTGAATAAAGCTGCTAAAAAAACTGGAATATTAGCAAGGGAGGCTAAGCAAGGCACTCAGAGTACCTCCAAATCCTCCCAAATAGCACCATCTTATTTTTCAGAGTCCTATTTTTATCCCTATATCTTTCACTTAAGAAACATGGTGAGGCTATGCAATCAATCTGTATTGTAATTCAATAACCCACAGAAATAGACTTTGTACATGATTTTTTCTTGTGCTAATCTGAAATCTTTGAGTTAAAGTCTTTTGAGGACTAATGATAATGGTGCCATGAGCTGGGAATTTAAAAAACAGTGAACTTATAATTTTCTTTCTTTATGGTCTTCATTACAGTTAGAAGCAGCCAGTCTCAACACTGTACCTGTATTCTTTGAACTTTTCATTAAGATCTATCACAGAAACTATGTGGTCCATCAAAGTTAGTAGATAAAGAGAGAACTGGCACTCAAACAATTAGACTAAAAAGCATTCGTATTAGAACACAATAAAAATTCTAAGTAAACATAGATATCAATTTAAAACATCAGTAGGCCTTTTTGAAATAAAAAAATGTTTAATTTTTCTACTTTGTTTAGCTAACAGTGCCATGTGTCACCCAGTTGTCTTTCAGACAATCTCCAGATAAAAGATAAAAGACCATTAAATCAGCCAGTGGGGCGGGGAATGGACTTCGTCAGAACACCAGAAGGCTGGGATTAGAAATATTGCTCAAGGAAAGCCTACTGTCTTCCTTTAGGAAAGTGCATTCCCTTTCTGATGCTGAATTTGATCCAAGAACAGAGAGAGCGCAAGGTTAATAAAAATTTCCTTAAACAGAAGTGTTTCACTTGTTGGTGTAAGTTATTTCTGTTGGTGACTCAAGACCTGAATCAAAAGGGGCAGTCTGATAGCAAGAATTGATCTTACCTTGCACAATCCATGTCACCAGCATCCGTGTTCCTTTTGTTAGGGACTCTGGGGACCAAGATAAGTTATGCTGAAAATTGCTGCATCTGCTTCTACCCTAAGCTGCCACTTCACATCTGATAAGAACTTGTACCTTGAGAAAATTAAATTGGAAAGTTAACCTTTTACTCTGAGTGTATGATTTTGTTTGCTACCAATCCATAACACACCCAATACCCTGATCCTAAAATTTCACATATTATCCATTGAAGTGTTTACTCAGAACTCTGTGCATATTAACTTAAATATGATTTTTATAAAATCCACTCACAATGAGTTCAAGCAAACATTTATAATTGCTTGTCTTTTGCAGAGAGCCAAGTGTCACTCTTTGCCAGCTGTTAACCTCAGGCCAGACCAATGTAATTAGTTTCGGTAATTACTTCTAGTTCTTCAGGAATAATTGAAATTATTCCATCCTTACTTCACTCTAGAATTAAACTGATTGATTCTTCTTATGTGAGAACTTATGACCTTTAAGTCTACCTACTCACAGTATGTTCCATAACTAATGAAATATACTTTTTCAAGTCTTCCTTCTCTATAGAAAAACATAATAATCAAAATGCTCCAAAGCACACTTAACTCAGACATTCAAGTATATTACTCATATCGAGGTTATTAGTTTTAAATATTTCTGGTTTAATAAGTTTTTACTTGTCTGCTGGGATAGTTGCTCTCTCCCACACATGTGAATTTTGGTTTAAGAAATGCATGAATAGTGATGGATGGCCCTGAGAGCCTCAAGTTTTGTCAGGGTCTTTCAGTGTCAATGAACATGTGCTCATGCAAGCAACAAAAATGTCAATTTCAACTTCAAATAGTCTCTGAAATCAGTAAGTGCATAATCAACATATAACCATTAGTTTTTTCAGATTATTTTTCCCTCATTATTCTTGGAATGGTATACAAAAGTACTTAATAATATTGATTTTGGTGTCAAACATAACAGAGTTTTCTAGTCTCTTCCACTTATTAGCTGTATTGCCTTGGGCTAATTACTCAATCTTTAAGCCCCTAATTTTTTATTTGTGCAATTGGAATAAGGCCTCATATCATTTTTTATTGATTAAAGAAGATAATAAATATAACAGTAATCTAAACATCAAAAGCATACAAAAAAAACAATTCAAAAACAATTAAGAGTATCCCTTAAAGAAAAGAGTATAGTGTAATTGAAGGATGGTTTGCTTTCTTTTGCAATGCTTGGAACTAGAATTATCTACAGGAGTCTCAAGTTGGTAATATCATAATGATACAATCTATGTGACAAATCTATAGAAAAGATGGTATAGAGCACAAAAGACAATCACTTTAATGTCAAAGGACTCTCTGGAAGTATATATTGCATTTTTTCAATAATTTGTGTTTTCCTAAGTAATAAGTGCTCTTAAATGTGTAATGGCAAGTGTATATGTATGTACATATCTACACCCACATTTGTGTATAAAAACTGTGGGCTATTTTGAAGTTAAAATATCACTACCATAAAATATATTTTAATTTGGAAAAGATAAAGTCCAGATATTCAGGGAAAAATATGTCCCATTTTAATAATTATTACTAAGTTTTAGAAAGATTGGGGAACTAGGTTCAAATAACCAAGAACAGCAATTGATTCTTGTTAATTTGAGAAAGTAAGCTGTTTATTCTCTAAGAAAGCCAAATTACAGCTGTTGGGTTTATTTCAAGAAAACCCCTATGCATTTGTTACTACCATTACCATTACTGAAGTAGAAATGAGAGATCAGTCTGTTACATATCATGGAAAACTTACTTGGAAAATGAAGGTGCTTATTAATTGAAAATGCTATGTCATGTTCATTGTGACACCAATGTAAGAGCCAACTCTTTCTAAGTTAATCTCTAAATTTAATGTAATTTCATTAAAAAAATCTCAACAAGAGGTTTATGGAACTTGCCTAATGGATTCTAAACTGCATAAGGATAAAATAAATATCTGAGAGTAGCCACAGTCAACTTGTTGATGAATAAGGACTAAGACTATCCTACTATTAGTAAGTATTGCTATAAAGCTATAGTAATTAAAACCGTGTGCCATTAGCACAGGGGTTGTAACCCTTAGTCAAAAGAACAGAATAAAAATAGCCTGGAAGCATATCCAATAGCAACATGGGAACTCAAAATATGGCAAAAGTCACATGGAAATCACTGGAAAACTATGGATATTTCAAACAATGATGATGGTAAACACGACTGTTAAGGAATAATAGGGTTTTACTTCCTACTACACACAAGAATAAATTCCAGAAGTATTAATGACTTAAAGAGGAAAAACTCAATTTTTAAATTATTGAAAAGCACACAAGACTAGATATCAAAAGATTCGAGGCAGTTTTAACTCTGAAGTTAGCAACTATGAAATCTTATGAAATTTTTCAACTTATTGAGCCTCACTTTAGTAATGGGAAAATATGTTTACTTCATTTATCTAGGATTTTAATAAAACATGATTTGAATAATTATATTTGTGAATTGAAAATCAACCATTTTATTTGGTAGTGATATACTGACAGAATGAAAGAGAAATTCTACAAATAAAATCATCTATATGGCCTCCGTCTGTTAGTTTACATGTGAAACAGTATTATAACATTTGTTCCAAATAGCCAGTGGGTATGTTCATAGACTAAGGGGTAGGATTTCTTCATACCACACTTCAGTAGAGATACCAGCTTAAAAAATCTTAATATAATGCTCAAAAGAAAGATGTATTTTTTAGGGCGCAGTGAGTGACAAAAAAATGTAGTGTCAGAAATTGCCCATTCCTCAGAGTATTCAAATTGGTCTCCAGGCACTCTTTGCAAAGTCTAGGATTCCTTCCTTAGAATAGTTACAGTCGGTTGCAGCAGTTTTGAAGCCCCAGAGCATGGCTTGACTATAAGAATCCTGATTTAAGAATTTAATTTAAAAAGACATTCTGGAGAGCAGCCATGTTTCAAAATATCATAGGAAAACTGAGATGCCCACTTCTGCTGCCCTAGTCAGTGGCCAGTGTCCAACCTTTTTACAGATTTTTTTCCCACTGCTTCTTTCATGACTAGCAGGAACCTGTTGTACACTGGTCCATTTCACCAAGATTGTGACTCCAAAATGAGAGCTCATGCTTATTGGCTTATTAATTCTTAAGGTGACCTTGTTAGAAATATTAGACTATATTTCTCACTCACTCTTTCTTGTCAAAGCAAATGTAATGAATATTTTAAAGACAAGAAACATCTACCAATAATTACAAACAAAAAAACTGTTTTACAAAATAACCAAAATGTAGCACAAGTAAAGTTCAAGCAACTTGTTTATGCAATCCAAAGATGATGCTTCAAAGGCTACTCTCTTTCCCTCTCTCTATAAATAAAGAGCAAACTTCCCATGATGGCACATAATGCCATCGTTATTCTGACCTAATGACTACTCAGCTATAAACTAGTATCAGATGATGCAGTAACGCAATTAAGTTTACTCACATGTCATACTCACCTCAGAAGATACTATTTACACTAATCAGAATTAAGAAATGCTGAAAAACAGTATTAGTCCAACTGAAATTTGACCTATTTTATCCATATTCCAAAAGATGTAACATTTTCATGGACAGGTGACCCAATTTAAGCTGAAATTAAAAACAACAAGCAATAAGCCAACAGCTGTTTATTAAATCTATTTTTCTCAGCATGGTACTGAGATAGGTGATAAAGGATAAACATATTTGCTTTCAATCCATGTTGTCAATGTGCTTACAATCTATACATAAAACGAAAAAAATCTAAAATGCATGAAAACATATAAAACGTCTATCTCCTTATTAATTTTTACCTGAGCTACCATATAAAGAGGTTCTCTTCCCAATACACAAACCCATGCTTCCTCCAGTGTTCTCCATTTTGTACAGTTCGAATGCCTTTTTCTTATTTGCTTTATTGGCCTAAAATCTTGCACTAGATTTTTTTCATTTTTAAAATTTATTTTCCCCAGCTTTATTGAGATATTTGCATATAGCATAGATTTTGGTGTGACTGGCTTTCTCATCGTTCATACTTTGACTAAAATGCCATTATATCAGAAAGTTCTTCCTTGACCATATTTTCTAAAGAAGCACCCCATCTACAGTTTCTTGTATATCACCTACTTTAAAACACATATTTAATTATCAATTATATAATGTATATGATTTATATAATACACAGTTCTGTGTATATATATTTTGTATACATATGTTAAATATATATTCAAACTTACAAAAATTACAAGAATAGTACAAGAAACCTCCAGATATTCTATACCCAGAGTCACAAATCATTTATATTTTCTCCATCTGTTTTATTGTTATCTCTGTAAAATCACACATAGAGACACCCTACTTTTTTTCTGTACCACTTGAAAGTAACTTTGGGACATTTTCCCTTTATTCATAAGTACTTTAATAGGTTTTTCTAAGGAAAAAAGGACTCTCTTTTATACAATGATAGTATGGTTATGAAAGTCAATAAATTTTAAATTGAGAAAACAGTATTCTAATGGTGCGATGGAGCTGGATGTTTGTTACATTTTTAGGAATTTTTCAAGCTCTTTGTTAAAGTCTTGGTAGCTTGAAATCAGCCATTGTGGCAATATACAGTCCATGGAAATTGACAAACACGAAGATTTAGGGCTTCTATTTCAGAGTTTCCATTTAATAGCATACTGCTAATAGTATCTACCCCAGAGCCCATATTCAAATTTTGTCAATTTTTCCCATATTGTCCTTTAGAGCTATTTATTTTTTTCTGCCTTAAGTTTGATTCAGGATCACACATTGCATTTATTGCCATACCTCTTTACTCTGGAATACTTCCTCAAACTTTCTTTATGTTTTTGACCTTGACATTTTGGAAAGTGTAGTTATTCTGTAGAATATACTTAGTTAGGGTTTGTCGAATGTCTCCTCATGATTAGGCTAGGTTGTGCACTTTGTGGAAGAATACCACAAACGTGCTGTTTTATCTTTTTCAGGACATCATTTATAAGATACACATGAGGATAATGGTAGCCTAGAAAAAAATTGATAATTGCAGTCTAAAACATATGGTTAAGGTGATGACTGCTGGGATTTCTCCCTGAAAATTTACTATTGCTTCTTATAATTAATAAGAAGTTTATGTGGAGCTACTTTAAGACTACACAAATATCCTCATGCTTATCATCATTTTACCTATGAGTTTCAGCATTCATTGGTGATTTTCTAACTTCATATTTTTTCCTATATTTAGAATTGAAGAGCTATATTTAGTAAAGAACTTCCCTTATCATTCATTTATTCACTCATTAATTCAGTTATTTAATTCTTCATTAATTCAGTAATGTGTATATATAGCAGTATATTTTTTATTTTATTCATGTTATCACTTTTAAGATCACAATTAATTTTGAGGTATGTTTTGCTTCAGATTTGGGAACTGGGATCACCTTAAAGTGGTTCCCAATGAGATTTGAGCAATTACTTACTTTCTGAAACAGAAATAAATTCTGGGCTCATTTTATACTTTTCCTGTCCCAACCATAGAATCAGGCATATCTTTAAGTAACCCTGGTAACATTTGGAGCATGGAATTTAGAAATCAAGATCTGGGAGCTGAGTATGTTCATTGCTAATGATGTGTCATTGCTTCTATGCTCTCTCAGTAAACAGATAAGAAATACAAATTTATATATTTTTCTATGTGTTATTTACATCTATTTCTCAATCTATATATATATTTCTCTCTCTCTCTCTCTCTCTCTATATATATATATATATATACACATATATATCTACACAACTCTATATAATTAAATGAGTACATACTGATCTCTCCAAATCTAATCTCACAGCACAGAGCATATTCAAGTCTTCCCTCCTTCCATGTATGTACATCACTTTCCCAAAAATGAGAAAACTAGCTTTCATTATGTTCTATACATTGAGGAATTCCTCAAGGACAAAATATACATAAATTAGTTCAAGAATAGGTACTCAGGAGACCTTCAAGATGGTGGAGAAGTAAGATGTGGAGATCACCTTCCTCCCCACAAATACATCAGAAATACATTTACACGTGGAACAACTCCTACAGAACACCTACTGAACACTGGCAGAAGACCTCAGACTTCCCAAAAGGCAAGAAACTCCCCACGTACCTGGGTAGGGAAAAAGAAAAAACAGAGACAAAAGAATACGGATGGGACCTGCACCTCTGGGAGGGAGCTGTGAAGGAGAAAAACTTTCCACACACTAGGGAGCCCCTGCATGGCAGAGAGGGAGGATGGCGTGGGGGGAAGCTTCGGACCCACGGAGGAGAGCACAGCAATAGGGGTGCAGAGGGCAAAGTGGAGAGATTCCCGCACAGAGGACCGGTACCGACCAGCACTCACCAGACTGAGATGCTTGTCTGCTCACGCGCCAGGACAGGTGGGGGCTGAGAGCTGAGGCTTGGGCTTCAGAGGTCGGATCCCAGGGAGAGGACTGGGGTTGGTGGCATGAACACAGCCTGAAGGGGGCTAGTGTGCCACGGCTAGCTGGGAGGGAGTCTGGGAAAAAGTCTGGACCTGCCGAACAGGCAAGAGACCACTGTTTCGAGATGCGTGAGGAGAGGGGATTCACAGCACCACTTAAATGAGCTCCAAAGACGGGCACAAGCCATAGCTATCAGTGCAGACACCAGAGACGGGCATGAGACGCTAAGGCTGCTGCTGCAGCCACCAAGAAGCCTGTGTGCAAGCACAGGTCACTCTCCACACCTCCCCTCCTGGGAGCCTGTGCAGCCCGCCACTGCCAAGGTCTCGTGATCCAGGGACAGCTTCCCCGGGAGAAAACACGGCGTGCCTCAGGCTGGTGCAATGTCCAGCTGGCCTCTGCCACCGCAGGCTCGCCCCACACTCCGTACCCTTCCCTCCCCCCCGGCCTGAATGAGCCAGAGGCCCTAATCAGCTGAGCCTTTAACGTCCTGTTTGGGCACGGAACAGACACGCTCAGGCGACCTACATGCAGAGGTGGAGCCAGATCCCAAGCTGAACCCCAGGAGCTGTGAGACCAAAGAAGAGAAAGGGAAATCTCTCCCAGCAGCCTCAGGAACAGCTGATTAAATCTCCGCAGTCAACTTGATGTACCCTGCATCTGTGGCATACCTGAATAGACAATGAATCATCCCAAATTGAGGTGGTGGACTTTGGGAGCAACTGTAGACTTGGGGGTTTGCTTTCTGCATTTAATTTGTTTCTGGTTTTATGCTTAACTTAGTTTAGTATTTAGAGTTTATTATCATTGGTAAATTTATTGATTTGGTTGCTCTCTTCCTTTTATAACATATATATATATTTTTTCCTTTTGCTCTTTTTGTGAGTATGTGTATGCTTCTTCGTGTGATTTTCTCTGTATACATTTGCTTTTACATTTGTCCTAGAGTTCTGTCTGTCCATTTACGTTTTCTTTTTTTTTTTAACTATAGTTTTTAGTGCTTCTTATCATTGGTGGATGTGTTTTTTTGTTTGGTTGCTCTCTTCCTTCTTTCCTTCTTTTTTTTATTGCTTTTTAATTTTCTTATTTTTAATATTTTTTTAATTTAATAACTTTATTTTATTTCTTTTTTTCTCCCTTTTCTTCTGAGACATGTGGCTGACAGGGTCTTGGTGCTCCGGCTGGGTGTCAGTCCTATGCCTCTGAGGTGGGAGAGCCGAGTTCAGGACATTGGCCCACCAGCGACCTCCGAGCTCCACATAATATCGAATGGCAAAAGCTCTTCCAGAGATCTTCATCTCAACGCTAAGACCCAGCTCCACTCAACGACCAGCAAGCTGCAGTGCTGGACACCCTACGCCAAACAACTAGTAAGACAGGAACACAACCCCACCCATTAGCAGAGAGGCTGCCTAAAATAATAATAAGGTCACAGGCACCCCAAAACACACGACCGGACACACTCCTGCCCAAAAAGACAAGATTCAGCTTCATCCACCAGAACACAGGCACCAGTCCCCTCCAACAGGAAGCCTACACAAACAAATGAAACAACTTTACCCACTGGGAGCAGATACAAAAAACAACAGGAACTACAAACCTGCACCCTGCGAAAAGGAGACCAAAACACATTAAGTTAAGCAAAATGAGAAGACAGAGAAACACACAGCAGATGAAGGAGCAAGATAAAAACCCACCAGACCTAACAAATGAAGAGGAAATAGGCAGTCTACCTGAAAAAGAATTCAGAGTAATGATAGTAAAGATGTCAAAATTTTGGAAATAGATTGGAGAAATATAAGAAACGTTTAACAAGGACCTAGAAGAACTAAAGAGCAAACAATGATGAACAACACAAAAAATGAAACTAAAAATTCTCTAGAAGGAATCAATAGCAGAATAACTGTGGGAGAAGAACGGGTAAGTGATCTGGAAGATAAAATACTGGAAATAACTACCACAGAGCAGAATAAAGAAAAAAGAATGAAAAGAATTGAGGACAGTCTCAGAGACCTCTGGGACAATATTAAATGCACCAACATTCGAACTACAGGGGTCCCAGAAAAAGAAGAGAAAAAGAAAGGGACTAAGAAAATATTTGAAGAGATTATAGTTGAAAACTTCCCTAACATGGGAAAGGAAATAGTCAAGTCCAGGAAGCACAGAGTCCCATACAGGATAAAACCAAAGAGAAACATGCCAAGACACATAATACTCAAACTATCAAAAATTAAATACAAAGAAGAAACATTAAAAGCAGCAAGGGAAAACAAAAAATAACATACAAGGAAATCCCCATAAGGTGTAAAGCTTATCTTTCAGCAGAAACTCTGCAAGCCAGAAAGGTGTGGCAGGACATATTTACGCTGATGAAGGGAAAAACATACAACCAAGATTACTTTACCCAGCAAGGATCTCATACAGATGTGATGGAGATATTAAAACCTATACAGACAATCAAAAGTTAAGAGAATTCAGCACCACCAAACCAGCTTTACAACAAATGCTAAAGGAACTTCTCTAGGCAGGAAAAGACCTACAAAAATAAACCCAAAACAATTTTTAATATGGTACTAGGAACATACATATCAATAATTACCTTAAATGTAAACGGATTAAATGCTCCAACCAAAAGATACAGACTGGGTGAATAGATACAAAAACAAGACCCATATATATGCTGTTTACAAGAGACCAACTTCAGACCTAGGGACACACACAGACTGAAAGTGAGGGGGTGGAAAAAGATATTCCATGCAAATGGAAATCAAAAGAAAGCTGGAGTAGCAATTCTCATAAGAGACAAAACAGACTTAAAATAAAAACGATTACAAGAGACAAAGTACACTACATAATGATCAAGGGATCAATCCAAGAAGAAGATATAACAATTGTAAATATTTATGCACCCAACATGGAGCATCTCAATAAATAAGACAAATGCTAACAGCCATAAAAGAGGAAATGGACAGTAACACAATCATAGTAGGGATGTTCACACCCGACTTTCACCAATGGACAGGTCATTCAAAATGAAAATACGTAAGGAAATACAAGCTTTAAATAACACATTAAAGAAGATGGACTTAATTGATATTTATAAGACATTCCGTTCCAAAAGAACAGAATATACTTTCTTCTCAAGTGCTCATGGAACATTCTCCAGGATAGATCATATCTTGGGACACAAATCAAGCCTTGGTAAATTTCGGAAAATTGGAATCATATCAAGTATCTTTACCGACCACAATGCTATGAGAGTAGGTATCAATTACAGGAAAAAATCTGTAAAAATTATAAACACATGGAGGCTAACAATACACTACTAAATAACCAAGAGATCACTGAAGAAATCAGAGGAAGTCAAAAAATACTTAGAAACAAATGACAATGAAAACACGATGAGGCAAAACCTATGGGATGAAGCAAAAACAGTTTTAAAAGGGAAGTATAGAGCAATAAAATCCTACCTCAAGAAACAAGAAACAACTCAAATAAACAACCTAACCTTGTACCTAAAGCAATTAGAGAAAGAAGAACAAAAACCCCAAGTTAGCACAAGGAAGGAAATCATAAAGATCAGATCAGAAATAAATGAAAAATAAATGAAGGAAACGATAGCAAAGATCAATAAAACTAAAAGCTGGTTGTTTGAGAAGATAAACAAAATTGATAAACCATTAGCCAGACTCATCAAGAAAAAAAGGGAGAAGACTCAAATCAATAGAATTAGAAATGAAAAAGGAGAAGTAACAGTTGACACTGCAGAAATACAAAGGATCATGAGAGATTACTGCAAGCAACTATATGCCAATAAAATGGACAAATTGGAAGAAATGGACAGATTCTTAGAAAAGCACAACTTTCCAAGACTGAACCAGGAAGAAATAGAAAATATAAACAGACCAATCACAAGCACTGAAATTAAGACTGTGATTAAAAATCTTCCAACAAACAAAAGGCCAGGACCAGACGCCTTCACAGGCGAATTCTATCAAACATTTAGAGAAGAGCTAACAACTATCCTTCTCAAACTCTTCAAAAGTATAGCAGAGGGAGGAACACTCCCAAATTCCTTCTACGAGGCCACCATCACCCTGATACCAAAACCAGACAAAGATGTCACAAAGAAAGAAAACTACAGGCCAATATCACTGATGAACATAGATGCAAAAACCTTCAACAAAATACTAGTAAACAGAATCCAAAAGCACATTAAAAGGATCATACCCCATGACCAAATGGGGTTTATCCCAGGAACGCAAGGATTCTTCAATATATGCAAATCAATAAATGTGATAAACCATATTAACAAACTGAAGGAGAAAAACCATACAATCAACTCAACAGATGCAGAGAAAACTTTCGAGAAAATTCAACACCCATTTATGGTAAAAACCTCCAGAAAGTAGGCATAGAGGGAACTTACCTCAACATAATGAAGGCCATATATGACAAACCCACAGCCAACATTGTCCTCAATGGTGAAAAACTGAAACCATTTCCTCTAAGATCAGGAACAAGACAAGATTGTCCACTTTCACCACTACTATTCAACACAGTTTGGAAGTATTAGCCACAGCAATCAGAGAAGAAAAAGGAATAAAAGGAATCCAAATCGGAAAAGAAGAAGTAAAGATGCCACTATTTGCAGATGACATGATACTACACATAGAGAATCCTAAAGATGCTACCAGAAAACTACTAGAACTAATCAATAATGAATTTGGTAAAGTAGCAGGATACAAAATTAATGCACAGAAATCTCTTGAATTCCTACACACTAATACAGAAAAATCGGAAAGAGAAATTAAAGAAACACTCCCATTTACCACTGTAACAAAAATAATAAAATACCTACGAATAAACCTACGTAAGGAGACAAAAGACCTGTATGCAGAAAACTATAAGACACTGATGAAAGAAATTAAAGATGATATAAATTTGGAGAGATATACCATGTTCTTGGATTGGAAGAATCAACATTATGAAAATGACTCTACTACCCAAAGCAATCTGCAGATTCAACGCAATCCCTATCAAACTACCAATGGCATTTTTCACAAAACTAGAACAAAACATTTCACAACTTGTATGGAAACACTAAAGACCCCGAATAGCCAAAGCAATCTTGAGAAAGAAAAATGGAGCTGGTGGAATCAGGCTCCTAGACTTCAGACTATAGTACAAAGCTACAGTAATCAAGACAGTATGGTACTGACACAAAAACAGAAATATAGATCAATGGAACAGGATAGAAAGCCCAGAGGTAAACCCACCCACATATGGTCACCTTATTTTTGATAAAGGAGGTAAGAATATGCAGTGAAGACAGCCTCTTCAATAAGTAGTGTTTGGAAAACTGGACAGCTACTTGTAAAAGAATGAAATCAGAACACTCCCTAACACCATACACAAAAATAAACTCGAAATGGATTAAAGATCTAAATGTAAGGCCAGACACTATAAAAGTCCTAGAGGAAAACAGAGGCAGAACACTCTATGACATAAATCACAGCAAGATCCTTTTTACCCACCTCCTAGAGAAATGGAAACAAAAACAAATGGGACCCAATGAAACTTAAAAGCTTTTGCACAGCAAAGGAAACCAAAAGCAAGACGAAATGACAACCCTCAGAATGGGAGAAAATATTTGCAAATGAAGCAACTGAGAAAGGAATAATCTCCAAAATTTATAAGCAGCTCATGCAGCTCAATATCAAAAAAACAAGCAACCCAATCCAAAAATGAGCAAAAGACCTAAACAGACATTTCTCCAAAGAAGACATACAGATTGCCAACAAACACATGAAAGGATGCTCAACATCACTAATCATTAGAGAAATGCAAATCAAAACCACAGTGAGGTATCACTTCACACCAGTCAAAATGGCCATCATCAAAAAATCTACAAACAATAAATGCTGGAGAGGGTGTGGAGAAAAGGGAACCCTCTTGCACTGTTGGTGGGAATGTAAATTGATACAGCCACTATGGAGAACAGTATGGAGGTTCCTTAAAAAACTAAAAATAGAACTACCATATGACCCAGCAATCCCACTACTGGGCATATACCATGAGAAAACCACAATTCAAAAAGAGTTGGGCTTCCCTGATGGCGCAGTGGTTGAGAGTCCGCCTGCTGATGCAAGGGACACAGGTTCGTGCCCCGGTCTGGGAAGATTCCACATGCCACAGAGCGGCTGGGCCCGTGAGCCATGGCCACTGAGACTGCACATCTGGAGCCTGTGCTCCGCAATGGTAGAGGCCACAACAGTGAGAGGCCCACGTACTGCAGAAAACAAAAAAAAAGATTCATGTACCACAGTGTTCATTGCAGCTCTATTTACAATAGCCAGCACATGGAAGCCACCTAAGTACCCATCGACAGATGAATGGATAAAGAAGATGTTGCACATATATGAATGGAATATTTCTCAGCCATAAAAAAAATCGAAATTGAGTTATTTGTAGTGAGGTGGATGGACCTAGAGTCTGTCATACAGAGAGAATTAAGTCAGAAAGAGAAAAACAAATACCATATGCAAATACATATATGTGGAATCTAAAACGAAAAAAACTGGTCTGATGAACCTAGGGACAGGATAGGAATAAAGACGCAGATGTAGAGAACGGACTTGAGGATACGGGGAGTGGGAATGGTAAGCTGGGATGAAGTGAGAGAGTGGCATGGACATATATACACTACCAAATGTCAAATAGATAGCTAGTGGGAAGCAGCCGCATAGGACAGGGAGGTCAGTTTGGTGCTTTGTGACCACCTAGAAGGGTGGGATATGGTGGGTGGGAGGGAGACTCAAGAGGGAGGAGATATGGGGATATATGTATATGTATAGTGGATTCAATTTGTTATAAATCAGAAACTAACAATGAAAAAAAACAGACCAAAGAGTTATAGCAAGGTATATATGCTGGCTTAGGTTGTGTGTTAGTAAGGAATTACCATTGATTGTGGTAAAAGATATTGGAAATAACAGGGAGTTAAGATAGAAGTTTATTTCTGACTCACACAAAAGAGGCTGGAAGTAGATATTTCAGAACTTGTATCTTTGGTGTGCATCATCACTATGAAAAGGAACATACATTAGTAAATACTTTCTGAGGGGCAGAATTTACCTCAACATAATAAAGGTCATACATGAAAAATTCACAGCTAACATCATACTCAATGGTGAAAAACTAAAATTTTTTCCTCTAAGATCAAAAACAAGACAAAGAGACCCCCTCTTGCCACTTCTATTCAACATGTTACCAGAAGTCCTAGCCAGAACAATTAGACAAGAAGAAAAGTAATCCAAATCAGGAAGGAAGAGAAGTTCTCTCTCTTTGTAGATGATACAATCTTATATGTAGAAAATGCTAAAGGCACCACAAAAACTGTTAGAACTAATAAATTCAGTAAACTTGCATGGTACAAAATCAACGTATAAAAATTAGTCATATTTCTATACATTAATAACAAACTATCCACAGAGGAAATTGAGAAAACAATTTCAGTTCCCATATCATCAAAAGAATAAACTTCTTGGGACTTCTCTGGTGGCGTAGTGGTTAAGAATCCACCTGACAATCAGGGGACACAGGTTTGATCCCTGGTCCGAGAAGATCCCACATGCTACAGAGCAAGTAAGCCCATGCACCACAACTTCTGAGCCTGCACTCTAGAGCCCGTGAGCCACAACTACTGAGCCCGCGTGCCACAACTACTGAAGCCCACGTGCCTAGAGCCTATGCTCTGCAACAAGAGAAGCCACCGCAATGAGAAGCTCGTGCACCACAATGAAGAGTAGCCCCCACTCGCCACAACTAGAGAAAACCCGTGCACAACAATGAAGACTCAACAAAGCCATAAATAAATAAATAATTTTTTAAAAAAAGAATAAACTTCTTAGAAATAAACTTGACTAATGAGGTAAAACTCTTGTACACTGAAACCTACAAAACATTGAAAGAGGTTAGATACAAATAAATGGAAATACATCCTGTGTTCATGAATTAGAAGATTTAACACTTAAAATGTTCATACTACCCAAAGTGCTTTACAGAATCAATGCAATAGCCATTACATATCAAAATTTTAAATTCATTTTTTGAACTTATCCCATAAAGATAATCACAAAGCACATAAAGATGTATTGTCATCACAATGTTTTAGAATGGGGAGAAATTAAAAACAATCTGTGTCCATCACAATAGTACAATGGAATAGTGTGTAGTCATGAATATTTATGAAGTTGTACATTAACATATTAAAATGTTCACAGCAAAAAAAAAAAAGAATAGGTAACTCACACAACTGTGAAAAGTACACCTACAACTACTAATTAGACAATGATAATTTTTAACAGTTCTGAGGTAAAATTTACACAGTCCAATGCACATATATTCAATATACAAATTAATGAGTTTTCACAAATTTATGCAGTTATTTATCATCCTCAAAAGCTTCCTCCATACAACTTCCAGCGACCACCTCCAGAAGAGTCTTCTGATTTTTGTCATAATAGATTACTTTAGATTATTCTAAAATTTCACATAATTAGAAAAATACAATATGTACTTCTTAAGCCCAGCTTCATTTTCTCAGCATGATATCTGCTAGCTTCATGTACAGTTTTTACATACATATATATATATATATATATATATATATATATATACACACACATAGTTCATTCAATTTTAAATGTTGAGTAGAGTTTATGGATTTTCCTGTTAGTGGCCATATAGGTTGCTTTCAGTTTCTGACCATTTTGAATAAAGTTGCTATGAGCATTTATGTGTAATTCTTTTTATGGACATATATTCTGGGTTCTCTTGGATAAATACGAGGGTGCAGATTTGTGGAGTCATAACATTAAGTGTATGATTTTTTTTTAATTAAGCTCTGATGTTAGCTGTGAGCTTTTCATAAATGATCATTATTATTTTGAGGAAGTTTCTCTCCTATATTGTTGAGTGTTTTTATTATGGAAGTTTGTTTAATTTTATCAAATTTTTTTTCTGCATTGAGATTATAGTTTTTGTCCTTCCTTCTGTTCATATAGTGTATTACATTTATTGATTTTTGTATGCTGAACCATCCTTTCATTCCAGAAATAAATCTACTTGGTAAGGGTGCATAATCATTTTAATATGTTATTGAAATCAGTTTGCTATTATTTTGTTGAGGATTTTTGCATCATTATTGATCAAGAATATTGCAGTTCTGTAGTTCTCTTTTCTAGTAGTGTCTTTGGCTTTGGTATCAGGGTAGTGCTGACCTCATAGAATGAGATTGAAGTGTTCTCTCCTCTTCAATTGTCTCAGAGAGTCTTGGGAAGATTGGTGTTAATTCTTTAAATGTGTGGCAGAATTCTCTGGTGAAGCTATCTGGTCCTGAGCTTTTCTTTGTTGGGAGGTACATAGTATGGGTTTTGACAAATGTATAATGTAATGACGTGTATTCACCATTACAGTATCATACAGAATAATTTCCCTGCTCTAAAATTCCCCTGTGATACAACTATTTATCCCTCTTTTCCTCCCCTGGTCCCATCCCTGGAAACCACTGATGTTTACACTGTCTTCAGAGTTTGGCCTTTTCCAGAATGTAATATTGTAATTACACAGTATGTAGACTTTTGAGATGGGCTTCTTCCACTTAGCAATATGCATTTAAGGTTTCTCCTTGTCTTTTCATGGCTTGAGAGCTTATTTCTTTTTATCACTGAATAATATTCCTTCGTATGGATGCATAATAGCTTGTTTATTCATTCACCTGTTGAAGGAACTATTAGTTGCTTCCAAGTTTTGGAAATTATGAATAAAGCTGCTATTAACATTCATGTGCAGGTTTTTGTGTGGATGTAAGTTTTCAACTGATATGAGTACATACCTTGGAGCATGGTTGCTGGATCATGTCGTAAGAATATGTTTAGTTTTGTAAGAAACTGATAAAACATATTCCAAAGTGGTTGTACCATTTTGCCTTCCTACCAGCAATGAATGAGGGCTCTTCTTGTTCTACGTCCTCACCAGAACTTTGCATTGTCAGCTTTTTGAACTTCAGCCGTTTTAGATGTGTGGTGGTATTTCATTGCTGTCTTGAGTTGTATTTCCCTAATGCCATATGATGTTCAGCATATTTTCATATGCTTCATTTCCATCTGTTTAACTTCATTACTAAAGTGTCTGTTCAGATCTTCTGCCTATTTTTAAACTGGGAAGTGTCTGTTATTGTTGAGTTCTATGTGTTAATCGTATATTCCAGCTACAAGTACTTTGTCAGATATGTGATTCAGAAACCTTTTCTCCCTGGGTCTGTCTTCTCCTTGACAGTGTGTTTTATAGAGCAGAAGATGCTAATTTTAATAAAGTCCAACTTATCAATCTTTTCTTTTATGGATTGTGCTTTTGTGTTGTTTCTAAAAACAACATCACCAAACAAAAGGTCACCTATATTTTCTCTTTTATCTTCTAGAAACTTTCTAGTTTTGCATTTATATTTAGGCCTATAACCTATTTTGAATTAATTTTTGTGAAAGATGTTAGCATCTTGAGTAGTTTTTTCATATGCTTCATAATTACCATTTGAATAGCTTTCTTTGTGATGCATATATATAGGTCTTGTGAACATTTTTATTGCTTTCTTTGTTTTTTAATTATGTAGTTTAAACCGTTTTTATATATTATTGTTACAAGAACTTTGTCAAATATATGTTTTGCTAGTATTTTTTCTCAATATGTGGCTTGCCTACTCATTTTTAATAGTATAATATCTTTTGATAAGAAAAAATTTCATGAAGCTAATTTCTTTTTTTTTTTATGATTACTATTTTCTTTGTCCTGACTGAGAAATATTTACCTCTCTCAAGGTAACAAAGACATTCTCTTATAATTCTTTTAAAGTTTTAACTTTAACATCTAGGTGTCATGATTCATCTCAAATTAATTTTTCTGTACAGTAGCACTTGAGGTTTCATTTTTGCTGCCATATGACTGTCTAGTTTTGCCAGAAATATTTATTGGCAAGTCTTTGCATTCCCCATTCTATTGTTTTACTTCCTGCCTTGAAAATGAATTGTCAGTATGACAGTGGTTTATTTCTGTACTCTTCTGTTGCAATTAAACTCTTTATATGCCCTTATGCCAATATTGCACTGTCTTGATCACAGTTGCTTTGATGCCACACATTATAAAGTCTTGTATCACTGTTATCCTTTTAAAATACGGTTTTGGCTATTATAAGTTCTTTAAATTTTCATATAAATTTTAAAATCAGTTTCTCAATTTATATTTATAACAGCCTCTCTCTCTCATTGACCCCGGGCAACCAGTAAGCTATCTATAATATTTTTCTTCTGAAGAATGGTATTCAAATGGGATCGTACACTATGTAACTATTGGGATTGGCCTTTTTCACTCCTCATAATTTCCTTACGATACATCTAAGTCGTTGCATATACCAATAGTAGTTACTTTTTATTTTTTAGTAGTATTCCATGGTATGGACATACCACTGTTTGTTGAACCATTAACCAATCGAAGGACATTTTGGGTTTTATTTTCTTTCATTTTTTGGCTATTATAATAAAACTTCCATAAACAATTGAATTGTGCATAGGTATTTGTGTGGACATAGCTTTTACTTCTACTTCTCTGGGACAGATGTCTAGGCGTACACTTGCTGGTGCATATAATTTTACATTTAGTTTAGTTTAGTTTTTTTTTTTAATGAAACTACTCAACCACTTTCCAGAGTAGCTTTACCAGTTTAAATTCACTCCAGCAATGAAAGAGAGACTTAATTTCTCCACATCCTTGAAGGCTTTGGCTTTTTTACTAAAATTTTTTTTGTAATGATTCTAGTAGGGAATGGTTTTGTCTTGTTATGGTCTTAATTTGCATTGCCTTAATGGTGAGTGATGTTGGCCATCTTTACATGAGCTTATTTGCTATTTGCATACCTTATTCAATAAATAAGATATATCTCTTCACTTTCTTTGATCATATTTAATTTTTTACTGTTGAGTTTTTTTTGTTTGTTTGCGGTACGCGGGCCTCTCACTGTTGTGGCCTCTCCCGTTGCAGAGCACAGGCTCCGGACGCGCAGGCTCAGCAGCCATGGCATGTGGGATCTTCCCGGACCAGGGCACAAACCCATGTCTCCTGCATCCGCAGGCGGACTCTCAACCACTGCGCCACCAGGGAAGCCCTACTGTTGAGTTTTGAGGATTCTTCATATGTTCTATATGTGAGTTCTTTATCAGATATGTGGTTTGAAAGTATTTTCTACTAGTCTGTTATACGTTTTTTCATTCTCTTAAATATGACTTTCACAGAGAAAAAGTTTAAAATTTTAATGAACTCCAATTTAGCTATTTTTTAATGGATTGTGCTTCTGCTGTCATGTTTAAGAACTCTTCACCAAGCCTAGATCTCCCAATTTTTTCCTAGGGTATCTTCAAAACATTCTATACTTCTATACTTTACATATAAATCTACTATCTATTTTTAGTTAATTTTTGTATAAGATGTGAGGTCTAGGATGAGACATTTTTCCCACTGTAGATATCCAAAATGCTTCAGCAACATTTGTTGAAAAGATTATTCATCCTCAATTGAATTGATTTTGTGTCTTTGTCTGACTGACACTGAGTGCAGCCTCAGACACCTCTAGCTCAGGTGCAGCTCCCCACTAGGGTGAAGGCTGCATCTGCTGAGGAGAGTGTACAGCTGGGGGTGCGGCACGGCCAGCTCAGACCTGGCACTGCATCTGAATGGGACAACGGAGGCCTTTACTGGTGCTCATGGAGGCTGCAGATCAGGAACTGTCTCAAGCTCTGAGTGGTGTGTGGGGTTCACATCAGCGAGTTCCCTGGCCTGCAATGGGCATTCACTCCAGCTCCTCTTACTCCAGTGCTGCTCCTCTCTGGAGCAAACATGCCATTGCTGGGAGGGAGAAGAGCTCAGACTTGGAGGGAAAGAAACCAGCTCAGACTTGACCCTCATGGCTTCTGCCTCAGTACCTTGGGACATGACCTCACCCCTGATAGGGTGGTGACAGCCACTGAGCATAGGAGAAGCCCTGCTCACACCTGGCTCTGGATCTAGCCCCTCTATCTCCAGCCCTACCTCCCAGCAAGGTGATAACTGCCAGAACTCCCTGAGGGAAGACGTGACCCACGTTCACTTCAGATCCATCTGTCCCACCAAACCACTAGGCACACAAAGACTGCATACAGAGATTCCCACACAAGCTCACTCATTCAAGACCTGTATAGGTAACTGTTTAACCTAATTTCATAGAGACAGAGAAACTTAAGCAAAATGAAACGACAGAGGAATTTGTTCAAAATGAAAAACAATAAAAAACCATGAAATAAAGTAACTAATAAAGCAGAGGTAAATAATTTACCAAATAAAGAGTTCAAGCACTAGTAATAAGGATGCTAACTGAACTAGAGGAAAGAAGAGATGAACACAGTGAGAATTTTAAAGGAACTAGAAAACATAAAAAAGAACCAGTCACAGCTGAAGAATAAAACAACTTTAATGAAAAACACATTAGAAGGAATTAACAGCAGACTAGCTGATACAGAAGAACACATAAGTTATCTCCGAAAGATAGAATAATGGAAATCACCCAATCAGAACAGTAAAAAGAAAAACAAATTTAAAAAATGAGAACAGTGTAAGAGACCTCTGGAACAATATCAAGTGTATTAACATTCACATTATAGGGGTCCCAGAAGGAGAAGAGAGAGAAAAAGGGGTGGAAAATGTATTTGATGAAATTATGGCTGAAAACATTCTGAAACTGAAGAAGGAAACAGATACGCAGGTAAAGAAAGCACAGAGTCCCAAACAAGATGAACCCAAAAAGACCCACACAAAGACATATCATAATTAAAATGGCAAAAATTAAAGAGAGAATTCTAAAGGCAGCAAGAGAATAACAAAGAGTCACATACAAGGGAACCCTCATAAGGTTATTAGCTGATATTTCTGCAGAAAATTTGCAGGCCAGAAGGGAGTGACATGATATAACTGAAGTGCTGCAAGAAAAACCCTACAACTTAGGACACTCTAACCAGCAAGATTATCATTCAGAAATGAAGGAGAGATAAAGAACTTCTCAGATAAGCAAAAACTAAAAGAGTTCATCAATACTAAACCAATCCTGAAAGAAATGTTAAAAGGCCTTCTCTAGGCGGAAAAGTAAAAGCTACAACAAGAAGTAAGAATTTATAAGGAATGGGGATTCCCTGGTGGTGTAGTGGTTAGGAATCCGCCTGCCAATGCAGGGGACATGGGTTCAAGCCCTGGTCCGGGAAGATCCCACATGCCGCAGAGCAACTAAGCCCATGCGCCACAACTACTGAACCTGAGCTCTAGAGCCTGTGAGCCACAACTACTGAGCCCGCATGCCACAACTACTGAAGTCCGTGCACCAAGAGCCTGCGTTCTGCAACAAAAGAAGCCACTGCAATGAGAAGCCCATGCACCACAACAAGAGTAGCCCCCACTCGCCACAACTAGAGAAAGCCCGCTCACAGCAATAAAGACCCAATGCAGCCATACATAAACAAATAAATAATAAATAAATAAGAAAGAATTTATAGGAATGGAAAAAATCCTGCTAGTAAAGGCAAAGTATAATAAAGGCTGTGGATTAACTACTGAAATAAGATAGTATGAAGATTAAAAGAGAAAAATTGTAAAATCAATTATAACTAAAACAAACAGTTAAGGGATAAACATGAAGATGTAAAATATGACATCAAAAACACAAAATGTGGGGGAGGAGTAAAAAAATGTAGCTCTTTTAGAATGCGTTTTAACTTAAATGACTATCAGTTTAAAATGAGTAGATATAGTTTTAGTTCAACATATATGAACCCCAAGTTAAACACGAACCAAAAAATCCACAATAGATACACAAAAAACAGAGAGAAAGAAACACAAGTCTCTTCAATAAGTGGTGCTGGGAAAACTGGAAAACTACATGTAAAAGAATAAAATTAGAATATTTTCTCACATCATATACAAAAATAAATTCAAAATGGATTAAAGACCCAAATGTAAGAGTGGAAATCATAAAACTCCTAGAAGAGAACAAAGGCAGAACACTCTTTGACATAAATTGTAGCAATAGTTTTTTTGGATCTGTCTCCTAAGGGAAAGGGAACAAAAGCAGAAATAAATAATGGAAACATAATTAAACTTAAGAGCTTTTGCACAGCAAAGGAAACCATAGACAAAATGAAATGACAACTCACTGAATGGGAGAAAATATTTGCAAATGATATGATCGATAAGGGGTTAATATATGAAATATATAAACAGCTCATACAAATCAATATCAAAAAACAAACAACCTGATTTAAAAATGGGCAGAACATAGTGCTGCAGTGAACACTGGGGTGCATGTGTCTTTTTGAATTATGGTTTTCACTGGGTATATGCCCAGTAGTGGGATTGCTGGGTCATATGGTAGCTCTATTTTTAGTTTTTTAAGGAACCTCCATACTGTTCTCCGTAGTGGCTGTATCAATTCACATTCCCACCAACAGTGCAAGAGGGTTCCCTTTGCTCCACCCCCACTCCAGCATTTATTGTTTGTAGATTTTTTAATGACGGCCATTCTGACCAGTGTGAGGTTAAACCTCATTGTAGTTGCATTTCTCTAATAATTACAACACTATTTACAATAGCCAGGACATGGAGGCAACCTAAATGTCCATCAACAGAGGAATGGATAAAAAGATGTGGTACATATATACAATGGAATATTACTCATCCATAAAAGGGAACGAAATTGGGTCATTTGTAGAGACATGGATGGACCTAGAGACTGTCATACAGAGTGAAGTAAGTCAGAAAGAGAAAAACAAATATCATATATTAACGCATATATATGGAATCTAGAAAAATGTTATAGATGATCTTATTTGCAAAGCAGAAATAGAGACACACACATAGAGAACAAATGTATGGACACCAAGGGGAGAAAGGGGGCGTGGGATGAATTGGGAGATTGGGATTGACATATATACACTATTGATATTATGTATAAAATAGATAACTAATGAGAACCTACTGTATAGCTCAGGGAACTCTGCTCAATGGTCTGTGGTGACCTAAATGGGAAGGAAATCCAAAAAACAAGGGGATACCTGTATATGTATAGCTGATTCACTTTGCTGTACAGTAGAAACTAACACAACATTGTAAAGCAACTATACTCCAATAAAAATTACTTAAAAAAATAAAAATGGGCAGAAGGCCTGAAGAGACATTCTTCCAAAAAAGATATACAGATGGACAACAGGCACATGAAAAGATGCTCAAGAAAAATGCAAATTAAAACCACAATGAGATGTCACCTCACACCCGTCAGAATGGCTATCATCAAAAAGCCCACAAATAACAAATGTTGGGGAGGATGTGGAAAAAAGGGAACCCTCCTACACTGTTGGTGGGAATATAAATTGGTTCAGCCACTACGGAAAACAGTAAGGAGGTTCCTCAAAAAATTAAAAATAGAACTTCCATATGACCCAGCAATTTCACTCCTGGGTATATATCCCAAGAAAACAAAAATAATAATTCGAAAAGATATATACACCCTAATGTTCACAGCAGCATTATTTACAATAGCCAAGATACGGAAGTAACCCAAGTGTCCATCAACAGATAAATGGATAAGGAAGGTGTTATATATATATAACATCTTAACATTGTAATATATATATATAAAAAACATCTTAACATTATAATATAATAGACACAGAAATATACTCACCCTTACAAAAGAATAAAATTTTGCCATTTGCTCAACATGGATGGACTTGGAGGGTATTATGCTTATTGAAATAAGTCAGACAGAGAAAGACAAATACTGTATGTTATTACTTATATGAAGAATCTAAAACATAAAACAAACAAATGAATATAAGAAAACAGGAACAGACTCTCAGATATAGAGAACAACCTACTGGTTACCAGTGGGGAGAGAAAAGGGGGGAGGGATAAGATACTGGTAGGGGATTAAGAGGATTAATTGTACTTAAGGGGATTAAGTACAAACTACTATGTATAAAATAAATAAGCTACAAGGATATATTTACAGCACAGGGAATATATCCAATGTTTTATAAAAACTTTAAATGGAGTATTATTTATAAAAATATGGAATCATTATGTTTTACAACTGAAACTAATATAAATTGTAAATTGACTATTCTTCAATTAAAAAAAAAGACTTCCTCATAGAAGCATGTTGGTTATTTTCCAAGTATTTGGAATTTTTCCTGTTATATTTCTATTTGATATCTAGTTTGATTCCATTGTGGACAGAGAACACACTCTGTATTATTTCAATTACTTTAATTTTGTTAAAGTTCATTCTGTGACCCAGGATATCTTCTACTTTGGTATATATTTCATGGATGCTTGAAAAGAATGTGTATTTTGATGTTGCAGGGTGAAATACTCCATAAATATAAATTAGATCTTTTTAGTTGATGGTATTGTTGTGTTCTTCTATATCATTGCTGATTTTATGTTTTGTCAACCTGGTGATTGTTAATCCAGGGGTACTGAAGTCCCTAATTATAATTTTGGATTTGTATATTTGTCCTTTCTGTTCTATTAGTTTTTGATTCATATATTTTGTGGTTCTCTTGTTTGGCATATACACATTCAGAATTGCTATATCTTCTTCTTGGTGGACTGATCTTTTTGTCATTATGTAATGTCCCGTCCCTATCTTTGATATTTTCTTTGTCTTAAGTCTACTTTTCTGATATTAATATACCCACTCACAGTTGTTTTTGATTATTTGCATTCCATTCATATATATATATATATATATATATATATATAAAATGAGATACTTGAAGTAAAGAAATGGTTGGGTCATTTTTTAAAATTTTTTATTGGAGTATAGTTGATTTACAATGTTGTGTTAGTTTTAAGTGTACAGCAAAGTGAATCAGTTATACATATACATATATCCACTTTTTTTTAGATTCTTTTCCCATATAGGACATTACAGAATACTAAGTAGGGTTCCCTGTGCTATACAATAGGTCCATGTTAGGGCTGGGTCATTTTTCAAATCCACTTTGACAATCTCTGTCTTTTAAAGGTATATTAGATTATTTATATTTACTGTAATTATTGACATGTAGGGCTTAAATCTGCTGTTTTATTTTCCATTTTCTGTTTGTTTTCTCTCTCCTGGCTCCTGCAGATTTGCTGAACATTTTTTTTAGAATTTTATTTTTATTCATCCATTTTTTTAAAGTGCATATATCTGTATAGACTTTTGTGTGTGTGACTGCTACAGGCATTACATTATTAATATATTCTTCCTCAGTCTCCTGGTGTTGACATTTCACTAGTTCAAGTGTAGTGTAGAACTCAAAATTATTCGTGGGTGGACTTCTGCTTCTGGAAAAATGCAGTAGATACACTATTCCCTTTTATTCTCATTAAGCACAACTAAAACCCCTGGGCATTACATATAAAACAAATATAAGAAAATACTGATAGCTGAGAGAAGAAGGCAGACTGGCCAGGGGCCTTGGAATTTGCTATGGACTAAATTGTGTCTCTCCCAAATATGTATGTTTAATCTCTAACCCTCAATGAGAATTTATCTGGTGAAAAATCTTTAAGGAGGTTATTCAGGTTAAATGAGGTCATAAGGGTGGGGTTCTAATATGATAGGACTGTGGCCTTACAAAAAGATTGAAGAAGATTGCTCTCTCTCAATCTCTGTCTCCTTCTCTCCCTCTCTCTGCCACATGAAGACATAGCAAGGTGGCAGCCGTTTGTAAGCCAGGAACAGATCTCTCACAAGAATTTGGCCATGCTGGCACCCTAACCTCAGACTGACTCCCAGTCTTCAGAACTGTGAGAAAATAAATTTCTGTTGTTTAAGCCATCCAGTCTACAGTATTTTTTATGGCAGCTTGAAACAACTAATATAGGGCCTGACTAACGACATGGTGAAAAGGAATCTTGGAATATAAGAAGGAAAAACAAAAAGAGAAAATATATGGTTAAATAAAATTAAATAGATTTTCCTTTTCCTATTGAGTTTTCTAAATTATGGTTTTGGGTGAAGCAAAAATCATAAGTGTCTAATGTGGCTCTCACTGTATGTAGAGGAAATATTTGACAATTATATTATAAATTAAAGAGAGCAAAATGAGGCACTGTAGCCTTCATTTTTAAAATAACAGCTTTATTAAGATATGATTCACATACCATATGTTGAGGAAATATAATTAAAAATAAAATCTGTTAACCCAAAAAACTTCTCCACAAAAATAGAAGAGAGAGAAAACTGTTTTAGTATTGGATAAGCATTAAACTATGATGTGATGCATATTACAGGCAATCTGCTAAAAGATTGCAAAGACAGAAAGAATTTTTATCCTTTTATATAGCCAAGCAGATACATCCCATTGCATACGTTTTCTCCAGATAAATGATAAATTATTCCTCAATTAAAAGAACACTGCGGCCCCATTTGTCACACGATTTATTCTAAGCTCTCCTCGTTATTGGGGTAGCCACCTGTATTTATTAATTACCACTAAAAAGGAAAATAAACTACTCATATCTTTATGATAGGAGGTAGATTCGTAACTTGGAGCCAGGCACCAGCTAAAGTTAAGCTCTTATCTTCCCATGGAAAATAGGAGATATGGGTGCTATCTTCTGTAGAGATTACATTTCAAAGCCATGGCTGCCAAGTTTTGAGAAAAATACTTCTGGGTTGTAAAGCTAGTGAGGAGATTATTTAGCTTTTAAAAATATTCACATACCTGTCTAAGTGGCAGAGGGAGAATTCACAATTATTTATTTATTTATTTAAGTAAATGTTCTAAGAAAAGGGAAGGGCTAGAATCTCTTTTCCTTTTTGTACTAGGTGGAATTAAACTTTGTTTTTCTTACTTTTGTGTTTGCCATATACATCTGATTCACCCATTTAAAGTGCACAGTTTGATAGTTTTTAGTTTGTTCACAGCAATTAAAAATCACCACGGTCAATTTAGAACATTATCATCCTCTAAGAGAAGCCAGTTCCCCATTAGCAGTCACTCTCCATTTCCCTCTCAGTGACGCTCCCAGACCTAGGTGACCGCTAATCTACTTTCTGTCTATATACATTTGCATATTCTAGACAGTTTACAGAAAATAAATCACACAATACGTGGTTTTTTATTACTGGTTTCTTTCATTTAGCATAATGTTTTCAAGGGTCATCTTTTATTTTTAATTTTTTATTGAAGTATAGTTGATTTACAACGTTAGTTTCAGATGTATAGCAAAGTGATTTGGAGATATATATATATATAGATAGATAGATAGATTTTAATTCTTTTCCATTATAGGCTATTACAAGGTATTGAATATAGTTCCCTGTGCTCTACAGTAAATCCTTGTTGTTTATTTTATATATGGTAGTGTGTATCTGTTAATCCCATACTCCTAATTTATCCCTCCTCCCCTTCCCCTTTGGTAACCATAAGTTTGCTTTCTATGTCTGTGAGTCTGTTTTCAGCTTTGTAAATAAGTTCATTTGTACTATTTTTTAGCTTCCACATATAAATGATGTCACATGATATTTATCTTTCTCTGTCTGACTTATTTCACTTAGTATGATAATCTCTAGGTCCATCCATGTTGCTGCAAATGGAATTATTCTTTTTTTATGGGTAATATTCATATATATATGTGTGTATATATATATATACACACACACACACACACACACACACACACACACACACACGCATACATACCACATCTTCTTTATCCATTCATCTGTTGATGAACACTTAGGTTGCTTCCATGTCTTGGCTATTGTAAATAGTGCTGTTATAAACACTGGGGTGCATGTATCTTTTGTCTCTTTTGGATATATGCTCAGGAGTGGGGTTTCTGGATCTTATGTTAACCCTATTTTTAGTTTTTTTAGGAACCTCCATACTGTTGTCCACAGTGGCTTCACCAATTTACATTCCCACCAACAGTGTAGGAGGCTTCCCTTTTCTCCATGCCCTCTCCAGTATTTGTTATTTGTAGACTTTTTAATGATGGCCATTCTGACCAGTGTGACGTCATACCTCATTGCAGTTTTGCATTTCTCTAATAAGTAGCCATGTTGAGCATCTTTTCATGTGCCTGTTGGCCATCTGTATGTCTTCTTTGGAGAAATGTATATGTAGGTCTTAGCCGCCCATTGTTTTTTATTGGGGTGTTCTTTGCATGTTTGTTTTTGTTTTTCACATTGAGTTGTATGAGCTGTTTGTATATTTTAGAAATTAAGCCATTGTTGGTTGCATCCTTTGCGAATATTTTGTCCCAGTCCATAGACTATCTTTCTGTTTTGCTTATGGTTTCCTTTGCTGTACAAAAGCTTATAAGTTTGATTAGGTCCTGTTTGTTTATTTTTCATCTCTTTTGCCTTTAGAGACTGACCAAAGAAAACATTGCTACGATTGATGTCAGAGAATGTTTTGCCTATGTTCTCTTCTCTTCTAGGAGTTTTATGGTGTCATGTTATATTTAAGTCTTTAAACCATTTTGAGTTTATTTTTGTCTATGGTGTTAGGGAGTGTTCTAACTTTCTTGATTTACATACAGCTGTCCAGCTTTCCCAAAGCCACTTGCTGAAGAGACTGTCTTTTCTCCATAGTGTATTCTTGCCTCCTTTGTCAAAGATTAATTGACTGTGGGTGTGTGGGTTTATTTCTGGGCTCTCTATTACATTCCATTGATCCATAAACCTCTTTTTGTGCCAATATCATGCTAGTTTTATTACTGTGGCTTTGTAGTATTTTCTGAATTCTGGAAGGGTTATACCTCCAGCTTTGTTCTTTTTCCTCAGGATTGCTTTGGCAATTATGGGTCTTTTGTGGTTCCATATAAATTTTAGGATTATTTGTTCTAGTTTTGTGAAAAATGTCATGGGTAATTTGATAGTGATTGCAATAAATCTGTAGAGCGCTTTGGGTAGTATGGTCATTTTAACTATATTAATTCTTCCAATCCAAGAACATGGGATATCTTTCCATTTCCTTGAGTCATCATCAATTTGCTTTTAAATGTTTTAGAGTTCACAATGTATAAATCTATCACATCCTTGGTTAGATTTATTCCAAGTTATTTTAGTTTTTGATGTCATTTTAAATGGGAATATGGTTTTAATTTCTCTTTCTGATATTTAATTGTTAATGTAAAGAAATGCAACAGATTTCTGTATATTAAATTTGTATCCTACTACCTTAATGAATTAATTTATCAGTTCTAATAGTTTTTGTCTGGAGTCTTTAGGGTTTTCTATATACAGTATCATATCACCTGTTATAATGATGACTTTACCTCTTCTGTCCCAATTTGAATATGTTTTATTTATTTTTCTTGTCTGATTACTGCAGCTTCATCTTCCAATACTATATTGAATAGAAATGGTGAGAGTGGACATCCTTATCTTGTTCCAGAATTTAGTGGGAAGGCTTTCAGCTTTTCACCATTGAGTATTATGTTGGCCGTGGGTTTGTCATAAATGGCTTTTATTATGGTGAGATATGTTCCCTCCATACTCACTTTGAGAAGAGTTTTTGTCATGAATGGATGTTGAATTTTACCAAATGCTTTTTCTGCATCCAATGAGAGGATCATGTAGTTTTTGTCTTTTTTTTGTTGTTGATGTGGTGTAGCACATTGATTGATTTGCATGTCTTGAACCATCCTTTGGACCCTGGAATGAATCCAACTTGATCATGCTGTATGATCCTTTTTATGTGTTGTTGGATTCTGTAATTTTCTTTTTTGGTAGTGTCTTTGTCTGGTTTTGGCATCAGAATGATGGTGGCTTCATAGACTTTGGGAATGTTCCCTCCTCTTCAATCTTTTGGAAGAGTTTGAAAAGGATAGGTATAAGTTCTTCTTTGTATGTCTCGTAGAATTCCCCAGTGAAGCTATCAAGTCCTGGACTTTTGTTTGCAGGGAGTTTTATTATTGTTATTGTTATTATTATTATTACAGATTCTGTTTCACTTTTAGTGTTCAGTCTGTTCAAATTATCTGTTCCTTCTTGATTCAGTTTTGGCAGGCTGTAAGTTTCTAGAAACTTGTCTACTTCTTGCAGGTTTTCTATTTTGTTGACATAGAACTGTTCATAATTTTATAATTTTTTGTATTTCTGTGGTATCAGTTGTTATTTCTCATTTTTTTTTTTTTTTTTTGCGGTATGCGGGCCTCTCACTGTTGTGGCCTCTCCTGTTGTGGAGCACAGGCTCAGGACACGCAGGCTCAGCGGCTATGGCTCACAGGCCCAGCCATTCCGCGGCATGTGGGATCTTCCCGGACCAGGGCACGAACCCGTATCCCCTGCATCGGCAGGCGGACTCTCAACCACTGAGCCACCAGGGAAGCCCTCATTTTTTATTTTGTTCATTTAGGTCCTCTCTCTTTTCTTCTTGGTGAGCCTGTCCAGGGGTTTGCTTATTTTGTTTATCCTTTCAAAAAACCACCTCTTGGTTTTCTTGATTTTTTTCAATTGTTTTTTAAATCTCGATTTTATTTATTTCCTCTGTGATCTTTATTATTTCTTCCCTTCTGCTGACTTTAGGTTTTATATGTTCTTTTTCTAATTCTTTTAGGTGGTATGTTAGGTTATTTGGGATTTTTCTTGCTTTTGAGAAAGGTCTATGTTGCTATGAACTTCCTTCTTATGACTGCTTTTGCTGCATCCCATAGATTTTTTATGGTCTTGTTTTCATTGTCGTTTGTCTCCAGGTATATATATTTTTTTATTTGCTCTTGATTTCATCATTGACCCATAGGTTTTTCAGTAGCATGTTGTTGAGTCTCCATGTAATCCTTTTTTTTGTTGTTGTTGTTTTTTCTCATTTTTCTTTCTCTGGTTGATTTCAAGTTTCATGTCTTTGTGGTGAGAAAAAGATAATTGAAATAATGTCTATCCTTTTAAGTTTGTTGAGGTTTGTTTTGCATCCTAGTATGTGGTCTATCCTAGAGAATGTTCCATTTGCGCTTGAAAAGAGTGTGTATTTTGGTTTGTTTATTTATATGTAGTGTCCTGTAGATATGAATTAAGTATAACTTTTCTATTCTATCATTTAGGATCACTATTGCCTTAAATGATTTTCCGTCTGGAAGATCTGTCCATTTATTTCAGTGGAGGGTTAAAGTCTCCTACTATTACTGTATTCCCAGCAATTATTCCCTCACATCTGTTAGCATCTGTTTTATAAATTTAGGTGCTCCTTTATTAGGTGCATATATGTTAATGAGTGTGATATCCTCTTATTGTATTGATCCTTTTATCCTTTTACGGTGTTCTTGTCTTTCTTTATGGTCTTTGTTTTAAAGTCAATTTTCTGATATAAAACCTACTGCTTTTTTACCATTTCCATTTGGAAGAAATATCTTTTTCCATTCCCACACTTTCTTTCCTTTTAATTAATTTTTATTGGAATATAGTTCCTTTACAATGTTCTGTTAGTTTCTGCTGTACGGCAACGTGAATCAGTTATAGATATACATATATCCCCTCTTTTTTAGATTTCCTTCCCATTCAAGTCACCAGAGAGCACTGAGAAGAGGTCCCTGTGCTATACAATAGGTTCCCATTAGTTATCTATCTTATACATAATACTACATATATGTCAATCCCAATCTCCCAATTCATCCAACCATGCCTCCCTCCTTGGTGTCCATATGTTTGTTCTCTACAACTGTGTCTCTATTTCTGATTTGCAAATAAGTTCATCTGTATCAATTTTCTAGAATCCACATATAAACGATATTCTACAATATTTGTTTTGCTCTTTCTGAATTCACTCTCTATGACAGTATCTAGGTCTATCCGTGTCTTTTGCTCCTTTTTTGGGCCAAGTAATATTCCATTGTATATATTTAACACATCTTTATCCATTCTTCTGTTTATGAACATTTAGGTTCCTTCAATGTCCTGGCTATTATAAATAGTGCTGCAATGAACATTGGGGTGCATGTATCTTTTTGAATTATGGTTCTCTCTGGGTATATGCCCAGGAGTGGGAATGCTGGGTCATATGGTAGTTTTATTTTTAGTTTTTTGAGGAACCTCCATACTGTTCTCCATAGTGGCTGTATCAATTTACATTCCCACCAACAGTGTAGGAGGGTACCCTTTGCTCCACATACTCTCCAGCATTTTTGTTTGTAGATTTTTTGATGATGGCCATTCTGACCAGTGTGAGGTGATACCTCATTGTAGTTTTGATTTGCATTTCTCTAATAATTAATGATGCTGAGCATATTTTCATGTGTTTGTTGGCCATCTGTATGTCTTCTTTGGAGAAATGTCTATTTAGTTCTTCTGCTCATTTTTTCATTGAGTGCTTTTTTTTTTTGATATTGAGCTTCATGAGCTGTTTGTATATTTTGGAGATTAATCCCTTGTCAGTTGCTTCATTTGAAAATATTTTCTCCCATTCATAGGGTTGTCTTTTTGTCTTGTTTATGGTTTCCTTTGCTGTACAAAAGCTTTTAAGTTTCATTAGGTCCCATTTGTTCATTTTTGTTTTTATTTTCATTATTCTAGGAGGTGAGTCAAAAAAGATCTTGTTGCAATTTATGTCAAAGAGTGTTCTGCCTAAGTTTTCCTCTAAGAGTTTTATAGTCTCTGGCCTTACATTAGGGTCTTTAATCCATTTTTAGTTTATTTTTGTGTATGGTGTTAGGGAGTGTTCTAATTTCATTATTTGACATGCAGCTGTCCAGGTTTCCCAGCACCACTGATTGAAGAAACTGTCTTTCCTCCATTGTATATTCTTGCCTCCTTTGTCATAGTTTAGGTGACCATACGTGTGTGAGTTTATCTCTGGGCTTTCTATCCTGTTCCATTGATCTATATTTCTGTTTTTGTGCCAGGACCATATTGTCTTGATTATGGTAGCTTTCTATTATAGTCTGAAGTCAGGGAGCCTGATTCCTGCAGCTCTGTTTTTCTTTTTCAATATTGCTTTGGCTATTTGGGGTGTTTTGTGTTTCCATAAAAATTGTACATTTTTTTGTTCTAATTATGCAAAAATGCCACTGGTAATTTGATAGGGACTTCATTAAATCTGTAGATTGCTTCGGGTAGTATAGTCATTTCACAATATTGATTCTTCCCATCCAAGAACATGGTATATCTGTATATCTGTTTGTGTCATATTTGTTTTCTTATATCAGTATCCTATAGTTTTCTGAGTACCTGTCTTTTGTCTCCTTAGGTAGGTTTATTCATAGGTATTTTATTCTTTTTGTTGCGATGGTAAATGGGATTGTTTCCTTAATTTCTCTTTCTGATTTTTCATTGTTAGTGTATAGGAATACAAGAGATTTCTGTGTATTAATTTTGTATCCTGCAACTTTATCAAATTCATTGATAAGCTCTAGTACTTTTCTAGTGGCCTCTGTAGGATTTTCTATGTACAGTATCATGTCATCTGCAAACAGTGACAATTTTACTTCTTCTTTTCCAATTTGGATTCCTTTTATTTCTTTTTCTTCTCTGATTGCTGCAGCTAGGATTTCCAAAACTAAGTTGAATAATAATGGTGAGAGTGGGTATCCTTGTCTTGTTCCTGATCTTAGTGGAAATGCTTTCAGTTTTTCACCATTGAGAATAATGTTTGCTGTGGGTTTGCTGTATATGCCCTTTATTATGTTGAGGTAGGTTCCCTTTATGCCCATTTTCTGGAGAGTTTTTGTCATAAATGGGTGTTGAATTCTGTCAAAAGTTTTTCTGCATCTATTGAGATAATCTTATGGTTTTTATTCTTCAATTTGTTACCATGGTGTATCACATTGATTGATTTGCGTATATTGAAGAATCCTTGCATCCCTTGGACGTATCCCACTTCATTGTGGTGTATGATCATTTTAATGTGTTGTTGGATTCTGTTAGCTAGTATTTTGTTGAGGATTTTTGCATCTATATTCATCAGTGATATTGGCCTCTAATTTTCTTTTTTTGTAGTATCTCTGTCTGGTTTTGGTATCAGGGTGATGGTGTCCTCCTAGAATGAGTTTGGGAGTGTTCCCTTTTTAAGAATTTGTCCATTTCTTCCAGGTTGTCCATTTTATTGGCATATAGTTGCTGGTAGTACTTTCTTATGATCCTTTGTATTTCTGTGGTGTTCACTGCTAGCTTCTCCTTCTTCATTTCTATTTAATGATTTGAGTCCTCTCCCTTTTTTTCTTGATGGGTCTGGCTAAATGTTTACCAGTTTTGTTTATCTTCTCAAAGAACGAGCTTTTACTTTTATTGATCTTTGCTATTGCTTTCTTTGTTTCTATTCATTTATTTATGCTCTGATCTTTGTGATTTCTTTCCTTCTACTAACTTTGGGGTTTGTTTGTTTTTCTTTCTCTAGTTACTTTAGGTGCATGGTTAGGTTGTTTATTTGAGATTTTTCCTGTGTCTTGAGGTACGATTGTATTGCTATAAAGTTCCCTCTTAGAACTGCTTTTGCTGCATCCCATAGGTTTTGGGTTGTTGTGTTTTCACTGTCATTTGCTTCTAGGTATTTTTTGATTTCCTCTTTGATTTCTTCAGTGGTCCATTGGTTATTTAGTAGGATGTTGTTTCGCCTCCATGTGTTTGTGTTTTTTACAGTTGTTTTCCTATAATTCATTTCTAATCTAATAGCATTGGGGTTGGAAAAGATGCTAGATATGATTTCAATTTTCTTAAACTTACCAAGGTTTGATTTCTGATCCACAGTGTGATCAATCTCTCCTGGTGAATGTTCCTTGTGCACTTGAGAAGAAAGTGTATTCTGCTGCTTTCGGATGGAATGTCCTGTAAGTATCAATTAAGTGTATCTGGTCTAATGTGTCATTTAAGGCTTGTGTTTCCTTATTAATTTTCTGTCTGGATGATCTGTCCATTGGTTTAAGAGTGGTGTTAAAATCCCCCACTATTACTATGTTACTGTCTATTTCCTCTTTTATGGCTGTTAGCATTTGCCTTATGTATTGAGGTGCTCCTATGCTGGGTGCATAAATATTTACAATTGTTATATCTTCTTCTTGGATTGATCCCTTGATCATTATGTAGTGTCCTTCCTTGTCTCTTGTAACAGTCTTTATTTTAAAATCTATTTTGTATGATATGAGTACTGCTACTCCAGCTTTCTTTTGATTTCCATTTGCATGGAATATTTTTTTCCATCCCTTCACTTTCAGTCTGTATGTGTCCCTAGGTCTGAAGTGGGTCTATTGTAGACCACATATATCTGGGTCTTATTTTTGTATCCATTAAGCAAGTCTGTGTCTTTTGGCTGGAGCATTTAATCCATTTACATCTAAGTTAATTATCGATATGTATGTTCTTGCCATTTTCTCAATTGTTTTGGGTTTGTTTTTGTATGTCTTTTTTTTTCTTCCCTTTTTCTTTTGTTCTCTTCTCTTTCATTTTTTTGCCAAGAGAAGTTCCTTTACAATTGTTGTAAAGCTGGTTTGGTGGTGCTGAATTCTCTTAGCTTTTGCTTGTCTATAAAGCTTTGATTTCTCCATTGAATCTGAATGAGAGCCTTGATGGGTAGAGTATTCTTGGTTGTAGGTTTTTCCCTTTCACTACTTTAAATATATCCTGCCACTCCCTTCAAGCCTGCAGAGTTTCTGCTGAAAAATCAGCTGATAACCTTATGGGGTTTCCATTGTATGTTATTTGTTGCTTTTCCCTTGTTGCTTTTAATATTTTTTCTTTGTATTATTTTTTTGTTAGTTTGATTAATATGTGTCTCGGCTTGTTTCTCCTTGGGTTTATCCTGTATGGGACACTCTGTGCTTCCTGGACTTGGGTGATTATTTCCTTTCCCATGCTAAGGAAGTTTTCAAGTATGATCTCTTCAAATATTTTCTCATGCCCTTTCCCTTTTTCTTCTTATTCTGCAACTGCTATAATTCGAATATTGGTCTGTTTAATGTTGTCCCAGAGGTCTCTGAGACTGTTTCCATTTCTTTTCATTCTTTTATCTTTATTTTGTTCTGCATCAGAGATTTCCACCATTCTGTCTTCCAGGTCACTTATCCGTTCTTCTGCCTCAGTTATTATGCTATTGATTCCTTCTAGTGTATTGTTCATTTCAGTTATTGTTGTGTTAATCTGTTTGTTTGTTCTTTAGTTCTTCTAGGTCTTTGCTAAACTTTTCTTGTATCTTCTCAATCCATGCCTCCATTCTGTTTCCAAGATCTTCGATCATCTTTACTATCATTAATCTGAATTCTTCTTCAGATAGATTGCTTATCTCCTCTTTATTTAGTTGTTCTTGTAGGTTTTTATCTTCCTCCTTCATCTGCAACATAATTTTTGTCATCTCATTTTCTCAAACTTACTGTGTTTGTGGTCTCCTTTCCGCCAGGTGCAGGATCATAATTCCTCTTGCTTCTGGCGTCTGCCCGCTGGTGAGTGAGGTTGGTCCAGAGTCTTGTGCTGTTACCTCCTTGATAGGGGGTTTGATTGTTGTGTTGATTACAGCCTGCCCTGGATATTGAATGTGGCCTCCCCTTTGCTCTGTGGTTGTCACTGCCCTGTCAGGGGCAGGGTCTGCTCCCTAGTTATTGGAATAGAGGCCCCCAAATCTGCTTCTTAGCTGTGTTTCTGATCTGTGGTGTGAGGTAGGCAGGGTTGGAGCACTTCCGCTGGGAGGGAAGCCACTGAATATTCCTCCTCTGAAGCTGTCCACCTGTGCTGTTCTCCATTGTGTCACCTTTCACCTGTTGTGCAAGCTCTCAGATTACACTGATGTTGGCACTGCTCTCGGCCCCACCTTAACTGTGGGTGTGACAGCAATTGGCCCTGGTGTCTCTTAGACGTTGATTTCACCAGGCCACCAGAGTAGATCCACTGAAGTCAGGTCCCAGGATTGCAGTAATCATGGATCTGGACCTGTTGTGGGTGTTATGGGGGCAGCTCAGACTTTAGCCTGGCACCACCCCTACATATATGTGCTCACAGAGTCTACAGCTGCTAAAGCTAGGCCTGTCTTGGCTGCAGGAGCACTCATCCATTCAGATGTTTTGTAGGCACTGAGTTTTTACCAAGCCAGTCACGGGGCTGTCAATTCATGGTTTGCGCAGCTGTGAGGAGAGATTTCAGCTTTTATTCCTTGGTTGCATGCCCCCCGGGGCTTGGCTGTGGTTTTAGCCCCACCTCTACGTATGGGCTAGCCACATGGGTCTGCTCCAGAGATTGCCCTGGAGCACTTGGGTCTGCCCCGGTGAGGACAGGGCACGGAGGTGGCATGGCTGCCGGGCTGCCAGCAGCAACAGGTGTGCAGGGGGATTGGAGGTTGTGAGAGATCCACCCTCAAAAGTGACAAGGCATGCAGGGGAGCCAGCGGCCATGTGTCTGAGATATCTGGCCCTGGTGGGAGCTTTTCCTAGCTCCTGGCCATGGGCACCTCCATTCCCTCACTTTCAAGCTATCTGTTTTTCACCTTAAAGTGGGTCTCTTGTAGGCAGCATAGTGTAGGTTCTAGTTTCATTATCCAATCTGCCTCTCTATATTTCTGATTGGAACATTTAGTCTAACATTGACATTTAAAGTAATTATTGATAACTATATATTTATTGCCATTTTAAACCTGGTTTTCCAGTTGATTTTGCACTTCTTCTTTGTACCTTTCTTCTCCTTTTTCTTTTCCCTTTTGTAGTTTGATGGTTTTCTTCTGTGCTTGAGTTTCTTTCTTTTTGGATTTTGTGAATCTATTTTATGTTTTTGATTTGTGATACGTTTTTGATTTGTTTTTGATTTTCAAGTATGTTAATCCATAACTCCATCTCCTTGCTTTCAACTGATAGTCACATGAGCTCAAACACATTCTAAAAGATGTACATTTTCTTACTCCCCTCCACACATTTTGTAATTTTGATGTCCTCTTTTACATCTTCATGTTTATTCTTTTGCTGTTCATTGTAGTTGTAATCGCTTTCACAGAATTTTTTTTGGATAGTTTTTTAATCTATATACTGCCTTATTTAAGTGATCTTCAATCCTTTTATATATTTGCCTTTCGTATTGCGATTTTCCCTTTCCTGTAGATTCTTGCTTCTTTTCTATTTGGAGAAGACCTTTCTTTAGGATAGGTTAGTATTGCTGTATTCGTTTAGTTTTTGCTTGTTTGAGAAATTCTTTATTTTTCTTATTCTAAATGATAATCTTGCTGGGTAGAATGTCCTAGGTTGCAGGTCTTCCCCTTTCAGGACTTTGAATATATCTTCCCATTCCTTCTGACCTGCAAAGTTTCACTAGAGTAATCAGCTAATAGCCTAATGGAGATTCCCTTGTAACTGACTCTGTTTTTCTCTTGCTGCCTTTAGAATCCTCTCTTGATCTTTAACTTTTGCCGTTTTAATTATGTTAAGTCTCAGTGTAGGTCTATTTGGGTTCATCTTGTTTGGGACCCTCCGTGCTTCCTGTCCCTGGATATCTATTTCCTTCTTTAGGTTTGGGAAGTTTTCAGCCATAATTTCTTCAAATACATATTCAACCTCCTTTTCTCTTTCTTCTCCTTCTGGGATCGCTATTATGTGTAGGTTGGCATGCTTTATACTATTCCATAGGTCTCATATGTTGCCTTCATATTTTTTCATTTGTCTTTCTCTCTGCTGTTCTGATTGGGTGATTTTAATTATTCTATCTTCCAGATCACATATTCATTCTTCTGCATTATTTAGTTTGCTATTTATTGCCTTTGCTTGGTTTTCATTGTGGCAATCGAGTTGTCTAAGTTTGATTGGCTCCTCTTTATAGATTCTAGTTCCTTGCTACAATGATTTGCATTTCTACTGATACTCTTTCTTAATCCCTTCAGCATTTTTATTACCTCCTTTTTGTACTCAGGGTCTGGTAGAATGGAGAGGTCTCTTTCATTCTTTGTTCCTTCAGAGGATTTCTGTTCTTTTAATTGTGACTAATTCCTCTACTTCACTTTACTTATATTTCTCTGACTCTATGATTTTAGGAAAAACTTATTTACTGTGGGCCTGAAGGCCTGCTTTTATGTGGAAGCAACTCTATGTAGATTGTGTGAGTCTAATATTTTTGGTGTGAGGGCTGTTTTTGTTATGGATGCTTGCCAGGTCCTTTCCTCATGGTGTGCTTATCCTTATACCCTTTATAGGAGTGCTTATGGCACTGTGGTGACTAGAGCCTGCCCTGAACTTTGAGGGGGGCCTACTCTTTGCTCTGTGGTTGTCACAGCCCTGTCAGGGGCAAGGCCTGCTCCCCAGTTGTTGGAGTAGAAGACCCCAGATCCAGTTCTATGCTGTAGTGAGAGGTAAATGGGACTGGGGTGCTCTGTCTGGGAAATGAGCTGCTGAATGTTCTTCCCCAGGAGCTTTCCACCAGGATGTGTGACCCTGTTACGCCACCTGCTACCTGGTGTGCATGCCCACAAAGATCACTTTTGCTGGCACTGCCCTTGGGGACTGCCTCATCTGTGGGGGTGCCAATAATCGGCTTGGACATCCCTTATCCTTTCCAAAGCCACTGGTGTGAAACCTGCCAAAGGTGTGCCTCAGTGCCTGCTCTGGGAGTGCTGTTAATCAGCTCATATTTCAGCCCGGCCTCCGAATGTGTGGGCCCACACATTTCACTGCTTCTGGTGCCTGGACCCGCCTCTGTTGCTGGAGCACTGCTAATCAGCTTTGATGGCCCTCACGCGCATGTGCGGTCCTGATCCCAAAATCTGCGGGCATGAGAACCTACCAAAGTCGTTCCCCCATGTCTGCATTTGGAGTGAAGGTGACTGGCTCATGTTTCAGCCCTGCAGTCCCATGTGCATGCCCACAAAGTTCACAAAACCTGAGGCAACTGGAGCTGCATCCTGCTGTGAGCATGCTGATAATGAGGCTGCTATGGCAGACCCCTGACCCTCCCTTCCTGTGTTGACAATGGGACTTCTACAGTGGACCCAAGCTCAGTGCTGCATGCACCCCCAGTCGTGGAACAGGCCACACTCCAGGCCCTTGGAGCTGTCTCTGTGCAACCAAATGAGTCCTTTCCCAGCATCTGTCCACCGAAACCTGAGTCTCAGCACTTAGTCACTGCACACATCAGTAGGCATGTGACTCATGCTGGAAAGGGCAGCAACGTGGGAAAGACCATCTCTGCTGGTTTCTCTCTATCCTTCCAGGACTTCAGAGCAGCTCCTGCACTCTGCTCTCAAGCCTCTGAAGCTGCCTATCTGTCCCAGCAGACCTCCCATCCAGTGAAGGAGGTTCCCAGGATGAGGAACCTTTGCTTTTTCACAGCTCTTCCCCAGGAACACAGGTTCCATCCTGATTCCTCTTCTCCCTTTTTCTTTGTCCTACCCAGTTATGTGGGGATCTTTTTTTCAGCTTTGCTTACATGAGATCTTCTGCAATCTTTCAGCAGGTAGTCTATGAGAACTGTTCCACACGTAGATGGATTTTTGATATATTTGTGGGCGGAGGTGAGCTCCACATCCCTCTACTCCACCATCTTTACCTCCTCTCTCAAGGTTCATCTTGGTTGTAACATATGTCTGTACTTCACCCCTTTTATTGGTAAATAATATTTTGTGGTATAGATATACATTTTGCATATCCACTATCAGTTGATGGCAATTGGGTTATTTCCACTTTTTGACTATTAAAAATGCTGCTATGAACATGTATGTATGAGTTTTTGTGTGGGCATATTTTTAAATTTTTCTTGTATATATACCAAGGAGTGGAATTTCTGGGTCACATGTTAACTCTATATCTTTCTGAGGGACTGCCAATTGTTTTCCAAAGTGTCTGCACCATTTTATATGCCCATCTACCATATATGAAAGTTCCAATTTCCCCACATCCTTGTCAACATTTATTATTACCAGGATTTTTTATTTTAGCCATTCTTGTAGATGGGAAGTTCTATTTCATTATGTCTTTTCATTTCCCTGGCGACTAGTGATGTTGAGCATATTTCCATGTACTTATTGCCTGTTCGTATATTTTCTTTGGAATATTGTATATTCAGATCTTTTTTCCATTTTAATTATTTGTCATTATATGTTTTAGTTGTAAGATTTCCTTTTATACTTTATATACAAGTCATTCATCAAGACTTATTAGGATAATATGCTTTAAAAATATAAATGAAATTCAACTTTAAGACAGAAAAATTTACTTAATGCAAAAGAAGCCGTTAAAATAGTGAAACAAATGTATCAAGGGATATATAGAAAATAAAAATAAACTGTCAGATGTAAATCTGACAGTATAGTAATAACATTGAAGATGAATGGATTAAATCCTCCAATCAAAAGGCAATAATTGTCAGACTGGATGAAAGAAACATAACATGATCCAACTATATGCTCCTTAGAGGAGATGCATTTTTTATTCAAATATACAAATAAACTGAAAATAAAATAATAAAAAAAGACATCTGATGCAAAAAGTAACCATAAGATAGTTGGAATTACTAGATTAATATCAGACAAAATAAATTTTAAAACAAAAACTGTTACTAGAGATGAACAGAGACATTTTATAATGAAAAAAATAGTCAATCCATCAGAAATATATAACAATCATAAAAGTATATGCACCTAACTAGACAGTCCCAAAATACATGAAGACAAACAGAATGGAAGGGACTAGAAAACACAGAGGAGGCAGAACTGTGGGAGTACTGGAGATGGTGCCTGCAATTCTGGCCTTCCAGGCAGGGCAGTTGAGCCTACAGCCCCAGAGGACCTGGTAGCAGCAAGGGAGGCAGCACACACAACTCTGGCCTCCTGGCTGCAGTGGCACCCATGGCCACAGGCAACTGGGCAGCAGAGACAGTGGGGCCTGGGGCCCCATCCCTCCAGCCACTGAGGCACCCAGGACTCTGGTCCCCTATCCCTTGCAATGGTAGAGCCCGTGAATGTTACATCACTGGACATGGAAGAGGTCCCTACACGACCCCAGATCTTCCCACCTATCCTTCCCCACCCCTTGCAGCAGCTAAGCCCGTGACTCAAGGTATCCAGATGTGAGGAAGAGCCCACCATCCTGGTGCATCACACACTGACATCAATGACACTGGCAAAAACAAGGTACTAATGACCCTGGAGGGAGAAGGAGTGATAATGAGGGTGAGGGGCCACACCCCTGACAGAGGCAGTGGAGGGTAGACAGTGCCAACTCTCAAATATAACCAGAGGCAGCTCAGGTAAGAGACACCAAAAACATGTGCTATAGCATCACCTACTGTAAAACAGAAGAAAGACCTCTAATTTCTAACCTGTTGCTACTTCAAACATGCCAGCTAAGGAGCAACTCCAAGCACCATGAAGAACCACAGTAACATTGTACCACAGAAGAAAATGCCAATTCTCCAGAAACCAAACTTAAAATCATAGAATACTGAAAACTAATTGATAGAAAATTCAAAATAGCTGTCATGAAGAAACTCAATGAACTACAGGAAAACTCAGAAAGGCAGTTCAATGAGCTCAGAAATAAAATTAATAAACAGAAGGAATACTTTACCAAAGAGATTGAAAATAAAAAAGAACCAAAGAGAAATTCTGAAGCAGAAGAGCTCAATAAATGAGATGAAAAATGCATTAGAAAGCACTGGAAATAGAGCAGACCATATGGAAGAAAGAATTAGTGAGCTGAAAGACAGAAATCTAGAATGATACAAGTAGAAGAGGAAAGAGAAATAAGATATTAAAAAATGAGGAAATTGTATGACAGCTATGCAACACTTTTAGGAAGAGCAAAATTAGGGCAATGAGTATCTCAGAATGTGAAGAGAGGGAGAAGGGAGCAGAGAGTTTACTTAAAGAAATAATACCTAATAATTACCCAAACCTGGTGAAGAAACTGGAATATACAACCTGGAATATACAAGTGCATGAAGCTAAGAGAACACCTAATTACTTCCATTCAAAAAGACCTTCTCTGAGATATATTAAAACTGTAAAAAGCAAATTACAAAGAAAGAGTTGTAAAGGCAGCCAGGGATAAAAGGATGGCAACCTACAAAGAAATCGCCATTAGGCTATCAGCAGATTTCTCAGCAGAAACTCTACAGGTCAAGAGGTAGTGGAGTGACCTTTTCAAAACACTGAAAGATAAAAACTGTCATCTAATATTACTGTATCCAGCAAAGTTATCATTCAGATATGAAGGAGAAATAAAGACTTTGCCAGAAAAACAAAAGCTGAGGGAGTTCATCAACACTAGAACTGCCTTACAAGAAATGTTGAAAGGAGCTTTTCTACCAGAAAAAAAGGCACAAGTACCCAAAACTCTGAGTAAGTGATAACTAGGAAGACAGAATCAGAAAATTGAAACTCTTTATCAGAAGAGGTGTTTAAACACTCTATAATAGTGTAAAGGTCAAAGGGGGAGAAAAGCAGAAAAAATAACTATATTTACTTCAATTTGGTAACAAACTCACAACATAAAGAGGGATACTTTGAGACAACAAAAACACAGAAGGGGAAGAAGAAAAGGACAGAACCAATATAGGAAAATGAAGATAAGACATATCAGCAGAAAAATGACTATTTTGAAATAGTCAAATGAAACTTTTTTATGCAAACCTCATGGTAACCACAAAACATAAATTTAGAGCAGAGACACAAAACATAAAAACGAGGAAACAGAAAAATATCAGAGAAAACCATGAAACCAAAATGGAAGGCAGAAACATAAGGAAAAAGGAAACAATGGAGATACAGAGTAACCAGAAAACAAAAAATAAAGGCAGTGCTAAATCCCCATCTATCAATAATCACCCTAAATGAAAATGGATTGAATTTACCAATCAGAAGACAGAGAGTGGATGGATTAATTAAAAAACAAGTCCCAACTATATACTGCCTCCAGAAGACTCACCTCAGTTCTAAATACAAACATAGATTAACAGTGAAGGGATGGCACATGATACTCCAAGCAAATGGCAGTCAAAAGAAAGTGGGTGTAGCCATACTCACATCAAACAAAATAGACTTCAAGCCAAGAAAGGTAACAAGAGACAAAAGTGGACAGTATATGATGATAAAGGGGACGATTCATCAAGAAGACACAACAGTGGTAATATATATGTACCTAACATAGGACCACCAAAATATATAAAGCAATTATTAACAGACCTAAAGGGAGATATTGAAAGCAGCAGAATAGAAGGAGACATTAACACATGTCCCTTACATCAGGGATAGATCATCCAAACAGAAAGCCAACAAGGAAACAGTAACCTTAAATGAAACATCAGACCAGAAGGGTTTTATAGATTTGTAAAGAATATTCCATCCAAATGCAGCAGAAAAAACATTCCTCTCAAGTACACATGGAACTTTCTCAAGAATAGACCATATGTTGGAACACAAAACAGGTCTCAATAAATTTAAGAAGACTGAAGTCATACCAAATATCTTTTCCAATCACAAGAGTATGAAACTAAAAATCAACTACAAGAAGAAAGCTGGAAAAATCACAAATATGTGGAAATTGAAAAACATTATGCTACTGAGCAAGTTTGGGTCAATGAAGAAATCAAAGAGAAATCAGAAATTACTGGAAGACAACTGAAAATGAAAATACAGCATACCAAAATCTATGGGATACAACAAAAGTGGTACTACAAGGAAAGTTTATAGCAGTAAAGGCCTACCTCAAGAAACAAGAAAAAACTCAAATAAACAATCTCACCTTACACCTAAAGGAACTAGAAAAAGAAGAACAAACGAAGGCCAAAGTCAGCAGAAGGAAGGAAATGATAAGGGTCAGAGCAGGATTAAGTGAAATATAGGCTAAAAAGACAGTAGAAAAGCTCTATGAAACTAAGAGTTTTTTCTCTGAAAATTAAAGAAAATTGACATACTTTTAAGTAGACACACTAAGAAAAAAGAGAGAAGGCTCTGATAAATAAAATCAGGAACAAAAGAGAAATAACAAATACCATAAAAATATAAATGGTTATAAGATAATATTATGGACAGCTAACTATCTTCCAACAAACTGGACAACCTAGAAGAAACACAAATTTTTAGAATCGTACACTTTCAAGGAATGAATCTTGAAGAAATATAAAATGTGAACAGATTGAGTACTAGTACAGAGATTGAAACAGTAATCAAAAAACTCCCTCGAAATCAAAAGTCCAGGACCAGATGGCTTCACAGGTGAATTTTACTAAATATTCAAGGAAGATTTAACACCTATCCTTATCAACTATTCCAAAAAATTGAAGAGAAAGGAATGCTTCCTAACTAATTTTACAAGGTTACATCACCCTGATACAAAACCAGGCAAAGACATGACATAAAAAGAAAATTACAGGCCGAACTCTCTGATGAACATAGATGCAAAAATCCTCAACAGAATATTAGCAAACTTAATAAAACAATATATAAAGAATCATACACCATGATCTAGTGGGATTTATTCCAGGGATGCAAGGATGGTTCAACATCTGAAAATCAATCAGTGTGATACACCCCACTACAAAATGAGAAATAAACACCATATGATCATCTCAATAGATGCAGATAAAGCATTTGACAAGATTCATCACACATTTATGATAAAAACTCTCAATAAGTAGGTATAGAAGGAACACACCTTAACATAATAAATGCCATATATGACAAAAACCCAGCTAACGTCATACTCAATGGTGAAAAACTGGAAGCTATCCCTCGGAAATCAAGAACAAAACAAGGATGTCCACTCTCACCACTCTTATTCAACATAGTACTGGAAGTCCTAGCCAGACCAATTAGGGGAAAAAAAAGAGATAAGACATTCGAATTGGAAAGGAAGAGTAAAACTGTCACTATTTGCAGATGACATGATTTGATATATAGAAAACCCTAAAGACACCACAAAAATTATTAGAAATAATAAATGAATACAGTGCATTTTCAGGATACAAAATCAATATACAAAACTCTATTTTGTTTCTTTACACTAACAGTGAGCTATCAGAAAGAGATATTAAGAAAACAATCCCATTTACAAGCAGAATAAAATACCTAGGAATAAATTTAACCAAGGAGATGACCAACCTGTACACTGAAAGCTATAAGACATTGTGGAAGGAATTGAAGAAGACACAAATAAATGTAAAGATATTCTGTGCTCAAGAATGGGAAGAATTAACATTGTCAAAATGTCTCTATCACATAAACAAATATACAAATTCAATGCAATACCTACCAAAATACCAAGGACATTTTTCACAGAAATAAAACAAAAACTTCTGAAATTTACATAGAACCACAAAGACCTGAGTAGCCAAAACAATCCTGAGAAGAACGAACAATGCTGGAGGTACCACACTTCCTGATTTCAACTATATTACAAAGCCATAGTAATCAAAACAGCATGGTCTTATCAGAAAACCAGACACATAGGTCAATAGGACAGACCCAAGAACCAAGAAATAAAGCCACACATATATCGACAATTAATTTTCAACAAAGAGCAAAAAAAAACATACAATGGAGAAAGAGTAGTCTCTTCAATAAATGGTGTTGGGAAAATTAGACATTCACATGCAAAAAAATGAAACTAGATCACTATCTCACACTGTATCCCAAAATTAACTCAAAATAGATTATATATTTGAATGTAAGACCTGAAATCATAAAACTTCTAGAAGAAAACATAGGAGCTATGCTGTTTGACACTGGTCTTAGCAGTATCTTTCTAGATATGTCTCTTCAGGAAAGGGAAACAAAAACATACAAATGGGACTACATCAAACAGAAAAGTTTCTGCACAGCAAATGAAACAGTCAAAGAAATAAACAGACAAGATACTGAATGAAAGAACATATTTGCAGAGGATATATTGAATATGGGGTTAATATTCAAAATATTAATATATAAAGAAGTCATAAAACTCAACAACCAAAACCACACAACCCTATTACAAAATAGGCAGGGGGGCTGAATAGACATTTTCCCCAAGAAGATATACAGATGGCCAACAGGCACAGGATAAGATGTTCAACATCACTAATAGTTATGGAAATGCAAATCATAACCACAGATCACCTCAGACCAGTTAGATTGGCTTATTTCAAGAAGGCAAAAAATAACAAATGTTGGTGAGGATGTGGAGAAAAGAGAACACTAATACACTGTTGGTGGGAATGTAAATTGGTGCAGCCACTATGTAAGACAGTATAGAGATTCCTCAAAGAATTAAGAATAGAACTACCATATGATTCAGACATCCTACTACTGGGTATTTATCCAAATAATTCAGAAACACTAATTTGAAAAGATTTATGTATCCCTAAGTTCATCATGGCATTATTTTCTACAGCCAAGATATGGAAACAACCTAAGTGCCCATCAATGTATAAATGGATAAAGAAGATGTGGTATACACACACACACACACACACACAATGGAATACTACTCCATTCTGGGATGGAGTTCCAATGGAATACACAATGGAATACTACTCCATAGAAAAGATGAAATCTTGCCATTTGCAACAACATGGATGGACCTTGAGGGTATTATGATAAGTGAAATAAGTTAGAGTAAGACAAATACCATATGATTTCACTCAAAATGTAGAATATAAAAAGCAAACAAAAACTGCAAAATAAATGAACCAAACCAAACAAAAACAAACATGTAGGTGCAAAGAACAGAGTAGTGGTTTTGAGAGGGGAACAGGCAGAGGGGAGAGAAAAATGGGTAAAGAGGATCAACTGTATGGTGACAGATAGAAACTAAATTTTTGGTGGTGAGCATGCTATAGGGTATACAGAAGTAGAAATATAATGTTGTACACATGAAATTTTTATAATATAAATGAATGTTACCTCAATAAAAAATAAATCTAAAAAAACACTCAGCAAACTAGGAATAGAAGGTAACTTTCTCAATCTGTTAAAGGGCATGTATGGAGAACCCATAGCTAACATCATAGATATACATGTAAACCTTTGGGATCTCATTAAGGCAAAGCCTTCTTAGACATGACACGAAAAGCACAAGCAATCAGAGAGAGAAGATAAATAAATTATACTTCTATATGAAACATTTTACTCTTCAGTATACCCTATTAACAAAGTGAAAAACCCACAAAATAGGAGAAAATGTTTGCATTTTATATATGTCTTGAATGTGTAGCTTTTTTTCATCAAATTTGTTTTTATTTTTTCTAATACTTTTTTTCTGCTTGTTCCTTTTCTTCTAATTCTGATACATCCATTATTCATAAGTTGGTATAATTAATAGTGTCCCATATTTTGCTGAAGTTCTGTTCATTTTTCTTTCTTTTTTCTCTCTGTCCTTTGGATTCCATAATCTCTATCAATCTATGGTCGGAGTCACTGACTTTTTCTCTTGCCAATTCAAACTGACTGTTGTGACCCTAGTGAATTTCTCATTTCAGTTTTTTATTTACAACACATGAAACTGAAATTGGTTTTTAAAAATAATCTCTATCTTTTATTGATATTCTCCATTTGATGAGATATTGTCACCAAAACTTCCTTTAGTTCTTTGCCTGTGATTTCCTTTAGTCCTTTGAATGTATTTATAATGACTGCTTTGAAGTCACTGTCTGTTAAATCCAACATCTGGGCCCTGTCATAGGCACTTTCTGTTGCTGTTTTTTTCCCTATGTATGGCTTACATTTTCATGTTACTTTGCATGCCATCTAATTTTTTTTGAAAACAGGACATGTTAAATAATATTGTAGGAAATCTGAATATTCATCCCCTCCCTGGATCTTGTTAATTTCATTTTTTAAAGTGACTTGGCTGGATTTTTTAGTGACATCTCTTTCCCCTATACTGTGGAGTTTCTGATGTTGTTCCTTAGCGGGTTCAGCTTTGGGCATGTTCAAGTTACCTTAGCATGACAGTGTTTTTTGTAGGGCTTTCTTAGACTGTCTTTTACCTGCTCACTATATGGTCTTATCTCACTCAACTGTTAGACTCTACTAATTGTCAGTTGATTGTTCTACCATAGTGAATTTTATGTGTCAACTTGACTGGGACATGGGGTACCCAGATATTTGGTCAAACAGTATTATGGGTGTTTCTGTAAGGAATTTTTTTAATGAGATTAACATTTAAATTGGTATACTGAGTAAAGTAGGTGGCCTTCCCTAATGTGGGTGAAACTCATCCAATCAGCCAAAGGTCTGAATAGAACTAAAAGGTTGATCCTCCCTCAAGTTAAAGAGAATTCTTTCTAGCTGACTATAGCCAAACTAGTATATCAACTTTTTCCTGACTTTGAACTTGAACTAAAACATCAGCACTTCCTGGGTCTCAAGTCTGCTGGCCTTTGGACTGGAACTACACCATCAGCTCTTCCGAGTCTCCAACTTGCCAACTCACCCTGCAGATCTTGGGATTTGTCAGCCTGCATAATTGTGTGAGCCAAATTTTCATAATCAATTTCTTTGTACATATATACATTCTATTGGTTTTGTTTCTCTGGAGAACCCTGACTAATACATCCTCTATTGTTTTCAACAATGCCTTTGGGCATAAAATGTTAAACAATCTGATCCAATTAAACTTGAGTCCCTTTGCAAAAGCAGTTTTTGTGGTCAATTTTTGAATTTTATTGACTCCAAGAAGACTTTCCTTATGGATCTTTTTTCCTGGATTTTCTGATAAATTTCTTGTCCTAAAATTAAATTTGTTACCCTCATGGAGTGACCAGCCTCTTCTTAATTGCTTACCACTCAAACATACATTGTTTCTGAGATAATTCCTAGCTTGCAGTTTCCCACACTCTCTCCCAAATAAACTCAGTTCCTTTGGGGAACATTTGACAGATGCTGGAGAAAAGGGAGTCCTGTTTTCCTGGCCACACCACTAAGAGTGGAGCTTCCATTATGCTAAGCTGGGAGGGGAGTTGGAGCAGGTTGTGGCTCAAAGGCCAAAGAATCTAGCTGTTCTTATTGAGATTTAGTAAATTTTCTTAAATCAACATTTCTTTATTTAATGTACGTCCTTAGACTGTTTTTTTCTTTCAACATTTAAAATATATCAGTTGAATATTTTCTGGATTCCATTGTTTCCGATGAGAACTAAAAAACATTCATATCATTATTTTCTTATATATAATATTTCATCTTATTCTGGTTGTTTTCAAAATTTTTTCTTTACCTTGGGTTTTCTGTAGTTTGGCAATGAAGTGTCTAATATTTAATTATATTTATTATCCTGTTTGGATTTTGCTGAGCTTCATGGATCTGTAAGTTCATATTTTTCACTAAATTTGGGGAACTTTTATCCATTACCTCATCAAACATTTACTCTGCCCATTTTCTCTCTCTTTTCTCATAGAGAGTCAAGTATACATATGTTAGACCACTTAAAATTTTCCCATATCTTATTAAAGTTCAGTTTTTCTTCTCAGCATTTAAAAAAATAAATTGGATACTTTCTATTTATACGTATAAAAGTACAATGATACCCTCTTCTTCTACTTCCATCCAACCCATCCAGGATAATTTTCATTATAGATATTGAAATTTTCAGTTCTACACTTTCCATTTAGGCCATTTTTTCATTTCCATTTCTATATTTTTCATCTGTTCTTTCAAATGACTTTATTTTTAAAATCTGTGTACATATTTATAATAGCTATTTTAAGATCCTGTGTGATCATTGAAACTCCTTAGTCATCTCAAATTTTATTTTGACTATTATTTTGGAAATGAGTCACTTCTTTGCACACCTATTAATTTTTTATAGTGTTCTGTGTATTTTAGATTTTGTATGTTGAGAGTCTGGATTTGGATTTCTTCCTTAAGAGATTACTGAGATTTGTTCTGGCAATCAGTCAATTTACTAGTGGATCAGTAAGAAGCTTTTAAGGGTTGCTTTTAAGCTTTATTACAAGAGGTCTAGTGTAACTGTTTCTCAAGGGCTTTAGCACCCCAATCCCTAAAGTGTTGTTATTCTAGGGCAATCACTGAATGCCACCAGTGTCATTAAGGTCTCTAAAATCCAGCATGACAAAACTTCTGTGCCTTATAGCACTGTGTGATTTAGTGAATAGCACTGTACTTCCAGTAATTCAACAACTGATTATAAAAAGAGAACCAAGTGATATGTCTCATGCTGAAGGTCAAGATAGAGAAATCAAAAAGGAGAAAAAATGAAAATAAGTTAGAAGTTACCATAATCAAACATGCCTGAAGAAAAGGTAATACAATGTCCACAATATTTGTTTCTGTGTCCATTTATAGAGAGCATTGGAATTACAGCAATTAAATAATTTCAAAACAACTTACACTATGTGTGTATATATATATATATACATATATATAAAATATAAAAGTCTATCAATTTAAATACATTTATGTATATAATTTATATATAGGAATATAGACTATTTTTAGTAGTTTTAGGTTTACAGAAAAATTGAGCATAAAGTACAGAGTTCCTATTTACCCCTCCTCCCCGTCCCCCACAGTTTCCCCTATTTTTACATCTTATAATATTGTGGCACATTTGTTAAAATTAATGAATGAAGACTCATATATTTCTATTAACTAAATTCCACAGTTTATACTAAGTTCATACTTTGTGTGATGATTGGTATCCACCATTACTGTGTCATATATTCACTGCCTTAAAAATCCATTGTGCTCCACCTATTTATCTCTCCCTCCTTCCCCCTAATCCCTGGCAACCACAGATATTTTTACTATTTCCATAGTTTTCCATTTTCCAGAATGTCATATAGTTTTATATTGGCTTCTTTCACTTAGCAGTATGCATTTAAGGTTCCTCTTTGTCTTTTCATGGCTTGATAGCTCATTTCATTTTATCACTGAATAATATTCTATTATATAGATGTATCACAGTATTTTTTAAAAATCCATTCACCTATTGAAAGACATCTCTGCCACTTCCAAGTGTCAGCAATTATAAATGAAGCGGATATAAACATTAGTGTGAAGGGTTTTGTGTGGATGTTAGTTTTCAACTCACTTGGGTGAAGACCAAGGAGTATGATTGGGGGATTGTATGTTACAAGTGTATTTAATTTTGTAAGAAATTCTTAAACTTTCTTCCAAAGTTGCTGTACCATTTTGCATTCCCACCAACAACGAATGAAAGTTTCGGCTGCTCCCCATCTTTGCCACCTTTGACGTTGTCAGTGTCTGGATTTTAGCCATTCTAGTAAGTTTGTTATGGTATCTTATTGTTGTTTTAATTAGCAACTCCTTAATCACATATGTTGTTGAGCATCTTTTCACATGTTTATGTTCCATCTATATATCTTCTATTGTGAGGTGTCTGTTCAGATTTTTGCCCAATTTTTAATTGGGAAGCTTATTTTCTTGGTGTTTAGCTTTAAGTGATAATTGTATATTCTGGATAAAAGTACCTTGTCAAATATGTGATTTGCAAACATTTTCTCCTAGTTTGTAGCTGTCTTTTCATTCTCTTAACAGTGTCTTTTGCAGAGTAGTTTTCAATTTTAATGAAGGCCGACTTTTATATTATTTTTTCTTTCATGATTCTTGCTTTTGGTGGTATATCTAAAAAGTTATCGCCGAACTCAAGGTGAAAACTACATTTTAATAGGCTGCTTTGATTTTGCTTCTTGTCATTCTCATTGTTTTCAATCAAAAAATGTTTTTACCCTCTAAATCTTATGGAATATTTTGAAAGATTTGAACACCTCTTAAAATATTTCAAGAGTCAAATGTTACTTCATAAATGTTGAATTTAAGCTAATAATAATAAATATTTTAATTTACATTCTCTATAAATTTAAATAATTAAGGATGCCTTTTTTTTATTATTTGAAAAAATGAGAACAAATGCAACAAAACTACAAAAATGTATTGTAAACATTTCTTGAATCCTAAAATAATTAAACTTGAATAGCATATATTTAATGTAAAGTAACTTTTTTGAAATAATGTTGAAATTCACTCTCATGCTTTTTTCATTTTCACTGTTATGACTAATTATATGAGGAAAAAATAAATTAGTAGAATAGATTGAGATTAAATGGTTTATATATATTCCCCTCTCTTTGGAACCCCAGGCTCACATTTATAGCATTAGAAAGTGCTTTCATCTTTGCAGTCCAGAAGGGGATTTACAAATTACAAATGAAATACTCTAGTGCCTGCTGAAGGACAGCTACCTCAAACATGTAAAAGGTTCAGCAGGCTGGCAAGAAAGTTTTATATGAAGATGCTTTGAAATCATAGTAAAAAAAAAAACCTCGGGCTTCCCTGGTGGCGCAGTGGTTGAGAGTCCGCCTGCCGATGCAGGGGACATGAGTTCATGCCCTGGTCTGGGAAGATCCCACATGCCGCAGAGCGGCTGGGCCCATGAGCCATGGCCACTGAGCCTGCGTCTGGAGCCTGTGCTCCGCAACGGGAGAGGCCAAAACAGTGAGAGGCCTACATACTGCAAAAAAAAAAAAAAAAAACCTCTAAAATTTGAGGAATATATGTTTAATTGTTTAAAATACGATGCCTTCAAGATGTATATTTATCAGAGATCATGATCATTCTAATATTGTGTTGGAGGATTTGGTTTTGTAAGACCTGTATGCAGAAAATTATAAGACACTGATGAAAGGAATTAAAGATGATACAAACAGATGGAGAGATATACCATGTTCTTGGATTGGAAGAATCAACATTGTGAAAATGACTCTACTACCCAAAGCAATCTACAGATTCAGTGCAATCCTTATCAAGCTACCAATGGCATTTTTCACAGAACTAGAACAAAAAAATTCACAATGTGTATGGAAACACAAAAGACCCTGAATAGCCAAAGGAATATTGAGAAAGAAAAACGGAGCTGGAGGAATCAGACTCCCTGACTTCAGACTGTACTACAAAGCTACAGTAATCAAGACAATATGGTACTGGCACAAAAACAGAAATAGATCAATGGTATAGGATAGAAAGCCCAGAGATAAACCCACGCACCTGTGGTCAACTAATCTATGACAAAAGAGGCAAGAAACATACAATGGAGAAAAGACAGCCTCTTCAATAAGTGGTGCTGGGAAAACTGAACAGCTACATGGAAAAGAATGAAATTAGAACACTCCCTAACACCATACACAAAAATAAACTCAAAATGGATTAAAGACCTAAATGTAAGACCAGACACTATAAAAGTCTTAGAGGAAAACATAGGAAAAACACTCTTTGTCACGAACCTCAGCAAGGGACTTCCCTGGTGGCGCAGTGGTTAAGAATCTGCTTACCAATGCAGGGGACACGGGTTCAATCCCTGGTCCGGGAATATCCCACATGCCGCGGAGCAATTAAGCCCGTGTGCCACAACTACTGAGCCTGCACTCTAGTGCCCGTGAGCCACAACTACTGAGTTCACATGCCACAACTACTGAAGCCCACATGCCTAGAGCCTGTGCTCTGCAACAAGAGAAGCCACCACAATGAGAAGCCCATGCACCACAACAAAGATTAGCCCCCGCTCGCTGCAGCTAGAGAAAGCCCGTGCACAGTAACGAAGACCCAATGCAGCCAAAAATAAATAAATTTTTTAAAAAAGTATTCTTTAAAAAAAAAAACACAGCAAGATCTTTTCTGATCCACCTCCTAGAGTAATGAAAATAAAAACAAAAATAAACAAATGGGACCTAATTAAAATTAAAAGCTTTTGCACAGCAAAGGAAACCATAAACAAGACAAAAAGACAACCCTCAGAATGGGAGAAACTGTTTGCCAGTGAAACAGCGGACAAAAGATTAATCTCCAAAATATACAAACAGCTCATGGAGCTCAATATCAAAAAAAAGAACAACCCAATTGAAAAATGGGCAGAAGACCTAAATAGACATTTCACCAAAGAAGACATACAGATGGCCAAGAGGCACATGAAAAGATGCTCAATATCACTAATTATTAGAGAAATGCAAATCAAAAATACAATGAGATATCACCTCACACCAGTCAGAATGGGCATCATCAAAAAAAATCCACAAGCAATAAATGCTGCAGAGGGTGTGGAGAAAAGGCAACCCTCTTGCACTGTTGGTGGGAATGTAAATTCACACAGCCACTGTGGAGAACAGTATGGAGGTTCCTTAAAAATCTAAAAATAGAACTACCATATGACCCAGCAATCCCACTACCAGGCATATACCCTGAGAAAACCATAATTCAAAAAGAGTCATGTACCAAAATGTTCACTGCAGCTCTATTTACAATAGCCAGGACATGGAAGCAACCTAAGTGTCCATCAACAGATGAATGGATAAAGAAGATGTGGCACATATATACAATGGAATATTACTCAGCCATAAAAAGAAACGAAATTGAGTTTTGTAGTGAGGTGGATGGACCTAGAGTTTGTCATACAGAGTGAAGTAAGTCAGAAAGAGTAAAACAAATACCATATGCTAACACATATATATGGAATCTAAGAAAAAAAATGGTCATGAAGAACCTAGGGGCAAGATGGGAATAAAGACACAGACCTACTAGAGAATGGACTTGAGGATATGGGCAGGGGGAAGGGTAAGCTGTGACCAAGTGAGAGAGTGGCATGGACATATATACACTACCAAACGTAAAACAGATAGCTAGTGGGAAGCAGCCACATAGCACAGGGAGATCAGCTCGGTGCTTTGTGACCGCCTAGAGGGGTGGGATAGGGAGGGTGGGAGGGAGGGAGATGCAAGAGGGAAGAGATATGGGAACATATGTATATGTATAACTGATTCACTTTGTTATAAAGCATAAACTAACACACCATTGTAAAGCAATTATACTCCAATAAAGATGTTTTAAAAAAATCCTTTACTTCAAATGGTACAAAGATATTTAGATCTATGAACTCTACAGGAACTTACTCTGCTGGGATTACACACATGTATTGTCTTTCTGCTTTTGTCAAGATATAGGATTAGAAGCCAAAGTTAAATAATTTTGGAAATATTAACTTACCGAGATTTTAGATTGTGCAGCATTTAATATTATAATGATCTATTTTCATTGTATAGATCAGTGGATACAGAAAACTTCAGAAAAAAGGAGAAAGAGACAAACACATTTCAGTCTCTCTCTGAACTGGGAAGACCTGACATCTAAATGTCCTACACATACCCAAGGCTAACTTATCACTGCTCCCTCTCCTGCACCACATACAGGGCTGATGGTTGGCACAGGAATTATCTACTGAAACTTTTTTCAAAACCCCCTTCTTTCATTCTCATTAGAGAAATTGTACACATGGCACTTGTATGTTAAAATATCATCCTCAAGTTTCCTGATAGAACTGAGTCTGAATTAGGAGGTAATTTTGCTTTGCTTCAATACTGGGTAATTTTGCTTTGGATTGATCCTGATTACCTATTTCTGATGACCTTCAGTCCTCAGTCTGCTTTAGTATTTGCACCAAGTGCTGGTTTTGAAATTACCTATTATCTTGGTTGCCTTAGCACACTTAAAACATGCTACTCTTTTTAGGGTCCCAGAAGACCATGTAAAGTTAATGTCTTGTCTACCAAAGTTCTAAGTGTTGACACAACAGAATTCGCCACCACTCTACTTTATGCATCTGTCAGAAGAGATCTCACTGGTCATCTTATGAAGTACCCACACTTTTCAGGTAGATTGATTTTCATTGCCAAGATTTGCACTCAACTACCTGACCCAGTACCTATCCTATTTTACAGAATAGGTCTAACCTATTCCGTCTCATTCTGCTGTGAGAGAGAATGCTGAATTTTGACAGAGTGCAAGCAGGGTGATATTAAAGTATGAAACTATTACCTAACTCGTGACCTTCCTAAAACTATAAAACACAAACATTCTAGAAAAGACTTTCTCCTTTATTTGTACTTCCTCATTAAATTTTGAAAATTGCTTTCCACAGAATTCTATCTCAACTATAGTCAACAGCTCCTAGAAACTAGCTTTTTGTATCACTGAAATAAATAAATACATAAATGAATGAATAAATCAACAGTTTTGGCTTATGTCATAATTTATATGAACTACTTACTAATATTCAGTTTATATTTGGTGGGTCTTCAGATTAATATTTCTACCTTCCATGTGACCCAAAGTTCAGCTAGCACCTCTGTTATCAATAACAGCAATATTCTCATAATTTTCTATAATTTTGATTGTCAGGGTTTACTCACCTTGGCTTTTCCACAGTCATTACTCCTTTGAATAAGTGATATTTCATTCCATTTGGAGTTTATTCAAGTTGATTTTTCACTATGGTCTATAAAATTATATTCACCTTCTCTACCCAAGCCTTTAATTTCTCTCACTCAGCTCTGTATGTCTTTTTTGAGACTTAGTAATACGCTTTGGAGGTCAAAAGCACATAAATGTAGTTGCCAAATATTATCTTAATATATATAATTCAGTTCTTTTCCCTAACTTAATTATTCCTGCTTAGTCTGGTGATAAGGCCAAAGCCATTTACATAGTTCTGATTATCTATACATATATAGTAATTATATGTTGCATATATTATTTATTACATATAATATATAATTATTGATGTGTACATACAGTCAATTCTCATTATTCATGGATTTATATTTGTAAATTTTTCCACTCACTAAAATTTACAGGTAACCCCAAAATCAATACCTGCAGGGATCTCACGGTAATTGGTTGACATGTGCAGAGCAGTAAAAACATTTGAATCAACCAATGTGCATCTTCCCAGCTGGTATCTAACAAGGCCACACTCTGCCTTCTTATTTCAGCTCTCATACTGTAAACAAGTGTCCTCTTTGCAGTGTATTTAGGACCACCTCTTCCTTATTTTGTGCTTTTTTTTGGTTGGTTATTTTGTTGTCTAAAGTGGCCCCCAAGTGTAGGGCTGAAGTGTTATCTAATGTTCTTAAGTACAAGGAGGCTGTGATGTGTGTTATGGATAAAATAAGTATGTGAGATAATGTTTGTTTAAGCATGAGTCACAGAGCTATTTGTTGGGAGTTCAATGTTAACTGTGAATGAATCAACAATAGATATTAGATAAGTTATCTAATATAAACACACAGATACACATAAAACAAGGTTATTTATTAATTGGTTAACAAAAATGCTGTGACCAGAGGTTTGCAGGAACGTAACTCTATTTCACCTAGGAGCAACCTAACTCTGGTTTCACCTGAATTAATGGTATTCATTAATTCAGTGTTTGCATATACCTTATAGAATATAACTAACATGAATAATGAGAAGTGACCGTATACGCAGTGAGAACAAGACAAGTACCTGTGTCTTGGTTCATATCAGTTGCTGTGGATTCACCAGGGGAAAACAAAGTAATCTGTTTTCTACCTACAAATTGAGGAAAAGAATGGAAATCCTTAGAAATCTGAGCTTTCCTTACAGCTTCCTACTTGCATTCCTTCTGACAACCAGTGAATAGAATTTATGTTTTAGAATCATTAATGAGAAAAATTAATGAAAAATCATTAATGAGAAAATAAACTGTTTCAGCCCTGAGGTGGAGGAGAAGATTAAAGTTTTGAGTTTAAGAGACTGAAAAGCTCAAACTTGGGTGTGGCTTCCATGATACACATGGGAAGAGGATTGTGGTGGAAGGGGACTTATGCCCAGTTTACACACAGCAATCCAGGATGTGGCCAGGTCTCTAACGTGATAATGCCTGACCTCTGAACACTAAACATTGGTAGATTCAAAGGAAAAGATTTCCATGGTCGAAAGTGACAGGATACAATGGAGCTTCATGCTGTGAATCAGATAGCTAATAAAGGCTTGGACAAATAATCTTGGGAAAACTGCAATAGCTTGAACATAAGAGACAGTTCTCCTTCTAAATTTTTAAATTTTCTTGTATTATTTCACATGCTGTTCAAGCCCTCCAGGACTTCTGTGTGGTACTAGTGTGTTCTACATTTACCTGATTCAGAAAAAAAAATCTATTGTTCTGGAAAACTGTAGAGCAAAATTATACTTATGTATACTCGTGTCTCCATTTGCCATTTGCTCCTTGTTTTTTAAGTTTATTTTAGACATTTTTCCTTTGATCTCATCAACTTTTAAAGCCAATAAACTGGACACTTTTCTTGTTGAAAGTATAGAGAATGAGGATATCTAGCTGAGCCTTGACAACTATCACAGCTCTTGAGTGAAGTCTACACTTTCTTAGGGTTCCATACATACCAGTTTAAAATCAAGCACTTTTAAGTATATCATCCCCTCCAGTAAAAATACATAATGATGAAGTGTGTTTCTTGTAATTCTTTTCCCCCTTCGATTAGGACCAGCCCATTTCCTGGGTAAATTACTTTCTCACATGATTCTGCTCAATTTCTTTAGTGACAAACAGATGCTGCACAGTTTTAGCTAATGAATTCTTTCTATTGCTTGCGTGTGAATAATTAATGTACAACTTCTTATTCCTACACTACAGCTTGAGAAAAATAAACTGTTTGGTCCCTATAAAGTCTACCAAAATAGAATGATAATGTTTTTATTATTTTCTTGCAAATATTTATTTAATGTCATGATAACCTTAAAACATCCAGTATAGCCATTTTATTTGAATTCTTTTACTTACGGGAACATAGGCAAGAGGACATCCATCAAAATAGAGACAAGCCAAACCACAGGACTTAATCTTAATGCCAATTCTCCAGAGATTTCATTTCTCTTGGTAAGTTGAGATAAACTCATTGTGCTTTTCTGTTGGGAAACAAGCAAGTTTTATACTAAGCAACCCATCAAGGTGACCAAAGACCATACTGTGATAAAATTTTATTCTTTTGATGAGGGGCAAATACTTTAAAATATTTTGCATAAGCAAATTTTTGAAGTACCTACAAAATATATTAAATGTATGAAGTATTAACAATGTAATGGATAAACTTAAGCCCCGCAAGCCAGGTCTAAACTTTTTACTTTCTCTCTAATCTCAAAAGCAAATTTATATTTATATAAACAGTCACATATAAAAGTGGAAATAAATCGCTTTCTATGAAAAGTGTCAATAAACCAATATTTCATTACTATTGGTTTACATATTAAGAGGAGCTTTAGAAATAAGTGACTTTTGAATGGGTACAGCTGGGAAATGCTCAAATAATCTAAAACACGATTTATTTTTTTTATATATAAACAATACGCAAGGAAAAAGTAGTTATTTTTGGTGACTTACAATGTACTATATAAAAGATATTTGCTTTAAAATGAATTTTTCTTGTTATTTTCCCTTTTCTTAATTTAAATTTATTGATTTATTTGAAGTAGCCAGGAAGGGATTGTGACATATCCATAAAGGATGAAAAATCAGTTTTTAACAAAACATATTTGAGTGAAATTATGAATGTATTTCATCAGTGTTTCTTCATAATTGTTCTCTAATGTTTTAGTTGTACCAATAAGAAATTAATGCTCATTTACATAAATTTACATGTAAATTTATACGGCACTTGATCAGCACAAAAATGTTTTCAAAAATAAACATGGAAACTATAGCCAATAGTCCAATATAATATTTTAAAACATTCTGAATGTATATATTTATATAGAATGCATATTTATATATAATATATACAAATGTATGTATGTATATATAATGCATATATATAATATTCTGAATATGTGTGTGTGTGTATATATATATATATAAAACAAACTAAATATGGTCTTACTCATATAACTCATTGCCTGAATAAATACCATAATATGTTACATTGTGTTAAAACCATAACTACCAATAAAACTAGCAATTATTTCATCAAATTAATCTCATATTTATTTTGTGACTGTGCTAGGGCAATTTAAGCTACACAGAACAGCTGGAATTCAATTTGTGCAAGGCCACCTCTTTGAGCAAATTTGTTCTCTGTAGGACTCTCAGGAGTATGTAAATGCTGGTGCATGGGATAAGATTATTTTATCCAACAGAGTGCAAAAAAAGTTTCCTTGGCTTCTCAGAATTGCATTTTAAACGCACCCAAAGGACTTTCCTTTGACAAATCAAAAGACTTCTCCCAAAGACTTTCCAATCACTAATGTCTCTGAACCTGGCACTGTTACCAAACATCCCTACATAAATTTCACATACTTTCATTAAAATGTATTTGATCATTAGGAAATTCTGTTTAACCAATATATCAATTTAAACCTGCAGAACAATCTCTTCAGACTCTTTAAAATATTGTAGATAATTAAATTGGTCAGTTGTCAGAAACATATAAAGTTTCTATAATGACAGTCAAACAGTTAAAGCTGTTCAATAATGGTATAGGTTTTGGGGGAAGATAAAACAGTAACCACCTTGTCACTTGTATTCAAGCAGAACCTGAATGGTTGTCTACCAGGGATCCACTGACTGGATATTAAATGCTATCATTTCCAATTCTATGATTATATAATTACATAGTAAGGTAGATTATAAACAGGACTAACTTTCTTGGATTAAAATATAAATCCTGAGCTTTAAAATAGGTACTAGTCTGCATTATTGTCGTAAATAGGCACACCAGAGTCACTATTATTGCCCCTATTTTGGGAAGGAAGTTCTCTCTACTGCTTTCAGGAGGATTGTGGCTTATTCTCATCTCCCCCCCCCCCAAAAAAAAATCAAAGGAATTTACTTGAAAAGTACATCCATTCTATTTCTTGCAGGTTTCTCTCTTGGTAATGTGAACCACCACCCATGTCTTCCTGTCCTTTTTTCCTCCATGATCCACATTCCTTTTGAAAGAGTTTTTATTAAGATGAGCATTGATCCTTAGACTAGGTCATGTCTTTACTCAGCAGTGTTTTGCTAGTTATTTTGACCTGTAGAGAAAAAAATATATGTTAGAGGGGCTTGAATTTGACAAGATAAACTAAAGAGGCTTACTTGAGGCCCCTAAACATGTCAGTGGTATGCTAAAACATTGTTTGTGCCAGATAATTTTGGCCACTATATTGCGCTGATAAAAGTAGTGACAAACCGAAGGCAAAAATCAACCACAACTGGCAGCTGCTGGAGTTCAAACATGAACTGATAACCAAGAAAGGACAATGAGTGATTTACTTATTATCTTTTATAATATATACTTTATTTTGTATATAGCTAGTTTACCTTTTCTCTGTAATAAGGTGAATATATTTTTTCCATTTTGATTTAAACTGTACATGTCTGTAATTAATACAAAAGTATAAGAATGAATCATGGGCCCAATATGCACTCTATGAAGAAAAGAAAAAGAGGAATACTAGCATTAGCATATTGGCTCTATAATCAGCATATGCAACGAAATCTTACAGTTATCTATAGGCATTGAACAAACATCAGCCAGCAGGCCTGGCAATAAATGCATATTCTTACCTCACCTATCATTTGCTTGCTGCTCATGGGGTGTTTTAAGGAGAATAGGCAGTGAGATATTACAGAATTGGAGGATTTGATGTGAGAATACAGAACCCATGCTTTTTAATTTATAATAAAAGAAATATAAAAGGTTAAAATGGAGAAAGTGGGAGGTTGATAATTTTGATGATTTCTCTTTTCAATTTGAGGATCTCAGAAAATTATTTGTGAAATGCTCTTAATCTAAGTCAGTGATTCCAAAAACTGGTTCCTGGATCAGCAGCAACATCATCACCTAGCAACTTATTAGAATAGCAAATTCTCCCTAGCCGCACATCTGCAGAATAAGAATATCTGAGGGTGAGGCCCAGGAATCTGTTTTAACAAGCCCTCCAGGTGATTCTGATGTACTCTCACGTTTGAGAACCACTGTTAAGGTGAACAAATAATGCTTCGTAAGAGTTTAGCTTTTCAGGGATCTGAGGCACAATAAACTAATATCAAAACTGAGGATTTTAAACTTTAGGTCTCAACTTCTCTATGATAGTTTCCATATTATTCCAAAATCTACATACTGTATAAGAAATAGTGATGAAATTAATGCTTCAACCTCACCCCCAAAGAGTAAGCCTCCTTTTGACCACCTTCATCTATTTCCCCTCACCCCACCCCCACCTCTGGCAACCACTGATCTGTTCTCTGTTTCTATTAGCTTGGGGTTTTCTTAGATTCCACATATAAGTGAGATCAAACAGTATGCCTTTCTCTGTCTGACTTATTTTACTTAGCATAATGCTAATAATACTTGTTACCATATATTGAAAGTTGCTAAGAGAGTAGATCTTAAAAGTTCCCATCTCACACACAAAAAAGTAACTATGTGAGGTGATGAATGTGTTAACTTATTGTGGTAAGCATATTGCAAAATATACATGTATCAAATCATTACGTTGTACACCTTGACCTTACGCAATGTTATATGTCAATTACATCTCAATAAAGCTGGGGGAAAAACAACAGTGTGCCCTCTGAGGGTATGAGTAAACTGCTGGGTTAACTGTGCAGTTTGCTATCAGCGTAATTCCTTTCAAACAATTCTCGGCTATATAATGACCAAGGTTGTATTCTAGATATTATACCATTTAAGGCACAGGTTTAAATAATTCATCTCTGTATAATTACAACTTGGAGTAATTCCTGAAGGATCAAATATCTACTTCTACTTGTGGAGACCTAGCTTGAGACAAAAGATCCAAATGATGAGCATCAGAGGGTATTCATTCATTTTTCTCTTATTCCCCTTTAATTTTTTTCTTTATCTGTATATTTAACCTGACATGGGCGGAGGTAACTAAATACTTATAAGTACTACAGAAATCATGCACACAAAATATTCTGAGCACTTCTGATAAAGAAGTGTATACATTAACACATTAACTACTCTTTTCTTACCATATCTTTAGTTGGTAATACAACATAGATATTCCAATTCCATGTACAATATGAATTTATAATGTATGTATTTTCTGTGTTCTATGTAGTAAACAAATGTACCCGCTATAAAATGTAGCCAAGAAGGCTTATAATTGGTTTTTAAGCTTGTTTGAAACTAACCATCTCTTTGTGTCCATTTTTTTCCAGAAGTGTCCATATACTTCTTTCAACCTTTTAAAGAAATTTACCAAAATAATTTTGGTCATCTTTCTAAAATTAATTTGGCAGCTTTTTGCAAGTATGGTTGGAACAAAAGGATAACACCAAAAAGAGCACACCATACACAGCAAATATCAGAGTGAGAAAAATCTGCATGTGGTAATTCCATTTGCATGTAACTGCTAAAAGAAAAAAAATGTGATTCATTCTCACTCCTGGTTTTCTTTTTTTTTTTTAAGATTTTTTCTTAATGTGGACCATTTTTAAAGTCTTTATTGAATTTGTTATAATATTGCTTCTGTTTTATGTTCCAGATTTTTTGGCTGTGAGGCATGTGGGATCTTAGCTCCTTGACCAGGGATCAAACCCGCACCCCCTGCATTGGAAGGTGAACTCTTAACCACTGGACCGCCATGGAAGTCCCACCCCTGGTTTTCTATCCTCATGAAAGACAATTTAGAAATTACTGGTTCCCTGTTATAAAAAATAAAGTCCTGCTGAGAGGACGTTCTTCAGAATGACCTGGAGGCTTATTTTTGGCAGGTCTCTGATAATCATTTCACCTTGACTTCTCCCAATCTTCTTCCTTTTTTATTATTACTAAGACACTTTAGTACATCACCCTGACTTTTGACTTTCTTCAACTATTCTGGCCCCAGAAAGACTTGTGTAGCTCAGTTTGTTTTGGTTCTGAGTGCTACATTAATGCTTTGGGCACTCCAGTTAAACTTTAGCCATGATGGTAGACATCAGATTTGTTCTTTTAGGGATTTCACTTTTCTTAATACCCAGAGTATAAAGAGAGGAAATCAAACAGGGGAGTCTGTATGTCACTATGTATTACAGGTTGTTTTCCCTGGAGCCTGCTTGACTTCGGAGCCTAGCATTCCTGCCTTCCTGCCATTCGTTTACTCTACTGCTTTGTGAAATTTTAAAAAAGTAAAAAAAAAAAAAAAAAAGGCAACTCACATATTTCAATAAATATACTTATATGAGTGTAAATATACATTTATTACATGTATATTTAATACATACTGTTACATATGAATATGAATATAAATATATATTTTTGCCTTAAATCTCTAGTACAAGAAAGCAGATTCTATTTACTCTGGTCTCTATAAAATTGGAAAACACTGTAGTGCAACTTTAACAAGCTCTATGCTTAAAACACTAATAGTATAAGTGACTTATGAGTGAAACTGAATATGTTATCTATGCACAATATAATAGACTTCTGCTGGTTAACCAATGGGATGACTAAGCATGTGTTGAGGGCACCTGCAAAGCAGAGGCACCTAATACAATATTTGGATATTATATAGTATTTGCTATATTTTAAAGTTCTAATTTAGTCATCAATTTAAAAGTTAGACATTTTTGGATACTTGTAAATTTATTTTACGGTTTAATTTCTTAATACCTCATAGTGGCATGTTGGCAGTAGGGAATGAGAGCAGTTGGCAAATGATATCAATAGTATTTTAGTGCTTATAGCTTCTAACATACTAATCCATCTCTGGACAAAATGTAACCAGTTTATTCCTATCTAGCTCTCTACTCCATGAACTCATTTTCCAAGGAAAAATAAATCAGATAGAATACTCTAAAGTTGGGAAATAAAAATGGAAATATATACCACATTAACCATATTGAATTTCTACTTCTCAAAAAACATGAGGTGAGGATGATACGAAGGTATTTTTTTCATTACAGGCTACTATTTTTAAAGGATTTACACCCGTATGTGTATCCACTGCTTAACTTTTTGTCATGCTTGTGAAGTTTTCAGTTTGTGGATTGATTGGTTTATAGATTTGTTGTTATAAATTTATAAACAGAAAGCTCCTAGAGTCTGAGATAGGTCATTTAATTTACCTCAGACAAATCTCAAAAAAGGAATAACAGTAGTAACAGCAAATGTTTACTGATTTATTTCTATGCGCTAGTCATGGTACTAAATATTTTGCTACAGTATCTTATTTGATCTTCAAAGCAGTCCTATATGCTCATGAAGAAACCAGTATGAAGAGTTCATACAATGTTTACTGTAAAGAAGAGTTGCACCTGAGGTTTTTACCCATACAGACTGGCCGCAGCACCTATGAATTTCAAGTAAGGGGCTTCTTTCAAAGGAAATCTAGTTAAATATTCTATATTCAACATGTAAATATAAACATACTTTGATTGTCATTTTACCTATCATCAGTATCATGTGGTAGATTCTCCCAGATACTGCACTCCTTTTCCTCAGAGTGAAAGGTGACCTTAGTCCAGAAAGAACTTTAAGAAATCACCTCTACATCATTCTATAATACCTAACTCATATGCCACCTTATTGGTGAATTGTACTTTTCAAAGATAGCTTCAATGACAAGTATCTTAACTTATATGCTCTCCTTAAAATTTAAACTTGACACTCCTCCATCAAGAAGTGGAGTATGTGTTTCCCCCATGAACCTAGGTTGACTATTAACTGCCTTGATGAATATAATTTGACAAGGGTGATGATGCATGACTTGCAATGCTAGGACATGAAAGGATATGTGACTTCTGTCTGGTTCTTTGTTTACTCTGTCTCTCTCTCTCCCTCCCTCCCTCCCTCCCTCTGTTCTCTCTATCTCTAGCCATTCCTTCAGAATCCTGAACCAATACATAAGAATTTCAGCTACACTGAAACCACCATGCTGCACAGATCATGGAGAGAAATCCCATAGACACAGAGATAGCTGAGGAGCCCCAACTCTTCCAGTCCCAGCTGTTCCAGCCCTGCCAACTCAGGCACTAAACACAAGAGTGAAGAAGCCTCCAAGATGACTCTAGTCACAGCCACTGTCTGACTTCAGCTTTCTGAGATACCCTGAACAAGAAGCACTCAGTTTAGCACCCCTTGAATTCCTAATAATTACTGTTCTAAACCACTAAGTTTGAGGGTGATTTTTTATAGAACATTACACAAATAGAATAACCTTTGCAAATCCTCCACAGATCCCTCCATTATTAGACAGCATTTTATCAATCAGATAGCGTTCTTCCCATATAGATTTCCTAAAGAAGACAATGCAAGTTTAGAATGCATAATTAGGCACATTTTACTAGGTGGACATGTAATGCTGATGGAGAACAAAAAACAGAATTGGTTGAAAATTTAGAGCTTGGAAAGTCACTGGAGCTGCGTGGAGCTTGAAGAAGCATAATAATTAATGCTTGCTATGGCACTGCATGAAGAAACTCAGTGAGACGATTTTAGAGAAAGGTTAGACTCTGAGAACTGACCAGGATCTTTGTAGAAGAAAGAGATTGGATAAGGAAAATGCATGCGAAAAAAATCCAGAAAATCTGCTGAATCAACTCTACTTGGTACCAAGGCAGATTTAGTTTTTTGTTCACAAAATGAATAAAAGAAATAATTCTGGCCTAAGAATTGAGTAAGAAGTATAATAGAAATAACCATGGATTTTTTGATGATGGCCATTCTGAGTGGTGTGAGGTGATACCTTATTGTAGTTTTGATTTGCATTTCTCTAATAATTAGTGATGTTGCACATCCTTTCATGTGCCTCTTGGCCATCTGTAGGTCTTCTTTGGAGAAATGTCTATTTAGATCTTTTGCCTGTTTTTTGATTAGGTTGTTTGTTTTTTTGATATTGAGCTGCATGAGTTGTTTGTATTTTTTGGAGATTAATCACTTGCTCGTTGATTTGTTTGCAAATATTTTCTCCCATCCTGTGGGCTATCTTTCCGTTTTGTTTATGGTTTCCTTTGCTGTGCAAAAGCTTTTAAGTTTCATTAGGTGCCACTTGTTTATTTTTGTTTCATTGTCATTACTCTAGGAGGTGGAACAAAAAAGATCTTGCTGTGATTTATGTCAAAGAGCATTCTGCCTATGTTTTCCTCTAAGAGTTTTATAGTATCCAGCCTTACATTTAGATCTTTAATCCATTTTGAGTTTATTTTTGTGTATGGTGTTAGGGAGTGTTCTAATTTCATTCTTTTAAACGCAGCTGTCCAGTTTTCCCAGCACCACTTACTGAAGAGACTGTCTTTTCTCCATTGAATATTCTTGCTTCCTTTATCATAGATTAGGTGACCACAGGTGTGTGGGTTTACCTCTGGACTTTCTATCCTGTTCCATTGATCTATGTTTCTGTTTTTGTGCCAGTACCACACTGTTTTGATGACTGTAGCTTTGTAGTACAGTCTGAAGTCAGGGAGCCTGATTCCTTCAGCTCTGTTTTTCTTTCTCAAGATTGCTTTGGCTGGGCTTCCCTGGTGGCACAGTGGTTGAGTCCGCCTGCCGATGCAGGGGACACGGGTTCGTGCCCCGGTCCAGGAAGATCCCACATGCCACAGAGCGGCTGGGCCCGTGAGCCATGGCCGCTGAGCCTGCACGTCCGGAGCCTGTGCTCCGCAACGGGAGAGGCCACCACGAGAGGCCCACGTACCACAAAAAAAAAAAAAAAAGATTGCTTTGGTTTTTGTGTTTTTTTGTGTGTTTCCATACAAACTATAAATTTTTTTGTTCTAATTCTATGAAAAATGCTGTTGGTAATTTTATAGTGGTTGCATTGAATCTGTAGATTGCTTTGGGTAGCAAAAAATCTACAAACAATAAATGCTGGAGAGGGTATGGAGAAAAGAGAACCCTCCTATACTGTTGCTGGGAATGTAAATGGGTACAACTATTATGTAGAATAGTATGGAGGTCACTTAAAACTAAAAACAGAGCTATCATATGATTCAGCAATCCCACTCCTGGGCATATATCTGGAGAAAACTGTAATTCGAAAAGATACATACACCGCCAATGTTCATTGCAGCACTATTTACAATAGCCAGGACATGGAAGCAACCTAAATGTCCATCGACAGATGAATGGATTAAAGAAGCTGTGGTACAAATATACAATGACATATTACTCAGCCATAAAAAGAATTAAATTATGCCATTTGCAGCAACATGGATGGACCTGGAGATTGTCATACTTAGTGAAGTAAGTCAGACAGAGAAAGACAAATGTCATATGATAGCGTTTATATGTGGAATCTAAAAAAATTGTACAAATGAACTTATTTACAAAACAGAAATAGAATCACCAGTGTAAAAAACAAACAGTTACCGGGGGGAAAGGGGGGGGAGGGATAAAATGGGAGATTGGGATTGATATATACACAACTACATATAAAATAGTTAACTAATAATGATCTACTGTATAGCACAGGGAACTCTACTCAATACTCTGTAATGACCTATATGGGAAAAGAATCTAAAAAAGAGTGGATTTATATGTATGTATAACTGATTCACTTTGCTGTACAGCAGAAACTAACACAACATTGTAAATCAACTATACTCCAATAAAAAGTAATTTAAAAAAAATAATAAAAAAGAAAGGACCATAAAAGCTTGAGTCTTTCGGCAATTTATAATGCAAAATAATAGGATAATATTAACTGAGGGGACCATATACAGATGAGGAAATTGAAGTCTAGAGATATTAATTAAATTGCTTGAAGTGATGCAGAATCTGACCTTGCTTTACCTTTCTGGGTCCTGATTCATAGCCCCAGAACTATCTTTGAGAGACTAACTTAGTAGGTTGCCTTTCCAACTTAGCTTGAATTGGGAATTTAGGAGTGAGTCAAGCCAAAGTTTTGAGTGTGAGCTTAACTTTAGAAGTCAAAGCAACAAATGCAATGCCAAATCTGGAAAGAAGGGAGAAAATAATTCATGAAAGACTAAACCAACTAAAGCAAGATTCAGAAATGAGACTGGAGTAAAAGTAGGGTATAATCCAGAGAAGAGGGTAATACTACAAACTCATGGGTACTCTCCAAGCTCATGTACACATATTGATAAATAGGTACCATTATGGTATACCTGTTAGCTGAAAGATAAGCTATCAAGATAGGCAACCAAAAAACTAGAAGGAGAGCTGAGACTGGAATCCAGCTTTCCTAAATTTGAAGAAATTATTATGGATGATGTTAAAACCCAAGACAAAGAGTGTGGATTTTTGTTTGCAAATCTTTGTGGCCAACCTTTTTTTGCTTTATATTTTTATTATTTTTCATGGTCCCATGTTAAACTATTTACCATGCATAGCTCATCCTTGAATAAGAAGAGACTTACTTATATAGACTTACATATAAAGAAATAATGAGATTAACCTAATAAACATTAAATTTTGGAATATAAATTTACCATATGACCCAGCAATTTCACTCCTGAACATTTATCTCACAGAAATGAAAATTTACATCCACAGAAAACTGTACATGATTATTTACATAAGCTTATTTATAATGGTAAAAAGCTAGAAACAATAAAAATGTTCTACAATAGGTGAATGGCTTACAATCTATGATATATCCGTACCATGGGATACTACTCAGCTTTAAAAATAAATGAACTGTTGATAAACAAGTTGGACATATGTCAAGGGTGTTATGATGAGTAAAAAAAGACAACCTCAGAAGGTAACATACTGTATGATTCATACATAGCATTCTAGAAATGACAAAATTATAGAGATGAAAAAGAGATTAGTGGTTGTCAGGGGTTAGGAATGGTAGAGGGGAGCATGATAGGTGTGACTATAAAGGGATAGCCTGAGGTAGATCCTTGGGATGATGGAATAACTATTCCATAACTATTAACTGTGTTAGTAGTTGCACATATCTACATGTGTGAAAAAATGGCACAGAACTCTACACTCATTGTACCAATGTCAAGTTCCTGGTTTTTATTTTGTACTATATTTGTGTAAGACATAACCATTAGAGGAAACTGGATGGAAGGTACATGGGACCTCTCTGTACTATTTTTGCAACTTCCTGTGACTTTACAATTATTTCAAAATAAAAAGTTTAAAAATGTTTAGAAACACACAGGAGTTGTTAAAATAAATCAGCAATTTTTAATGCTTTTTGTGTCAATAAGGAGCGAGGGAAGCAAATGGAAAATGGACGTATGGAACAAATTTGTCCCATCAGGTCCCTTTTGCAAACTCAATTCTATTGCTCTCTTCATTGTCTGCTTTCAAATGCAAACATCTTAGTTTATTCTTTATAAGGGCTCGTCTTCATGACAACAAAACTCTACTCATTTCATTGAAAAACAATCAATACCATCAGGTGAGGATCATGAAGATTATATGGCCGACTCTGTTAATGTATAAATGTGTACTCGTTTGAATGTGACTTCCACCAGAGTTTTGAACTTGATCTTCAAAACCCAGTATATTTTTAATTTGCATTTGATGCCATGGGATACCACAAAAAAACTCATTGACAATTCGTAACTTCTGTGAATACACTGTTAAATTAATTTGCCTAACCTTTGTTAACTGTTAAACTTGCAGTCTTCTCTGACTAGGTTTGCATCAGAAGCATCAATCTGAAAAGAGCTTGCTCACTTTTTACCTCTGTTGATGGTAGAAGATTAAAGATCCCTATGAGTCAAAACCATCTACGCTTTTAGGATTATTATCATTATTATTATTTTGCCATCACTGTATTTTCTCCCTGAAGCAGCTGAGAAAATAAAAGTGCTCTTCAATCAATTTATCAGTAAAAACACAGAAGTGACTTTGGAGCCAAAAGACGACCACAATAATGTTCCAACTAGGAATTCTCAAACACCGAGACATCTGTTACGATTCTTAACAGAGCATGGTAAATGTAGATAAACCATTTTAATGTTACATATTGTTATGCATAAATTAGCGTAAGGAGTAGATGGACATGTTCAGTTTTAATTACATTACTACTATGAGGAAAAAGAAAAAATATCTAAAGGTTATTTTTGTTTGATTGAATTAGTAATACTCAGTTCAATTTCAGTCTTTTCCCTTTATTAATTTTTTAATTTAGTATTTTCCTTCTCTCTTTTAATCTATAACTACCATGTCACCTTCCTAGTCTACAAATTACCCATAGACAGCATATATACATATATTTGAATAATCATGTATCTTAGATGAAATATAGTGTTTATTGCTTCACTTCACAATAATTTTTAATGTTGCTGAATGTACATTTAACTGCACCTAACCAATGCATAATATACATCCTCATTTTATTTTACGTTTCCCTACAAATGGACACTTACTTTTCATAATGCTCTATTGCCACCATGAATACAGTAAGGAACACACATATATGTCCCTATATTGACTGATCCTTTAATTTCTCTTGGATATATTTAGGATGGGATTGATGTAATACGTTGGGTGACTATGTATCCCAGTTTATCCAGAATAATTCCAGTTTATGCCAATTATCCTAAAATAGTTTTAAAGTGTCACAGTTTGTATGAAAAACTATAAAATCATTCTAGACATAGAATGTGTGCATACTTAAATGAGTACTTTAAAAAAGTCTCTCCACATTAGCTCTAACATTTTGTACTCCTTCCTTCAGAACATGTGGGTTCTTATTTCAACACATTCCATCAAGATTTAGCATTAGCTGACTTTCAGATTTTTGCAACACTGATAGCTATAAGTGGTCTCTCTTTCTATTTTAATTTCCTTTTTTCCTAATTGCCACTGAGATTTGATTGCACTTGTATTTATTTAGTTTTAAGCCTTTTAGGATTTTCCATTTGTGAGTTAACTACTTACTGCTTATGCCCATTTTACATTGGAAGTTCTGTCTTTTTTATAGCCTACATATCTTTTCTAGAAACTTGTATATTTTTCTTGCATTTTTATTGAGATATAATTGACATACACAACTGTATACATTAAAGTTGTATAGAATAATGATTTGCCTTACACATGATGAAATGATTACCACAATCCATCATCTCATATAAAAGAAAAAGAAAAAAAGTATTTTTCTTTGTGATGAGAACTTTTAGGATTTATTCTCTTGACAACTTTGACATTTAACATACAGCAGTGTTAATTATGTTTAGTGTGTTGTACATTACATCCCTAGTACTTATTTATCTTATAACTGGAGGTTTGTACCTTTAATCACATTTATCCAATTCCTCGTCCTTCAATCTTGCCTCTGGTAACCACAAATCAGATATCCTTTTTTTAATTGAATGAAAGATTTTTAAAATTCTATAGTGCTTTACAATTTTCAAAAGTTTCACACACATGATTTCATATAATCCCATGATAACCTTTTTTCCCCCTACCCCTATATTGTCCCTCCCTACTTCCCTCTCTCCACTGCTAACCACTAGTTTGTTGTCTATATCTGTGAGTCTGCTTCTTTTATGGTTCACTCTCTAGTTTGTTGTATTTTTCAGATTCCACATGGAAGTGATATCATACAAATTTGTCTTTCTCTGTCTGACTTATTTCACTTAGCATAATGTCTTCCCAAGTCCATCCATGTTGCTGCCAAAAGCAAAATTTCATTCTTTTTATGGCTGACTAGTATTCCATTGTAATGTATATACCACATCTTCTTTATCCATTCATCTGTTGATGGGCACTTAAGTTGCTTCCATACCTTAGCAATTGTAAATAATGCTGCTATGAACAATGAGGTGCATTCATCTGTTCGAATTAGTGATTTGATGTTTCTATACATTTCAAAATGATCACCACCGGTCTAGTTACCATCTATCACCATACAAACACATTACAATAATATTGACTATACTCCCCACACTGTACACTTCATCCCCTTGACTCATTTATTTCGTAATTGGTAGTCTGTACTTCTCTATTTTCCTCACCTATTTCATTCATTCCCTCCACCCCTTCCACTTTAGCAACTACCTATTTGTTCTCTGTATCTATGACTCTTTTTCTGTTTCTGTTTTTTTGTTTTGTTTTGTTTTGTTTTTGGATTCCACATATAAGTGACATCATACGTTATTTGTCTCTGTCTGACTTATTTCACTTAGCATAATACCCTTTAGGTCCATCTATGTTGTTGCAAATGGCAAGATTTCATTCTTTTTTATGGCTGAGTCATACCCGTTGGGTGTATGTATGTGTGTGTGCACACCAAATGGTCTTTATCTATTCATCTATCAATGGGCATTTAGGCTGCTTCCATATCTTGACTATTATGAATAATGTTGCAGTGAACATGGTGAATTAATTCATATCTTTTCGAATTAGTACGTTTGCATTCTTTGGGAAAATATCCAGGAGTGGAATTGATGAATTGTATGGTAATTCTATGTTTAATTTTTTGAGAAATCTCCATACTGTCTTCCATAGTGGCTGCATCAATGTACATTGCCACCAATGGGGCACGGGGGCTCCCTTTTCTCTACATCCTCCCCAACACTTGTTATTTGCTGGTTTTTGATGACAGCCATTCTGACAGGTGTGAGGTGGTACCTCATTATAGTTTGATTTGCATTTCCCTGATGATTAGTGATGTTGAGAATCTTTTCATGTGTCTGTTGGTCATCCTTATGTCTTCTTTGGAGAAAATGTCTATTCAATTCCTTGGCATATGCTTTTATGCTTTTAATCAGGTTTTTTTTTCCTTGAATGTTGAGTTTTATGAGTTCTTTGTATATTTTGGATATTAACCCCTTATAAGATGTATTTTTTGCAATTATCTTCTCCCATGCAGTAAGTAAGTAGCCTTTTCGTTCTATTGATGGTTTCCTTTGGTGCAAAAGTTTTTTAGTTTGATGCAGTCCCATTTGTTTATTTTTGCTTTTGTTTCCCTTGCCTGTGTAGACATATCAAAAAAAAATATTGCTAAGATCAATGTAAAAGAACCTACATGTAAATACCCTTAAGTTTTAGATATTACAGATACTCTTCTCAGTCTGTTATACATTTGTAAGCATTGCATACAATGTTCTTTATTGAAAAAAACTGTAATTTTTGATGCAATGTCATAAAAATTTTGAGTATTTTCTCCTGTTTAGAATATTATTTAAGAATTTCACATCCATCCCTAGCTCACAAAATCATTTTCCTACAAGTTAGTTTATTGTTTCAAAATTTCTACATTTCATTTTCAGATCTTTAATCCACCTAAATTTTTTTTTTTTTTTTTTTTTTTTTTGCGGTATGCAAGCCTCTCACTGCTGCGGCCTCTCCCATTGTGGAGCACAGGCTCCAGAGGCGCAGGCCCAGCAGCCATGGCTCATGGGCCCAGCTGCTCCATGGCATGTGGGATCTTCCTGGACCGGGGCACGAACCGTGTCCCCTGCATCAGCAGGCAGACTCAACCACTGCACCACCAGGGAAGCCCCACCTAAAGTAAATTTTTAAATAATGGTAAAAGTTAGAGGTAAAATAATTTTTCTCTATATATTGACACAGATTTCCAAAACCAACTAACTAACAAACAATGCAACATTTCCAAACCAGTTTGTGGTGGCCCCTTTATATTAATGTTCTGTATGTACACAACACTGCTTTTGAGCTTTCCATTCTATTCCATTCCATTGCTCGACCTGTGCATTCATCCACCAATGTCACATTGTTTTGTTTTGTATTTTGCTATGACTTTGTAGATTGCTGTGATATATATTGTAGAGATCCTCTATTCTTGGAACTTAAAATTTTTTTCCATAAAAATTATTTATGTGTACGTAATATGAATTCTATAATAAGGATTTTAAGTGCATCAAAACTCCATCTCTTAATATAGATGTGGAATAGAAGAAGATCTTGTACTGAGCAACTTTACTAAACTCTCTTGTTAGTGCCAATAGCTTACCTAATATTTTGTTCAATTTTTATATAGATAACCACATTATCTATATTATGAGAATATTTGAGGGTTTTTTAAATTTCTTTCTCTTTTAATTCTTATAATTCTGGGCTCTACTTCTTGCATTGGCCAGGACCTCCAGTTTTATATCAAACAGAACTGACAGGAATTATGTTCATGTTTGAAATCTTAAAGGTGTCAGTTTTAAAGATTTTACAGTTGTTCCTTTGTTTACTTGTTTAAATATGTTTTTTTTTTTTTTTTTTTGCAGTACGCGGGCCTCTCACTGTTGTAGCCTCTCCCGTTGCGGAGCACAGGCTCCGGATGCACAGGCTCAGTGGCCATGGCTCACGGGCCCAGCCGCCCCGTGGCATGTGGGATCTTCCTGGACCAGGGCACGAACCCGTGTCCCCTGCATCGGCAGGCGGACTCTCAACCACTGTGCCACCAGGGAAGCCCTCAATATGATTTTTAAATATATAGTTGAGTTTTTGTTTTATGAGAGCTCTTATTGCAGTGAGCAAATTTCTTTTTGATCATAGTTTTTGTTTAAGAAAGGAAACACTGAGGTCTCTGTTGTCATTTAAAGTAATAACCATTTATCTATTGGTTTGAACATATTAATCTTACATTAACCTTCTTTATTCTTTCTCATATGTATTAATTTCCAAGAAAAATAATTTAAAATTTTAACTATAATTGTTGATATATCCATTTCTCCTTATATTTTCAAAGTTGTTGCTTTGCATAATTTGAGGCTGTATTATTTGCATATATACTCATCACTATCTTACTTTATTCATCTCTATCCCTGTTATGCCATTTTCCAAATCATTCTCCATTTATATAACCCTTAACAAATTCAATTCCATAGGTAACCAGCAATGTCAGTTCCTGAGGATTCAAATGTGTATGCCAAATTGATTATCAATTTTGCCGATTATATCAAAACCAAATCAATTTCCACTCATCCATCTGTCTCTCAGCTTTCAAAATTGTGTTGCTGTTTTCTTCTTTTCTGTGCTACCCTCTTTGTCTTCTTATATCTTTGAAAAAAATCTTTACCATTTAAAAAATGTATGCAGAATATCAGGAGGAAGAATTATTATATACAGTTTTTTCAATATGCTATTAGTTTTAGTTCAGGCTGCTATAACAAAGTCCCATAGACTAGATGGCTTCTAAAAAACAGAAAACAATTTCTCACAGCTCTGGTGGCTGGAAGTCTAAGATCACGGTACTGGCATAGCTGGGTTCTGGTGAAAGCCCTCTTCCCAGCTGCAGACTGCTGTCTTCTCCATGTGTCTTCACAGGGCAGAAAGGGAGCTAGCTAACTCTCTCACCTCTTCTTATAAGGGCACTAATCCCATTCATGAGAGCTCCACCTTCATGAACTAATTACCTCCTAAGTGTCCACCTCCAAGCACCATCACAATGGGATTAGGGTTTCAACACATAAACTTTAGGGGGACATAAACATGCAGTCCAGAGCACTGGTTTACCAGGAAGCCCCCATAGTTACTTTTTCCAAATGTGCTCCTCCTGTCATCTTTAGTTTTTATTTATTTCCTGGACTTTAAATATACTAATATTAAAATTTCTAATTTTATCCTCTATTTGTCTTACTTTTTATTTCCCATTTTTATCCCTTCCTTTTATTCCTCCTGAGAGATATGCTTGAATTATTCTTCCATTTCCTTATGTAATTCTGAACTGTGTGAAATCTGTTATCTATCCTATTTTGGAGGTTTTTTACTTATTTTTATTGCTAATTATCTATGGTTGATTTTTTAAATTCTTTCTCTGCTTCACATTTTTCATACTCTTCTGTGTTTCTTTAAACTCATTTTTTCCCCTCATTTTAACTCATATTCTTTCTGGCCTATCGAATATTACATTTCTGTTTGTTTTGCATTGTCTTTCTTTAATAATTCCTGGGTTCTTCATATATAGTACTGGTTTTCTTTTTGTTTTTGTTTTGTTTTGTTTTTTTGGCCTATGGGTGTATATTATCCCTGGGTATTTCTACCTTGTCTGATAATGTAATGTGTAACTGCAGGGAAGTTTGATAGCATAGAGCCTAACTTGAGACCCTTCTAGAGTTTAGGAAGGGAAGCATTCCCTTCTGGGCTGCTTTTATGCTTCAACATCATAATCAGAACTAAATATCTCAGGAAAAATGATAAGATTGCAAGCTAATTTATCTTGTTTCCTGCAAATGGTCCCTTTGACCACAGATGCTATGCTGAGCAGAGTTCTGTGGAGAGGAGAACTTGGAAAAGGAGACTTGGTAAAGGAGACTTGGAAAATTATGATTTTGGACTTTAAAATATTTGTGAGAGTATCTCACTCTTAGTGTTTGCCTTATTTTGAGGCTTATAGGTGCCATGATGATTTTTCATTGTTTTAACAAATTTTGTTCATTTACATTTTTTCCCATGATGGTCAAAGTACATTCTCATTGTGGAAAATTTGGAAAATCTGGAATGCTTAAAGAAGAAAATCAAAATGCTCATGAAAAGCAAACCCAAAGATTTTGCAACTGCATAATATACTACACTCTACTTAAAATGATGCAGATAATTTGGAGTACTTCCCTATGTCATTACATTTCTCCAAATTACATATGTAATTATCAATATAAGATGCATAATTTCAAAGAAATATATGTAATTTAACAATTATATTATTGGTGAAAATGTAGGCTTTTTCCAAATTTTACCATTATAAATAATGTAGTAATGCTTTTGTATACAAATATTTGGCAATAGTTCTATTATTTTCTTAGGAGACATTCCTAAAATTGAAATAGTATTAAAGTGTATGAGTTGCTTTATAGACTTTTTGTATAACAAACCCAGAAACACTTTTGCCCTTATATGCAAATTATCGAAATCGTTAATAAATTATGTCTTTTTTTTTGCAATGAATCTAGATGTCTACTCAGAATGCTTCCCAACACAGCCATCAACTTACTTGAAATAAAACATTTAAAGATTATTTTTAGTCTAAATTGTTAATTGAGGACCTAAATTGAGGTTTTACAAAATATTCACCAATTTTTCAATATTTTAGTAATTAATCCACATTCCATCCCCATTCTTGGTATTTCTCCTATAATTATTAAGTTCTTATATATGTTTAGTACCATCCCTTTTTGACTATATATCGTGACCAATTAATTTTCCTTGTGAACCTTGCATAAATGATCCACTGCTTAAAATAATGCAGTTTTATAGTACATTTAAGTGTTGATTTGGTCACATTTTTGTTACTCTTTTCTCTAAAGTAGTCTTGGCTGCTTCTTTTTTCTAGCAAATAAAAGTTAGAACTAATTTGCTAGTTTCTGAAATTGACTCAATTGTGATTTTGATTAGAATTGCTTATTTAGAAAGAAATTCTGTTATTTGTTTATCCATGCTCCCATACAAGAATATGTTTCCATGGGAAGCCATTTTTCATGTTCAAATGATGTATCTCAATACATTTTTACATTTCTATTATCCAAGTCATTTATACTTCTTTCCAGGAGTAGCTATAGTTATATTCTGCGTTGTTAGCAAAATAAAATAATTAATTATCTATAATATTTTCTAAATAGGTTGCTTATATCAAAACACTCAATTTAGTATATTTATCAAATGCTATCAAGCAAAGGTTCAGTAAGTTCTACAGAACCCAAATGAGATAAGTAAAATGGAAACATATCCCATCACACAGCACATAATGGTAATATTGTTACAAATCAAAACAAAAAAAAGAGAGAAAATATTAAATCCAGAGAAAAGAGATACATTACTTTCAATGAAGCAACAATAACAAAAATTCCTCATTGACTCCTCAGTAGGAAATACAGAAGTCAGAATGGGTTTATATCATTAAATTACTGAAAGAAAATTACCTAGAATTCTGTATTCAGCAAAAATAATATTAATAAATTATGAAGGTATGACGAAATTTACACATGAACAAAAACTAATAAAATTTGTCACCAGCAAAAATAATCTAAAGGAAATATCAAAAAGTACTATGTAGGCAGAAAGGTAATGTTTCTTTCAGAAATTTGAAGATATAAAAAGTACTAAAGGAGTGGAAATGTAAATGCGTGGGTAAAAATCTGTATATGTTGGTCACATGAACAATAATTGTGCTTTATTTGGGGATTTAAAATAGAAATAGAATAAAACACACAAAAAAGCAGGGATTGGATACATTAAGGTAAAAGTTTTTAAGGTCTTCTAAAAAGTGGTAAAAATTTAAATTTATTTTATAGTTGGATGAGCCCAGGATGGACTCATTATCCTAGACTGAAATCTCTAGGGTTCCAAATAAAATACTTTTCAATTACTCTAAAATAATAAAAGCATCATGGAGAGAAAAGGCAATAAAAAACAGGTAAGACAATTAGAAAACCAGTTAAAAATGGTAGATTTAAATTAAAATATATAAGAAATTACATTAAATAAAAATGTATTTAATCATTGAGTTACAATACAAAGGTTGTGTCATACTGGATATATACACAAACGTGTTACTCACCCTCATCCTAACTTGTTAATGCTGCATGGGGGTAGAAGCCCAGGCTTTCTACATGGTCTCCACTCACTGCTGGGCATGGGAGGGGTACATCCTTACTGCCAGGTGAGGGTGGAAATCCAGGCAACCCACTTGGTCTTCATTGACACTACTCTGTTGGAGAGAGGAGAGGGCACCTCATTACCAGCATACAAGGATGGAGATCTAGGCTCCCTATTTGACATAGCAAATACTGTGGGTAGGGGGAGGAATGTCATGTTACCACTGGGCAGGGGTGTAAGTTGTGGATAAATATCTACTGATACCATGATGATAGGGAGAAATAGTGGCACCTTGTTACCACTGGGTAAGGGTGGAATTCCAGGCTCTCCACTCAGTGGTATTTTGACACCACTCCAACAGTGAGCTGTTGTTACTGATTCTTGTTACTGCCTGGTAGTGAGTAGAAGTCTAAGCTCCCCAAGTGACCATGAGGTTTGGCTAGGAGGGGTTTCTCATTGCCTCTGGGCAATGGTGAAAGTATAGACTCCCCACTTAGCCTCCTCTGAAACCATCCTGGTGGGGAGAAAGAGAGGCATCTTGTCATTGTAGGGTGAATATGGATGTTCATGTTCCATATTCATCCTTTGCTGACAGTAATGGGAGAGGCCATGGTGTTTGGCTGAAGTAGGATAGTTACTGTCAAAAAATGTCTCTGTCATATTACGATTCCCATTTCCAGATCCATTGCTAAGAGAGAGCAAGCATCCCTTGAGGCTTTTTGTTTTAAATCATTGTTCACTGGTATTTCTGAGTAGTGCACTTCTCCACCACCCAGTACAGAATATATAGGCAGCAAAAGAAAACCCAGGAAATGTGCTGTCATTTCATTTCTTAAAGCCCAAGATTTCTAGCCAGTCCATCTTCTTCATCTTTCAGAATTTTCTTATGTTTGTTTTATATATAACTGCTAGGGCTTTGGGTATTATTTTCATGTACATAGCAGGGGAAATAGGAAGACCCAGAAGACCATAAACTTCTGCTTTCTTAACATCTAGTATTTTTTTTTTCATTTTGTTCAGAAAATGAGACCTGTGACATTTCTATTTTTTAATACAGTAAAATTTATTGTTGCATCATTTATGAGAGTGTTTTCCCATATCTTATCAGTACTCCCATTACACCTTTGCTTATTGCTATTTCCATGTTTTATGACACATTTTAGTGAGCTCTGTAGTTTGTCTTTTTACTTCTTAGACTTCCATAATTTTTCTCATTCATTTCAATATTCCTGATTATTTTTTCTTTTAATACATCTCATTACACAAGTAATTCAAAAATTCACAAATGTACTCCTGGTTTAAAAATATAAACAATACAGATATATACAGAGCAAAAGAGAAATGTCCATCTTCAAACTCCACCTGTAATTATACATGTAACCATCTTTTCATGATCTTTTCAGTTTCATCAAATATAATCATCCTCTATGTTCATTACCTTTCTCACTTTTTTCTTGAAGAACTTCCTATGTCAATACATACAAATTTAACCTTTTAAAATTCTACATTGTAGCTCAAAGTACCATGTTTTTAAAGTGTTATCTTCTAAGATAATGCCTTTTACATGTATCTTTGAAATTAAATTCAATATAGTTTATACAAAAAGGGAAATATATTGCTTTGCATAACTGAGAAGTCCAAAGATGAACTAAGGCATGGCTGGATGCAGAATCTTAGGCAATCTTAACAACATCTATACCTATCAGTGTTCTCTCCATCTAAATATTGTGCTCATTCTCAGGTTGGGAAAGACACCCATTCAAAACCCCAAGTCCACATCCTCTCATCACTTTGTCTCAATAAAAATATATAAAATTTCATGAAAGGCCTTTAGGTAGCTTTAACTTGGATATATGCTATCTTGTGCTAGGAAGTCTGGGTCATAATCATCAACACCCAGACTAGGACCACATGCACTAGGGAACTAGGGTTTGCATCAAGAATGGATTGTTGATAGACACAAATCCAAAACAGTTGATCAGAAAGAGAAAAACAAATACCATATGCTAACACATACATATGGAATCCAAAAAAAAGGTTCTGAAGAACCTAGAGGAAGGACAGGAATAAAGACACAGACGTAGAGAATGGACCTGAGGACACAGGGAGGGGGAAGGGTAAGCTGGGATGAAGTGAGAGACTGGCATGGACATATATACACTACCAAATGTAAAATAGATAGTTAGTGGGAAGCAGCCGCATAGCACAGGGAGATCAGCTCAGTGCTTTGTGTCCCCCTAGAGGGGTGGGATAGGGAGGGTGGGAGGGAGACGCAAGAGGTAGGAGATATGGGGATATATGTATATGTATAGCTGATTCACTTTGTTATAAAGCACAAACTAACACACCATTGTAAAGCAATTATACTCCAATAAAGATGTTAAAAAAAAAGAACAAACAGTTGATCAGCAGAGTATTTTTGTAAAATTCTTAAAGTGATTTATTGAAGCAAAAATGCTGATAAGTGATTTTCACATTTCCAATTTTGATATATTCTATCTATTTACCTTCCCCAAATACTTTATCCATTTACATTTCCATCAATAATGTAAAAGAGTGTATGTTTCTCCATATGTTTGCAAACACTGTACATACTTAATCTTTTAAAATTGTGCCCATCTACTGGATAAAACTGATATTGCTTTGTTGTTTAACTTTCCCTTTTTCTGATTACAAATTATATTAAACATAGATATGTATAACAGGAATAACATATTTCTACTTCAGTAATATTTTAATTTTACTATTTCTATCAATGCTTCCAGTGATTATTTTATAAAGCATTTCTTCTTGAGGGAGATGCAAATCAGATGTTTTTTAAAAATTTACTCCATTCACTTTAGAAAATCAATTTTAGAGATTTGTTCTTTAAGTCTCCATGAAAAATCTCTCTTTCCTGTGTCCCTTATTAGATGATTTCCCTTGTATTGCAAATCCTTGAGTAAGGAGGGGTGTACACAGTCCTAGTAGACACTGCCATATTTTGCTTGTAGAATCTTATTTCCACATCTAAAACTGAGAAGTGTGTTTCCAGTATTGATTATTTATATAACTAATGCAGTTCTATAGGATTGTGGTGGGATTTTTTCCTCTCCAGATAGTTGGTTCCCTGAATCTTTGAGAGATGGAAGGTATAAAAATAAAATTATTTAGATACACTGTAATCAGAGATCTTTCTGTCTTTTCTTTTGTCCCTAATGCTCTACTTCTGGGAATTGTATCTCCCAGGATAACACCTACAATGGGCAATACTTCCTCTACTACTTTTTAAAATTAACAATGACAAAAAAGGTTCATATCAATCACTTTTAGTAACAAACCTGCCTCCCAAAGCAAGGGCATATTTTGGTAATGCTTTGTTGGACCTCTCTTGGATATTGTCATTCTTCCTAATATATGGCGCTTATACCATTAAAATAATTTAACAAGGTTTTAACTAAGATAGATGGCACCATGTTGATGTACCTTTCACATATTTTCATATATATACAATATAAATATATTTTCAACATGTATATAGAGGCAAGTCTGAGTATGGTGGAAGAAATGAGAGAAGGGCTCTCAAAGCATAATTCTGGACCTGCTGAAGAGGCAAGAGATTTTTTCTTACCTCTTTGTTTCCTGGTGCGCGAGGAGAGGGGATTAAGAGCGCTGCTTAA
>NW_021703779.1:30309726-30317298 GCF_005190385.1 Monodon monoceros
CTAACACATATATATGGAATCTAAAAAAAAAAAAAAGAAAAAAAAGGTCATGAAGAACCTAAGGGCAAGATGGGAATAAAGACAGAGACCTACATGAGAATGGACTTGAGGACACGGGGAGGGGGAAGGGTAAGCTGGGACAAAGTGAGAGAGTGGCATGGACATATATACACTACAAAATGTAAAATAGATAGCTAGTGGGAAGAAGCTGCATCGCACAGGGATATCAGCTCGGTGCTTTGTGACCACCTAGAGGGGTGGGATAGGAAGCACGGGAGGGAGATGCAAGGGGGAGGAGATATGGGTATATATGTATATGTATAGCTGATTCACTTTGTTATATAGCAGAAACTAACACACCATTGTAAAGCAATTATACTCCAATAAAGATGTTTAAAAAAAAAAAAGGTAAACGGGCAGAGAGTAATATAAAATACGAAAAAAATCTGAGTGCACTGCATATAGCAAAAGTCAATTTTCTTTGTGAAACTTTTGTTTCAAATATATGTGTGTGTGTATGTATGTATGTATATGAATGCATATGCATTTTGGTTTGTAAAATAAAATATATTTTACACTCAGCATCACAACCAAAAGTTTAAAAAGTGTGAAAAACACTGATTTGTACCATTTATTTTCTCTCTCAGAGCTTTGGATTTCTCATCTATAAGGTGTAAATAAAAATAACAGCAAATAATATGCGTATGCCTACTGTGTTAAACTCTTTCTATAGAGTAACTTATTTAATCTTCTCAAGAATAGAAGTTATACCTATTTTACACATGAGTTATATAACTAGCCAGGGATAAAATTAAAATTTGATGGGACCAAAATTGGAAACCAGGTTGCTTTCCTAAGTGGAGAACCTAATTTATAAAACTAATGTTAAAGGTAAATGATATGAAAAGTGTAAGACACTATAAAAATGTAAGATGTTATTATCTAGACAAAAAAAAGTGTACGAAGTCAAGTCCTAGTAGAAACTGAACAACATGATTTGACCCTAAGAGTGATATTGATACTTATATATCTTAATTTTAAACAAACAATTTTCCACATATGGTTAAAAGTTTAATCTTTAGTTTTTTTGAGCAGACTATACTTACTGACAGTAGCATTTCAGTTAGTTGGGAAATTTTGTACACACCTATAATTTTCATTATATCCTGCATCTAAAGTAGTCTAGATCACAGTTCATAGCATTCACTGATTTTTTAAAATTATATTTGATCTTTCAAAATACCAATGAAGTTTCATAATGGGTAGTGAATCTCCACATATTAACTACATTTTCATTTTGAGTCTCATAGAATTAATGTAGTATGTTTGAAAATGATGTATTATTAATCCTGTATCCAAATTATTTTGACAAGTAATTGTATTTTAGTTGTATTTGAATAGCCTGTATTTATCTCACTCATATTGAGTGTGTGTCAAAAGTGAGACAAATCCTTTTCATTCTTATACTGATTTACAGTAACAAGAAATTGCAAGTGGACTCAGAAGTTAAAATTTAATGATGCATTTTACATTTAGATAAATAACTTTAAAGTGGGAATGTACCAATTTCTTTAGGGTGAGAAAAATATGGAGACATTAAAAATATTTTATGTTCCCCAAATAGGTTATAATGATACTGTTTAAAATTATAATTTCATAATCACAACCATTAGCACAATAAGATTATATATAGTAGATTATTTTGATATTAATATAGTACTATAGTATAGTAGATATTATACTATATATATATAGTAGATTTTATTTTAAGTGACTGATCATTTTAATTTTTTTGCATGCAAAACCCTTAGGCATATAATCATGGGTTCTTATCAGCTTTCCTCAAGGCTTTATATTTGGCGTATTTCATACTATCTCTTTTCAGGAAGCTCCCTCTGAAGTTCGTCTATTTTCTATGTATGATAGGAAAAAGGAAAGAGATAATATGAAATACATCTGTAAATCATAAATTTACCATCCATTTTACTATCAATATATCCTATACCAGTGTAAAAACTTTCAGATGAAGATTTTTGAGTTTTCAATGTAATGACAAAATTCATTGAAAAGAATTCTCACAATAGGTTCTACTTATTTCTGTAGTTTGAAAATTGCATCACCTTATTCCATGTTTCAAATTAAACAATAAGAAAAAGATCCTCATTAGGAGACACTTTCAAGGAATTTGATGGACAACTTAAAGACAACATTTTAAGATTATAAGGTAAAGAGGGAGGAAATGCAGACCACTACTGTTTGCCAGATGCATAACATACTCAACTAATTTTCCCATAACAGTTTCAACTTTGCACAAAGGAAGTTTACACGTTTTCAACAGTTTCCCAAAGTACTGGCAACAAATCATCTACACCAGATTCATCTGCAACACTTGTTAAACCCCACTTCCAACCTACTGTATCAGATTTTGTGAAGGTTAGTGCAGGGAATCTCCAATTATTATACTCCTCTGGGGTTAAATTTATTCACAGAATTCTAAGAACTGTGGATTTTACCCAAGAACAGAATTAGAACCATGAGGAGACTTATTGAGAGCAGGGTTCTACCTTCTAGAGAGAGTTTTGAAAAATTTCAGTCAAGTTTTGGTTGGCATAATGATTGGGGTGCACTACTGGCATTGAGCAGCTAGATCCAGAGATGCTAGATGCCCTGCAATATGCAGGACAGTCCTTCACTATGCATAACTGACCTGCATCCTGCCCAGATTTGGAGTATTGTACCTGGCATTTATGAAAGTGAAAAATATGTTAATAGACATCTGATCATAGAATCTAATTCTGTTTTTCATATAAACAAAAATTTTACATGGATTTAATACACTGAACTTCTCCAGAATCACTACTGTTTAAGTTGAAAGAAGGCTGTACGACCTTCTTGTTTTGTTTGGAATTGTATCGGTTTGCTATTTCAGAAAATTGCACCCCTTACAGTGATGCTGCTCACGTATTTGAGTTGCCGGTACAGCACATCTCTCAGTTTGCATTCGTAGCTGTTGCTTTTATGGTGATTCCCTTTACAGGTGAAAGCATGTAACTGCTTCCTTATCTCTTCTGGTGTAATCGGGCATGAGCATCAACATACTAAAACGCATGTCATTTGCATTTAAGTTACTTTCCTCTTATTTATCATTAGTATTATAGTTAAAGCTTTTTCAATTATAATTTTGAATTTAAGATAGTAAAGAGAACATTATGTTTTCCCAGAAAAGGTTATATTGATTTGATAAAGCTGAGGAACATTGAGAAAGAAGGATTGTCCCAAACAGGTCAGAATTATTTTGCAAGATGAATTTCACAGCATCCTTCTAAGGAGGAGTTTTAATTTCTGATAAAATGCTTGAACAACTTTCTTCTGTCACTAAAAGAGATTAAGAACTTCTGGAACCTAAGTTACCCATATAACTGTCAGACTAGCCTTATTATTTGTTTTTCTTGTATCTAACCCAGTGGCTGTCAATCAGGGGCGATTTTCCCCTCAAGAGAAAATTGACAATATCTGGAAAAATGTTTGGTTGTCACAAGGAGGTGCTACTGGCATTTTGTGGGTGGAGGCCAGGGTTGCTACTAACATTCTACAATGCACAAGATGTCCCAGCCACAACAAAGAATTGTCCGGCCCAAAATGTCAATAGTGCAGAGATTGAAAAGTCCTGCTCTAACCATTCTTTTTTCCATATTATGTTCACCCAAAAGGAGAATTTCTGAAATGGTCCACTCCGAGGCCTCGTCCCTTAATGCAGGCTTGAACTAAATTTGACAGGAGCTTATTCATAATTTATTTGAAATGTTTTTTTTCCCTACTATTTAAAGTAGCCCTGAGAAGGCTAAATTTAAAAAAAAGATAAAAGATGCTGTAGAGTTGTATAGCTTCTAGTTATTCCTGTGGTTTTTTTTTTTTTCATGTTTAGGGAGAGATAAGGAAGCATTACAAAGCATCTATAAGTAGTTCTAAGGCTATAAAGGAGTTAGTAAAAAAAATAATAATAAGTCAGGTGAGGAAAAAATAAGGATTGGGAAGTGATGGAAATAAAGAGATAAAGATATATAAGGTATTTAAGAAGGGATATTGATTAAATTTCTTAAACAAGTACCTATGAGAAGATTTGAAAATAATGCCCAAATCCCTAGTTTTATATTGGTGATAACAATGCTACAAGGTTATCCACTTTTGAACAGATTTAAATGATGATTAATTATCCACAATAATACATAAAACAAATAATTTACCCTCAATTTAAATACCCAGGCTAAAGTTGTCTCATTGGTGTCAAGCAGGACCGAATTTCTCTCTACAGGCTGTTTTTTAGTGAGGAGGCCAGTATCACACAAGCTTCCCAGAGTGGAGATATAAAGAGAGAAAAATATAGCAGCCTTTTTCTGGGGTTATGAAAATGTTCATATGCTGTTCAGCTGTAAAAATAAAGCTGGTCAAGTTTAAAAATAAATAAGAGAACAGAAAACTATAAATTGGGAAATTGCTTAGACGTTCTTATGTGAAGAAAATTACCTTCCTGGAACTTCTTTCAATTTAGCTTACTCGGACATATAAGCATTCTCTGCTAATTGCAAATGCACATATTATAATAGTCAATTCCAGACTTGCACACTAAATTTATTTTGAATCTTGAATAATTTCATATGGCTGTAATAGAGTACAGTTAGCATTTATGTTGACAGCTATTGGACCATAAGTCCTGTGTTTTTCAATACCAAGAGACAAGTAATGTAGTTCAAATAGTAAAACTTATCTTAGCACACACACACACACACACACACACACCTATCATGTTCTAAATTGTTCACTGATCATTCTGAAACATCCCTGTTCTTATATCAGTTTTAAAGTACCACAGGGGATATATAAGAATCTTAAATAATTTCTTGGGCTTCCAAATCAGAGTTTTTGTGCCAGGTCATGTGATAGGTCTCCACTTCTAGATCTCATATCAAAGTTGTAAGAAACATCATGATACCTCAATCCAGGAAATTCTGGAATTTAATTTCAGGAAAGCTGAGAAGGACATAATTAGCAACCTAAAATGGATAGAGACATGAAAATTGAATGCAATGGCTGATCCCGGATTCAATCCTGGATTGCAAAGCAATCACTATAAATTATGTTATTGGGACAATCTTCTATAGATTTGATAATAATATTGTATCAACTTGAGATTTCCTGACACTGTTCATTGTGGTATGGTTATAAAATAGAACCTCCTAGAATTTAGGAGACACACACTGAAGTATTTAGGTATAAAGGATCATGCTATTTGCAATATACTCTCAAGTGATATATTAGTCAGAGTTGTCCAGAGAACTCTCTCTCTATATATAGGAAGAGATTTAAGAATTGGCTCACACCATCATACCATTATGGAGGCTGAGAAGTCCCACGATCTGCCATCTGCAAGCTGGAGACCCAGGAAAGCTGGTAGTCTAATTACAGCCTGAGTCCGAAGGCCCGTCAACCAAAGAAGCTGGTGATGTAAATCCCAATCCAAGGGCAGGAGAAAACTGACATCCCAGCTCAAATAGGCAGACAGGAAGCAAAAAGGGGTGAGTTTCTCTTTTCTCCTTTTTGTTCTATTCAAACCATCAGTGGATTGGATGATGTCCACTCACATGGGAGAGAACAATATACTTTGCTGAGTCCACCAATTCAAATGCAAATTCATCTGGAAACACCTTCACAGACATACTCAGAAATAATGTTTAATCTGGGCACTCCTTGCTAGTCAGATTGACACATAAAAATAACCATCACAAACAGCAATAATAATAATCTTATTACTATTATTGTTGTTGTTATTATGTACAACAGTAATATTAGCAATATACGTAGTGAATAGTGCAGTACTTCACCCAGGCCCTGTCTTCAGAGTCATGGCATCCTCCTCCCAGCTGCCAGGGATATGAGCTGACAACTTCACAGCTGTGTAACTCACTGGGAATTGTACTTGGCAACAGGGAAATGCTTTGTCCAAGATTAGACCCCCCTCTCAGGAAGCATCCCTTGGCCAATGACTGGTTAATGTGGTGATAAAAATGGCATGGCCGACGCATGGCACAGGGATATTGGCTCGGTGCTTTGTGACAGCCTGGAGGGGAGGGATAGGGAGGGTAGGAGGGAGGGAGACGCAAGAGGGAAGACATATGGGAACATATGTATATGTATAACTGATTCACTTTGTTTTAAAGCAGAAACTAACACACCATTGTAAAGCAATTATACCCCAATAAAGATGTTAAAAAAATAAATAAATGAAAAAGAAATAAAGGAAACAATAGCAAAGATCAATAAAACTAAAAGCTGGTTCTTTGAGAAGATAAACAAAATAGATAAACCACTAGCCAGACTCATCAAGGAAAAAAGGGAGAAGACTCAAATCAATAGAATTAGAAATGAAAAAGGAGAAGTAACAACTGACACTGCAGAAATAAAAAAAATCATGAGAGATTACTACAAGCAACTCCATGCCAATAAAATGGACAATCTGGAAGAAATGGACAAATTCTAAGAAATGCACAAACTGCCAAGACTGAATCAGGAAGAAATAGAAAATATGAACAGACCAATCACAAGCACTGAAATTGAAACTGTGATTAAAAATCTTCCAACAAACAAAAGCCTAGGACCAGATGGCTTCACAGGAGAATTCTATCAAACATTTAGAGAAGAGCTAACACCTATCCTTCTCAAACTCTTCCAAAATATAGCAGAGGGAGGAACACTCCCAAATTCCTTCTACAAGGCCACCATCACCTTGATACCAAAACCAGACAAAGATGTCACAAAGAAAGAAAACTACAGGCCAATATCACTGATGAACATAGATGCAAAAATCCTCAACAAAATACTAGCAAACAGAATCCAACAGCACATTAAAAGGATCATACACCATGATCAAGTGGGGTTTATTCCAGGAATGCAAGGATTCTTCAGTATACGCAAATCTATCAATGTGATAAACCATATTAACAAATTGAAGGAGAAAAACCATATGATTATCTCAATAGATGCAGAGAAAGCTTTTGACAAAATTCAACACCCATTTAGGATAAAAATCCTGCAGAAAGTAGGCATAGAGGGAACTTTCCTCAACATAATAAAGGCCATATATGACAAGCCCACAGCAAACATCATCCTCAATGGTGAAAAACTGAAAGCATTTCCACTAAGATCAGGAACAAGACAAGGTTGCCCACTCTCACCACTGTTATTCAACATAGTTTTGGAAGTTTTAGCCACAGCAATCAGAGAAGAAAAGGAAATAAAAGGAATCCAAATTGGAAAAGAAGAAGTAAAGCTGTCACTGTTTGCAGATGACATGATACTATACATAGAGAATCCTAAAGATGCTACCAGAAAACTACTGGAGCTAATCAATGAATTTGGTAAAGTAGCAGGATACAAAATTAATGCACAGAAATCTCTGGCATTCCTATATACTAATGATGAAAAATCTGAAAGTGAAATCAAGAAAACACTCCCATTTACCATTGCAACAAAAAGAATAAAATATCTAGGAATAAACCTACCTAAGGAGACAAAAGA
>NW_021703779.1:30317398-30360115 GCF_005190385.1 Monodon monoceros
GGTGTGAGATAAACATGCTCCAGAACTATGTTGAAACTCATGAACTAGAACTTATTCTCTGATATAAAATTTCTCTTAATCGGGTGGAGGGGAAGATGGCGGAAGAGTAAGATGTGGAGATCACCTTCCTCCTCACAGATACACCAGAAATACATCTACACGTGGAGCAACTCCTACAGAACACCTACTGAATTCTGGCAGAAGACCTCAGACGTCCCAAAAGGCAAGAAACTCCCCACGTACCTGGGTAGGGCAAAAGAAAAAACAGAGACAAAAGAATAGGGACGGGACCTGCACCAGTGGGAGGGAGCTGTGAAGGAGGAAAGGATTCCACACACTAGGAAGCCCCTTCACGGGCGGAGACTGCGGGAGGCGGACGGAGGAGCTTCGAAGCCGCGGAGGAGAGCACAGCAACAGCGGTGCGGAGGGCAAAGTGGGGAGATTCCCGCACAGAGGATCGGTGCCGACCGGCACTCACCAGCCCGAGAGGCTTGTCTGCTCACCTGCCGGAGCAGGCCGGGCTGCGAGCTGAGGCTCGGGCTTTGGTCGGAGCGCAGGGAGAGGACTGGGGTTGGCTGCGCAAACACAGCCTGAAGGGGTTAGTGCACCACGGCTGGCCGGGAGGGAGTCCGGGAAAAGGTCTGGAGCTGCCGAAGAGGCAAGAGACTTTTTCTTCCCTCTTTGTTTCCTGGTGCGTGAGGAGAAGGGTGTAAGAGCGCTGCTTAAAGAAACTCCAGAGACGGGCGCGAGCCGCAGCTAAAAGCACAGACCCCAGAGACGGGCGGGAGACGCTAAGGCTGCTGCTGCCGCCACCAAGGGGCCTGTGTGCCAGCACAGGTCACTATCAACACCCCTCTTCCGGGGCGCCTGTGCAACCCGCCACTGCCAGGGTCCTGGGATCCAGGGACAACTTCCCTGGGAGAACACACGGCGGGCCTCAGGCTGGTGCAACGTCACGCCAGCCTCTGCCGCCACAGGCTTGCCCCGCACTCCCTGCCCCTCCCTTCCCCCGACCTGAGTGAGCCAGAGCCCCCGAATCAGCGGCTCCTTTAACCCCGTCCTGTCTGAGCAAAAAACAGACGCCCTCCAGCGACCTACACGCAGAGGCGAGGCCAAATCCAAAGCTGAGCCCCTGGGAGCTGTGAGAACAAAGAAGAGAAAGGGAAATCTCTCCCAGCAGCCTCAGAAGCAGCGGATTAAAGCTCCACAATCAACTTGATGTACCCTGCATCTGTGGAATACCTGAATAGACAACGAATCATCCCAAATTGAGGAGGTGGACTTCGAGAGCAATATTTATGATTTTTTCCCCTTTTCCTCTTTTTGTGAGTGTGTATGTGTATGCTTCTGTGTGAGATTTTGTCTGCATAGTTTTGCTTCCACCATCTGTCCTAGGGTTCTATCCGTCCGTTTTTTTAAAAATTTTTTTCTTAATAATTAATTTTAATAACTTTATTATACTTTTCTTTCCTTTCTTTCTTTCTTTCTTTCTTTCCCTCCTTTAGACAACGAATCATCCCAAATTGAGGAGGTGGACTTTGAGAGCAAGATATATGATTTTTTCCCCTTTACCTCTTTTTGTGAGGGTGTATGTGTATGCTTCTGTGTAAGATTTTGTCTGTATAGCTCTGCTTCCACCATTTGTCCTAAGGTTCTATCTGTCCCTTTTTTTTTCTAAATAATTATTTTTTAATTTAATAACTTTATTATATTTTACTTTATTTTATTCTACTGTATCTTCTTTCTTTCTTTTTTCCTTCCTTCCCTCCTTCCTTCCTCCCTTCCTCCTTTCTTTCCTTCTTTTCTTCTTTCTTTCTTTCTTCCTTCCTTCCCTCCTTCCTTCCTCCCTCCCTTTCTTTCCTTCTTTCCTTCTTTCTTTCTTTCTTCTTTCCTTCCTTCCTTCCTTTCCTCCTTTCTTTCTTTCTGTCTTTCTTTCTTCCGACTTCTACTAATTCTTTCTCTCTACTTTTTCTCCCTATTATTCTGAGCCGTGTGGATGAAAGGCTCTTGGTGCTGCAGCCAGGAGTCAGTGCTGTGCCTCTGAGGTAGGAGAGCCAACTTCAGGACACTGGTCAACAAGAGACCTCCAGGATCCACATAATATCAAACGGTGAAAATCTCCCAGAGATCTCCATCTCACCACCAGCACCCAGCTTCACTCAACGACCAGCAAGCTACAGTGCTGGACAACCTATGCCAAACAACTAGCAAAACAGGAACACAACCACACCCATTAGCACAGAGGCTGCCTAAAATCATAATAAGTCCACAGACACCCCAAAACACACCACCAGACGTGGACCTTCCCACAAGATCCAGCCTCATCCACCAGAACACAGGCACTGGTCCCCTCCACCAGGAAGCCTACACAACCCACTGAAACAACCTTAGCCACTGGGGACAGACATCAAAAACAACGGAAACTACGAACCTGCAACCTGCAAAAAGGAGACCCCAAACACAGTAAGATAAGCAAAATGAGAAGACAGAAAAACACACAGCAGATGAAGGAGCAAGATAAAAACCCACCAGACCTAACAAATGAAGAGGAGATAGGCAGTCTACCTGAAAAAGAATTCAGAATAATGATAGTAAAGATGATCCAAAATCTTGGAAACAGAATGGACAAAATGCAAGAAACATTTAACAAGGACCTAGAAGAACTAAAGATGAAACAAACAATGATGAACAACACAATAAATGAAATGAAAAAGACTCTAGATGGGACCAATAGCAGAATAACTGAGGCAGAAGAACGGATAAGTGACCTGGAAGATAAAATAGTGGAAATAACTACTACAGAGCAGAATAAAGAAAAAAGAATGAAAGAACTGAGGACAGTCTCAGAGACCTCTGGGACAACATTAAATGCACCAGCATTCAAATTATACGGGGCCCAGAAGAAGAAGAGAAAAAGAAAGGGACGGAGAAAATATTGGAAAAGATTATAGTTGAAAACTTCCCTAATATGGGAAAGGAAATAGTTAATCAAGTCCAGAAAGCACAGAGAGTCCCATACAGGATAAATCCAAGGAGAAATACGCCAAGACACATATTAATCAAACCGTCAAAAATTAAATACAAAGAAAGCATATTAAAAGCAGCAAGGGAAAAACAACAAATAACACACAAGGGAATCCCCATAAGGTTAACAGCTGATCTCTCAGCAGAAACTCTGCAAGCCAGAAGGGAGTGGCAGGACATACTCAAAGTGATGAATGAGAAAAACCTGCAACCAAGATTAGTCTACCCAGCAAGGATCTCATTCAGATTTGATGGAGAAATCAAAACCTTTACAGACAAGCAAAAGCTGAGAGAGTTCAGCACCACCAAACCAGCTTTACAACAAATGCTAAAGGAACTTCTCTAGGCAAGAAACACAAGAGAAGGAAAAAACCTATAATAACGAACCCAAAACAATGTAGAAAATGGGAATAGGAACATACATATCGATAATTACCTTAAATGTAAATGGACTAAATGCTCCCACCAAAAGGCACAGATTGGCTGAATGGATACAAAAACAAGACCCATATATATGCTGTCTACAAGAGACGCACTTCAGACCTAGCGACACATACAGACTGAGAGTGAGGGGATGGAGAAAGATATTTCATGCAAATAGAAATCAAAAGAAAGCTGAAGTAGCAATTCTAATATCAGACAAAACAGACTTTAAAGACTATTAGAAGAGACAAAGAAGGACACTACATAATGATCAAGGGATCGATCCAGGAAGAAGATATAACGATTGTAAATATTTATGCACCCAACAAAGGAGCACCTCAATACATAAGGCAAATACTAACAGGCTTAAAAGGGGAAATCGACAGTAACACATTCATAGTAGGGGACTTTAACACCCCACTTTCACCCATGGACAGATCATCCAAAATGAAAATAAATAAGGAAACACAAGCTTTAAATGATACATTAAACAAGATTGGCTTAATTGATATTAATAGGACACTCCATCCAAAAACAACAGAATACACATTTTTCTCAAGTGCTCATGGAACATTCTCCAGGATAGATCATATCTTGGGTCACAGATCAAGCCTTGGTAAATTTAAGAAAATTGAAATCGTATCAAGTATCTTTTCCGACCACAACGCCATGAGACTAGATATCAATTACAGGAAAAGATCTGTAAAAAATACAAACACATGGAGGCTAAACAATACACTACTTAATAACAAAGTGATCACTGAAGAAATCAAAGAGGAAATAAAAAAAATAACTAGAAACAAATGACAATGAAAACATGACGACCCAAAACCTATGGGGTGCAGCAAAAGCAGTTCTACGAGGGAGTTTATAGCAATACACTCCTACCTCAGAAATAAGAAACACCTCAAATAAACAACCAAACCTTACACCTAAAGCAATTAGAAAAAGAAGAAAAAAAGAACCGCAAAGTTAGCTGGAGGAAAGAAATCATAAAGATCAGATCAGAAATAAAAGAAAAAGAAATGAAGGAAACAATAGCAAAGATCAAGAAAACTAAAAGCTGGTTCTTTGAGAAGATAAACAAAATCGATAAACAGTTAGTCACACTCATAAAGAAAAAAAGGGAGAAGACTCAAATCAATAGAATTAGAAATGAAAAAGGAGAAGTAACAACTGACACTGCACAAATACAAAAGGTCATGAGAGATTACTTCAAGCAACTCTATGCCAATAAAATGGATAACCTGGAAGAAATGGACAAATTCTTAGAAATGCACAACCTGCCAAGACTGAACCCGGAAGAAATAGAAAATATGAACAGACCAATCACAAGCACTGTAATTGAAACTGTGATTAAAAATCTTCCAACAAACAAAAGCCCAGGACCAGATGGCTTCACAGGCGAATTCTATCAAACATTTAGAGAAGAGCTAACACCTATCCTTCTCAAACTCTTCAAAAATACAGCAGAGGGAGGAACGCTCCCAAACTCATTCTATGAGGCCACCATCACCCTGATACCAAAACCAGACAAAGATGTCACAAAGAAAGTAAACTACAGGCCAATATCACTGATGAACATAGGTGCAAAAATCCTCAACAAAATAGTAGCAAACAGAATCCAACAGCATATTACAAGGATCATACACCATGATCAAGTGGGGTTTATTCCATGAATGCAAGGATTCTTCAATATATGGAAATCAATCATTGTGACACACCATATTAACAAACTGAAGAATAAAAACCATATGATCATCTCAGTAGATGCAGAAAAACCTTTCAACAAAATTCAACACCCAATTATGATAAAAATTCTCCAGAAAGTAGGCAAAGAGGGAACTTTCCTCAACATAATAAAGGCCATATATGACAAACCCACGGACAACATCGTCCTCAATGGTGAAAAACTGAAACCACTTCAACTAAGATCAGGAACAAGGGTGCCCACTCTCACCACTATTATTCAACGTTGTTTTGGAAGTTTTAGCCACAGCAATCAGAGAAGAAAAAGAAATAAAAGGAATCCAAATCAGAAAAGAAGAAGTAAAGTTGTCACTGTTTGCAGATGACATGATACTATATATAGAGAATTCTAAGGATGCTACCAGAAAACTACTAGAACGAATCAATGAATTTGGTAAAGTAGCAGGATACAAAACTAATGCAGAGAAATCTCTTGCATTCCTACATACTAATGATGCAAAATCTGAAATTGAAATTAAGAAAACACTCCCATTTAGCATCGCAACAAAAAGAATAAACTACCTAGGAATAAACCTACCTCAGGAGACAAAAGACCTGTATGCAGAAAACTATAAGACAATGATGAAAGAAATTAAAGATGATACAAACAGATGGAGAGATATACCATGTTCTTGGATTGGAAGAATCAACATTGTGAAAAGGACTGTACTATCTAAAGCGATCTACAGATTCAATGCAATCCCTATCAAACTACCACTGGCATTTTTCACAGAACTAGAACAAAAAATTTCACAATTTGTATGGAAACACAAAAGACCCCGAATAGCCAAAAGCAATCTTGAGAGAGAAAAATGGAGCTGGAGCAATCAGGCTCCCTGACTTCAGACTATACTACAAAGCTTCCGTAAGCAAGACCTTGTGGTACTGACACAAAAACATAAATATAGATCAATGGAGCAGGATAGAAAGCCCAGAGATAAACTCACGCACATATGGTCACCTTATCTTTGATAAAGGAGGCAAGAATATATAGTGGAGAAAAGACAGCCTCTTCAATAACTTGTGCTGGGAAAACTGGACAGCTACATGTAAAAGAATGAAATTAGAACACTCCCTAACTCCATACACAAAAATAAACTCAAGATGGATTAAAGACCTAAATGTAAGGCCAGACACTATCAAACTCTTAGAGGAAAACAAAGGGAAAACACTCTATGACATAAGTCACAGCAAGATCCTTTTTGACCTGCCTCCTAGAGAAATGGAAATAAAAACAAAAATAAACAAATGGGACCTAATGAAACCTAAAAGCTTTTGCACAGCAAAGGAAACCTTATACAAGACGAAAAGACAACCCTCAGAATGGGAGAAAATATTTTCAAATGAAGCAACTGACAAAGGATTAATCTCCAAACATTACAATCAACTCATGCAGCTCAATATCAAAAAAACAAACAACCCAATCCAAAAATGGGCAGAAGACCTAAATAGACATTTCTCCAAAGGAGTTATACAGATTGCCAACAAACACATGAAAGGATGCTCAACATCACTAATCATGAGAGAAATGCAAATCAAAACTACAATGAGATATCATCTCACACTAGTCAGAATGGCCATCATCAGAAAATGTACAAAAAATAAATGCTGGAAAGTGTGTGGAGAATAGGGAACCATCTTGCACTGTTGGTGGGAATGTAAATTGATACAGCCACTATGGAAAACAGTACGGAGGTTCCTTAAAAAACTAAAAATAGAACTACCATATGACCCAGCAATCCCACTACTGGGCATATACCCTGAGAAAACCACAATTCAAAAAGATTCATGTACCACAATGTTCATTGCAGCTCTATTTACAATAGCCAGGACATGGAAGCAACCTAAGTGTCCATCAACTGATGAATGGAGAAAGAAGACGTGGCATATATATGCAATGGAATATTACTCAGCCATAAAAAGAAACGAAATTGAGTTATTTGTAGTGAGGTGGAGGAACCTAGAGTCATACAGAGTGAAGTAAGTCAGAAAGAGAAAGACAAATACCGTATGCTAACACATATGTATGGAATCTAAGAAAAAAAATGTCATGAGGAACCTAGGGGCAAGATGGGAATAAAGACACAGACCTACTAGAGAATGGACTTGAGGATATGGGGAGGGGGAAGGATAAGCTGGGACAAAGTGAGAGAGTGGCATGGACATATATACACTACCAAACGTAAAATAGATAGCTAGTGGGAAGCAGCCGCATAGCACAGGGAGATCAGCTTGGTGGTTTGTGACCACCTAGAGGGGTGGGATAGGGAGGGTGGGAGGGAGGGAGACGCAAGAGGGAGGAGATATCGGGATATATGTATATGTATAGCTGATTCACTTTCTTATAAAGCAGAAACTAACACACCATTGTAAAGCAATTATGTTCCAATAAAGATGTTAAACAAAATTTTAAAAAAATTAAAAGAACTGTCATTACAGAAACCCACCCAGCTATCTTATTCCTTAGTTCACATCTGTATAATAGGCAATGAAAAAGTGAGACCAGCCAAGAGAAGTACATAACATATTTATATTAGTTAGGCAGATCAGTGACTGAAAAAAAATAGCAGCAGCATTTGCCTTTTTCAAATGAAATATTATGTAAAATTCCAGTATGTAATACAAATTAAAGAAGAAATTCTCTCTTACAATTTGAGATGGGGCGGGGGTGGAATGCTGAACTTATTTCCCAACCTTTCACTCCATCGTTATTTAAAACCATTGAAATCTTCCAATTCAGATAATTTCATTCTTTTCAAATTATTTTTAACATTATCATCCCCATAACAGACCTTTAACATTACCCCCTGTCACCAGTGTCTCCTCATCTCATCCACCTTGTAAAGTTTTACAGACTAACATTCACAGAGGACAGATATTGACCCCTCTCCTAATCATTCAATAGCCCCTCTGTAAAACTGAACACAAAATTCCAAATGTCTCATCAAAGATTTTCAAAAAGTAAATTCCCAAATTCTTAGCTGTTGACTCCCTGTCATTCGCTGAGAAGTGTCTCCATGTTTTACTGTATCCATGTTTTTGCTCTTGCTTTATATTGATTGGAATGCCATTCTCTTTGACATACCTCACTTGTTACTTTTAAGTGTGTCTTTTAGACGTGTCTTTTAAGGCATATCTCAAATAGTATGGACTCTAAAATCTTTCCTCATTTCTTTCCTTTCCAAATTGAACATATTCTCTTCTTCAGACCCCTTCTAGTGGATGTCTACTGTTTTCCCTATCCATGCTTTCTTCTCCTGCTTAGAGAACCCCAATTTATCGTAAGAAGTCATATCTCTACCCCTGACTCTACACAGCTTTACAATATAGATGCCCAGAGCTGGTCAATAAAGGCATGATGCAACCCTGATTACAGTAACTACCTCTTGCATGGGTACAGAAACAAATCTGTCTTCATAAGATTAAGTTTGGGAGTAAAGTATTAGGAAGAGAGATACTGTCTTTCTGCTCTTCTTTCTGAGATGACAGAATATTAGCTTGGCCCTGCTAGTCGTCCTTCTCTTGAAGAAGGAGAGCACCTAAGATGGTTGCATAGGGAGCCAGCACAGAAGAAAGCAGACCCTATGGATGGAGAATGTGAGAACAAGTATTGAAGACATCATTCAAGCTTCAGTCATCCCTAAAGTCCCTTATATCTCTAAATTTTCAGGTTTGTTCATCATTAAAATTTGTATTTTCCTTAATCCATTTTGGTTGGTTTTCTATCACTAGCAAATGATGTAATTCTTAAGGATTTTCTCATAGAGTACTTGGTGTTTATATTGGGGGTCCTACTCTAACTCTAATGTACATTATAGTCAAATTTGCATATATTTCCATTTCCATTGCCTTATATTTTTACCCTCCTACTGTAGCCTCCCTCATTTTCTATGAAACTTCTTATAGGACATTATTTTTATTATTCCATATCAAATCTGGCAAACATCCTAAAACATAGTAGACAACTAATTGATTCCTGAATTTTAAAAAGTGCAGCTAATCCGTTTATTTCTTAGTACGTGAAGACAGACTAAAACAGCAACCCTCCTTTTGAGTGAAGTGTTTCAATTAGAATAAAAGATATATTGATGACATAGGTCCCATTTTTCTAGTAATTTTTTATACAAAGAAGAAAAATGTGCTATTCACATGACTATAAAAGTTTTTGTTTTTGTTTTAGAATTTAAAAAATTTACCAGCAAACTGATATCAAGTAGATTCCATTTCAAAACCATTACTGGTGGAAAATTTTCCCTATCCTTTTGAAGTTTTTCTGAACCTTCCCTTATGGTAAATTAGCAGTGGTGTGTGGTGCCTGCATCTTTAAATTAAGGAAAGTAAAATTAAAGTCCACTATGTCTGGGTGCTTATGTCTTATGGAATTGATACTTATTTCAGAGTAACTATAGATTAAACAAAGAATCAAAATAATTGGGTAAAAAATAGGCAAGTCTCCCTGCTGGTGGAATCATAGAAACCACAAATATTTAGTAGTTAGATGTGTAACAAGAGAATTAACCATATGTTGTCTTCTTTCTCTACTGTCTAGAACATCAAAAGCAATTAGAGAGAATAATTTAATAGGCTGACTCTTCAAAAAAGGGAAAATTCTTTTTTTTAATAAAAGGTTAATGAAGTTCTTGTACTCCATTTGTGAAAAATTAAGCAGTTTGGGCCATTGAGAAATTAACTCCCTGTAGTTTGTGTCAGTAAATTGAGTCTACTAGCTACAATTTTTAAGAAATACAGATGTCTGGATGCATGTGATTTGTATTGGTAAAAAATAATGCAAGTTATTCATATGCCTGAAAGTTTTTTAGGAAGAAAATACGGATGCCATTTTTCATTCTTCTATTATGATATCTGGAGTGGATTCCATTGAAACATATAAAATAGAACCATGGAATGAAAGTAAAAACAGTGATCATCAAAAGAAAGAATTGGCATTTTACTCTCCCTATCCCGTGCTTTTTGTTAATCCCATACTTCACAAGGCATGTGATTTTCTTTCATAGTCAGAGTGGGACTATCAAGAAATTATCCAACCAGAAAGTGGCTATGAAAGTAATGGGAGGAAATTCTCTACCTTGTAAACCATAAGGAAATAATATTTTATAAAACTATGCCAAAAATTCAGCAGAGAAAGCCTTTATGTTTACAATATATAGTGTTAATAACTTTAAGCTTTACAATAGCTAAAATACTACATTTATGCTAAATCTGCTATTTCATTGTAAGTTCTTGAATTTACATGAAAATTCCAGCTAAAATTCTAAAATGAAGAACCTACTAGATATTCAAGTTATTTTCATTCTTTAAATTAATTGGAATGGAAACAATAATATCAAATATAAAGCTAGAGTTTATCAGTTAAACATTTTGTCTATTGTAGTTTAGTTGGAGCTAGTAGAATCAACATGATGTCAATGGGGAAAAAAAAAACGTGGCAAATAAGGTTTCCCAATATTATAGATTGATAAATTCGTTAAGAAATTTGTTATTTTTTGCTTCCAATTTTCATAAAATGTTAGTTAAATGAAGAAGGGGAATAGAAGTGTTGTTCTTTGCTCATTAGTTCTGGGGACCTGGGGAAGTAGGTCTATGAGGGTTTCAATTAGGAGTCATTTACAGTACAGTATATTACACCAGCCAACAGCTTAATTCAAGTATGCTTGGAGAACACTGACATTGACCCAAAGGACTTTTCATATTTCACCCTCTGCAAAATTACAATACTAAGAATTTTTATTTCCCAAGGCCAAGATTCCAGAGTTCAAAGCTATAAAAAAATACTCGTAACAAGTAGTAATCACTTGGTAAATTGATTTTAATTTATAGTAGTTTACAAGACAAGCTAGAGGGTACCACAGTTTCTGTCAAGGGACACTTGGCCTTAGAAGTGGGTCTGCTTGGGAATTACATGAGTACTTTAGTTTATCTAATGCAGATCCCAGTATGTTAGAACTTTCTTATGCAAACTCAGGAATTTTAATTACTATTTGTTTTGAGAGCTTCTCATTTCTTAGTAATGAAACTAATGTGTTCAATCAATGACAAAACAAAAAAGTCACTTTAAAATCCAGCCTTCAGGGCTTCCCTGGTGGCGCAGTGGTTGAGATTCCGCCTGCCGATGCAGGGGACACGGGTTTGTGCCCCGGTCCGGGAAGATCCCACATGCCGCGGAGCAGCTGGGCCCATGAGCCATGGCCGCTGAGCCTGCGCGTCCGGAGCCTGTGCTCCGCAACGGGAGAGGCCACAACAGTGAGAGGCCCGCATACCGCAAAAAAAAAAAAAAAAAAATCCAGCCTTCAGAAAGACTGTTAGAGTTTACAATATGAAGGTATAATATATAAAATCACATTCTATAAGTCTGGATGTGTGATATTTTATTCATAATCGTGCATTCCCCCATACGCAGGTAATTACACATAATTATTTATAAATATATACTATGCATATACAATGTGCATGTAGATAATATTCAATATATTTATGAATAAATGTGCATGTCTTTGAGGTAAGGATGGTAAGCCACTATGTAAGCTTATAGTTAATTTACTTTTCATTGTGTTTTGATTTCCCTTTTAAACATTTTATGTTTACTTAATATTTAAGATATGTATGTAGGAGATTCTATAACTTATAAAATGCTAAATGGTATTTTTGGAAGGTTGAGGTGTGAAAATTTAGTTTTTAAACCTTTCTTCAACATTTCTGATAATAAAGTCAAGTCCCAATTTTCTCACTTCTTAAGTATAAGAATATTTTTTTATGGGCAAAAGCATAATTTTAAAAATTTTCTTCCAGGGCAAAACATTCTCACTTCTTTTCTCTTTTTGTGGGAAGATTGTTACAAAATTAAAATTTCAAAAAAATAATCTGATGCATATTAATCCCCTAGGTAACAAGTAGTATAGATTTATAAAGACTGTGGCAGCCTTTGAAAGCAGCAAAAATTAGATATGAAAATAATTCCGAAAGTATGAAAAATATATCTTCTGGTGAGGATGTGGAACAATAGGAACTCTCATTCGTTGCTGGTAGGAAGGTCAAATGGTACAGCCACTTTGGAAGACAGTTTGAAGGTTTCTTACAAAACTAAACATACTCTTGCCATATGATCCAGCAACTGAACCCCTTGGCATTTACCCAAAAGAGTTGAAAAATTATTTCCACACAAAGACCTGCATATGATGTTTAGAGCAGCTTTATTCATAATTGCCAAAACTTGGAAGCAATCGAGGTGTCCTTTGGTAGGTGAATGGATAAATAAACTGTGCACAACCAGACAATGGACTATTACTCAGCACTAAAAAGAAATGAGCTATCAAACCAGGAAAAGGCATTGAAAAACCTTAAATTTACATAACTAAGTAGAAGAAGCCAATATAAAAAAGCTACATTTTATATGATTCCAACTATATGACATTCTGGAAAAGGTGAAATTATGGAAACAATAAAAAGATCAGTGGTTGCCAGTGGTTGTGGGGAGAGATGAACAGGAAGGGCATAGACAATTTTAAGGGCAGTGGAAATATTCTGTATAATATTATGATGATGGATACATTTCATTATACATTTGTCCAAACCCATAGAATGTACACCACCAAGAATGAACTATGGAATTTGGGTGATTATGATGTGTAAAAGGAGGTTCATCGTGGGTAAACAATGTACCATTCCGGTGGGTGATGTTGATAACAGGGGAGGCTATGCATGTGTGGGGACAGGGAGGATATGGGAAATCTCTGTACCTTTCTCTCAGTTTTGTTATAAACCTAAAACTGCTCTAAAAAAATAAAGCTTTAATAAGAAGTATCTTTAACACAAGGTTCCTTTAATTTAAAAATAAAAGGTGTGAAAGAGTAAAAAAAAACCAAAATCTAAAATTTTTATTGTAAACCAAGGAAATTATCACTAAAGGAAGAAGAATCCATCAAATCCAAGAATATTCTGAATGCTTAACTTTCTTCTATCAAAGCCCTCTACAGATCTCAGAAGGTCATGAACTGTGTATGAATAACTTTAAGGATGAATATGGCAACATCACTCCCTGATTGATCATTCAATTCCAGTTTGTATACTGCTAATGTGAAGTTATTTTTAAATATTAAACCAAAATTATTCTACTGGCCTTTTCTGTTCAGTGTTTTTGATTCCACCTTTTATAGACATATTATTTTGTTTCAAGTCCCTGCATAGGCATTTCACCTTATCATGTGCCCCAGGTTGTGCATTTCCCTATAAAAATGTGGCACACAATTTCTGCTCTGGGAATGACTGGAGCTGATGAGAAAAAAAATCACCCTCCAAGCCCTCAATTTTTAATTTCTACTAATATAGTATAAAATATATATTTTTTAAAATTTTGTGGCCATTTTACATTTGTTTCATATTTAGCCAAACAAAATTTTGAGGAAGAAAATACTCTTTATTTTTTAAAGGTTATTGAACAATGAATTAAAATAAAATATATTTTGAGATTAGAATTTAGATTTATTAAATTACTGGGAGCATACAAGGAGAGCCAATTACATGTTTTTACTTTTTTGTCATGCCTTTAGAAAGGTTTTAAATTATTATTTCTATAAAATAAGTATTTTGCCAGACTAATTTATTAATTGAAGAAACTGTGACATATTATAAAGGAAATGGTATAATTAAAAAGTAAAAATGTGGGGCTTCCCTGGTGGCGCAGTGGTTGAGAGTCCGCCCGCCAATGCAGGGGATATGGGTTCGTGCCCGGGTCCGGGAGGATCCCACATGCTGCGGAGTGGCTGGGCCCATGAGCCATGGCCGCTGAGCCTGCGCGTCCGGAGCCTGTGCTCCGCAACGGGAGAGGCCACGGCAGTGAGCGGCCCGCATACCGCAAAAAAAAAAAAAAAAAAAAAAGAAAAGTGTTAATAATGATAACTTACTATAAATTATCAAATTTTAGTATCATATTTAAATATTACATGAAATTTTAATTAAGCTCAGTGCAAATATGTCATTTAAAGTAATTGAGAAATTAATTTGATAAAAATGGCAGTATTTAACTATGATCTTGCAGTAAATATAGCCCATTCTTATTACCATGAATGAACTCCTAAATGGAAAGTAGGTAGATCAACTCAGAAATTTTAAAATAAAATAATTTTATTTGTTGCTGATATCCTCCAAAAATTTTCTGTTACTATATAAACTGTGTAGTAATCTCTTTTCAATATTAAATTCTCTTTTCATTTTGTCTGCAGTGATTGTAGTAGCCTATTATAAGTCTTTTTTTCCGTTTTAAAAATGCCATGGTGGTCTCCATCTGTAAGATTATTTATCAATGCATAAAATTATTGTATGCAAATAGGCCTAAGGGGAGAAAAAGGCAATCTAGATTTATTATGGCCAGAAATGAAAGGGTATTTGAAGTATCACAGAAGACCTGGAACAGAAACAGAGAGTCCCAGAACATTCTACCTGTAAGAGAAACTGTAGAACATCTTTAAACATTCTTCTTTTGTTCAAGGATATTGACACACAGAAAGAATGTGATTAAAGAAGGCTCCTGTCTAAAATAACGTATGTGTTTGAAGTTTGAGAAAATTCTAATAATACATACTGTCTAAAGTAATGTCAGATTATTTAAAATGTGTATTTTCTTTAATTTTCTTGTTAAAAATTTCCTTATATTTTAACTATAAAACAAATATATCTATATTTCTTTAAAGTTCCAAACATATAGCTCATTTTCAACCTATAGAGCCTGCCATAAAAAACTAGCATCTAGGCCAGCAGCGTCCAATAGAATTTTCTATTATGCACAAGCTAGAACAGCTAAAATAAGAAGATTGTCACCTCCAGAAGCTGACAAGGATTTAGAGCACCTTGATTCTCATATATTGTTGGTGGGAGTATAAAATGGTAAACCAATTTAAAAGTCAGTCTGGCAGTTTGTCATAAGGTTAAACATATACCTACACTATGATCAAGCAATTCCACTCCTAGATATTTACCCAAGAGAAATGAAAACATGTGTCCACAAAAAGACACGTTTAAGAATCTTCAGAGCTATTTTATTTTCAAGAGCTCTATTACTTTTTTAAAACACAGATATGATTGCTTTCTCAAAAACCCATTGCTTGTCAGTTTACTAAGAGGAATAATCAAAGTTTACATCTTTATTGTTTTATTGCCAATGAGATTATAATTATCTCTTTTTCTCATAATAGTATGTCTAATGAAATCAAGGTTCCTTCACACTAATTATATAAGGAAATAAATAATCTGTGTACGACTAACTAATATTGATTTCTGCCTTGTTACATGATGATGACTATCTCCCTAGAAAGTTGTAGCTGTATTGATATCATAAGTTCATTATCAGTAACACAGAAAATATGCAAAGGAGAAACCCAGGAATAAAAAATAACAGGAAACATAAGCAAACTAATAAAATTTTAAGATTCATGTGAGTTAGTATAACTTTATGCCCTTATTTATCAATAAAGGCTAATTCTTTAGAAGTAAGTTATATTTTTATAAGTCTTTCGGGCAATAACATTTCATGTTCAAAATAGAATTATATATTTTTACTTTAATTTTCACTTGAGTAGTTTAAAGTATTATGAGTATTCATTTATGACCCTAATTCTATCTGACTCTAATTATGACACTTGGATTGAATAAACTATTCCTGTTTTCCTGGATAGAAGTCATAATTATATACAGTTGACCATTTGCATTTATATTCCAAGATAGCAGTAAAATATCAGATGCAGCTTTACTAGATTTGAGGACACTTTGGAGGCTGAGGTATACCAGGAAACAACAATCCTTTAAACTACCTGGATTTGGAACTGATTGAGACATGGACAAAAAAATCAGTTGACTGGTGATAAACAATGTTTACATTATTAACACCGTTACTAAAGAATGCATCTAAATTGGGGAGCAAAAAAACTGGTCTTTACAGTTTAAGGCAGAGTATTATCAAAGCATTCTCTGAATAAAGGTTTCCTTTTGCCTCTTGCATGCAGCTACTCTAGATGCACTATCAGTGTCAAATCACTTTTTAATCCAGTTACATATTTATGTAATTCAAAGGTGAATTTCAATCACCATGTGAGTTGGTCTATTTCTATGTCACTCTTATTTTGTAGAGTCCTACCACAACTATAGGCTATGATGCTTATAGCAAAGAGATGAAAATGATCAAATCTGTGGTATAAAATGATCATCCTTGTGACTGTGTGGAAAATGGAGTACATAGGAGATAAATTGGAGGCAGGATACCAGTAAGTTATGGCACAAAAGATGAGTGTGAATTAGAACAGTCGAAATAGAGATAAGATGATAAGGTCTTGTTTTTAGATATCTTAAAAATAGAACCAACTGGTGATTGAATAAGAGAGTTTATGTCAGTCTTCACCTTGTGGACACAAAATGATCCTGAGCTTGAAAAACTGAGTACATGGTGATGCAGTTTTCCAAGCCAAGAAAATAAGTAGGAAAACTAGTCTTTTTCAGGGAAGATAATATGTTGGATTTTGAGCTTGTTGAGTCTGAAGTTAATAGAACCTTATGAAAAGTGGGGAAACTGAGGGTAGGAAAACAAGTTCACAAGGTATTACAATAGCCCCGGGTCCAATTTTCTAGTGACCCATTTCAACTTGAAGTTCAATGCAATGCCATAAGCACTTATTAAGCTCTATGCAAAATAATAAGCTGTATGTAACTATGAGATATAATACCCATTTTCAAAATATTCTAAAAGTAGTAGGTAGGTTTGGAGATACATTTAAACAAAAAATCATAATGAATGGAAATTTTCTGATTCCTAATTTAGTGATCTTTCCCCTATGCCATTAGATGTGTGATTGGAAATTGTTGGGTTAGGTATAATAAACACTATAAAAGTAAAACTAACGTGTTTAGTCACTGAGAGGTTATGGGGAAGAAGTTAGGGCCTATTTAGAGAGAGAGAGAGAGAGAGAGAGAGAGAGCGCATTAATAAAAGTAATTTTTTTTTTTTCCGGTATGCGGGCCTCTCACCGTTGTGGCCTCTCCCACTGTGGAGCAAAGGCTCCGGACGCGCAGGCTCAGCGGCCATGGCTCACGGGGCCAGCCGCTCCGTGGCATGTGGGATCCTCCCGGACCGGGGCACGAACCCGTGTCCCCTGCATCGGCAGGTGGACTCTCAACCACTGCGCCACCAGGGAAGCCCAAGTAATTTTTAAATAATACAAATACATGAATATAATCTCAATGGAAGAGAACACTAGTGAAAAAAGAGGTGGTATATCCTATTCTGAGCCAGCAAGTTTTGGAGGTCCAAATAAATCTCTACATGGACATTAATCACAGCAAAAGGGAAATTTATATCTAGAGCTCGGGAAACCATGATTACCTTATAGAAGGTATGGTTTGACAAACTATGTAATGTTTACTTACCTTGTTTTGGACGCTATAAATATTTATGTAGTCTATTTTGCATCTTTTGGAAAATATATCACACTGTTCCATATACGGCAAATAAAACCAATGGTTCTCTTTCAATTAAGTACCTGATAAATTGATTCTTAAACAATCTGTGCATGTAAACTTTGGGTTTCTGAACCTGAATTAAGGGCATGCATCTCTACATCAAACTTTAAATTGTTACCTTACCAATGTGTTTCTTACTTTTAAAGATAGAGTGAAACATTATGCCTAAAAGTGCTTGATCAACCCTGAAAAATGACTCCTAAAATATGCCAAAATTCTCAGACTCATTTTTTGAAAAAAATATTAAGAAGTCTTCAAAGATGAGACTACACATAATAGAAGATTTTAAAAATAGATATTGAAACAATAGATATATGAAACCAAAACTATCACTTGGTGTGAAGAGATAAATTTCCATCACACATATGGAAACAATACCACATTTCTAGTGGGAGGAATGTCCTGATGTGTTAAGTGCTCTACATTTATCCCAATCCCCATGTGCTCATAAACACCAATGAATGATGAGAATGTCTTTAGGATATTTTGTAACTTCATCAATTATCAGGAGTGTCTGACTTGTGCATTCTGTCAATCAACTATTAGTGTGCTTACTGCCTACAAAAATGGACACATATTGGCCTTTCAATTTTTAACGAGTATTTCTAGGCTGCCACTGACTATGATGAAATGTTTCCTGAGCTCATGAATCACTATAAAGATACTTTCTAATGCCACTTTCTAAAGTCACCTCAATGTTGCATCATTCTAAAGCAACCTAATCACAAACATTGAAATGGGAGAATTAACATAAAATAGCCATTTAATTTCTAGGATTGGGAATTATAAGTATCAGTAGGGTGGTTCTATATATTCCAACTGGTATTTTAGAAAAGCCACTCTGGATTACCTTAAGCCGTCAGTGGTTAGATTCACATTTGCCTTTTTAAGTGTAGTTTAATTTGTACTGAAAAGTCTTCCCATAAATTGGGAAATGATGCTAGTATACATTTATTTCTATCTTCTACCGGTTCTGACTACAGCTGCATGATTCTAGCTTTGCCTCTAGGGTCAATTTTAAAGAGTCCATTTGCCATGCTGATACAGACAGGTGTAATCATAGTTAAATATAATTGTCCTCTGGGAAAATAAAGAGAATTATCCTCCAGAGATTAGCACTAGGGATAGTGGTAGAAGATTATGGTAGAAATTAGAGGGAGAGAGATTATGTCTCTATGTACAACAAGTTTAGCAATTTGAATTAAAAATGAAATGTGGTGCTGTTTGGCATGGTGAATTACCATCACTGGGCATTTTCAAACAGAAGTTGAATCACACACTATTTCACTCACTATTTTATCCCCAACACCTTGCATATTGCCTATTCTTAGTAAAGGTCCAAAAATATTTTTAAATCAAAGAATAGATGACTAACAAAATGAGTGAGTAGCAGAGAATGAACAAATTTGTAGAAGAGATTCCTATAAGGAGAAGACAATGGCAAGAGGCAAGCTTCTACAAGTTTCATACAGTCGTGAGATGTACAAGTCAACATATGGGATTTGGAGACTCAGGTGTAAAATCTAGAAATAGGAATGCAGGTTCCAAAGAAATGATGCTTATGCTGAGAGCTTCAAGTTAGTCCTACACTGAGTTTAAAATATGGGAAATGTGGGAAGAGAAATAGAGTTGTATGACAAAGACAGACAAAGATAGAAACACAACTGTCGTAAAGGTGACAAAAATTAGATAACTTGCCCCAGAGACTAACATTACTTTTACATTCTTTGTCAGCAGCAAGATATCCAAGGCCATACTGAGAAATAAAGCTTAAAGCAATACTGGAACAATGGCAGTGAAGCCAGTAGGGAATTTCCCCTATGTAAAGATTACTCTGTTGGGTCTGGTTGAATAGTGCTTTTTCCCTCACACAGAAAATTAATTCTAACAGGGAACTAAAGTTTGAAGGAAGACTGAACACCAGAAATTGTCAAATTCTTGTTCCAGGTCCTCATTTATCAGAGGGAAGGATTTCAGCTTGGGCCATGAACAAGAGGAAACTTACCACTGCCTGAAATGAACATTATATAAGCTGTCACTCCCAAATCGCAGGTGTAGATAGTCCTGAAAAATAACTGTGTGAGAAAACAACTTGCAATAAACAATGTCACTTAGATAATCAGTCTAATACTCAAATACTTCCTGCCTAAAGAGACCTAGCAGCAAATCTGTTCATTACAGCACTAAGAGTTTGGATAAAGGATACTCACTCAACAAATAAAATGAGACTCCTTTTTCAAACTATAATGAAATAAAAATATATGTCACATATTTGGTAAACATTGACATTTCCAATGTCTTTTTCTCTACAAAGCCATAGACAGTCACTAGCATTTTGAGAACACTCTATTACATTTAGAATTTTCTATAACCGAACTAATCTCTAGTTCTCTGGTTATCTAAATTTTTAGAATCCCTAGTGTTTTGATCTAGGTCATCCAGAATTAAATATAATGGTTTTCACACTGTGGTCCTCTACTGACAAACATGTTATATTACTTAATGTTCACAATAATCCTGTGATGTCATTAGTCCTAATTTATGTATGTAGAAATGTAGGAGAATGACTGCTTAAGATCAAGTTGATAAATGGCAAGAATTTCCACTTCTGATGAAGAAAGATTAACAAAGACTAGTTTTATTTGCTGCCTGAAACATGTACAAAATGGATAAAAGACATGAGTCAACAATTTTCAAGGCACTGTTCATTAGGCTAGGAAGGAAGGACAATGATCTCACTGAGATGGGAATCAAACACAGTGAGCCCTAAGATTGCCCCAGATTACTGCCTTGAGAGACTTTTCTGGGCAAATTCTTGGCCAAGAAATAGGTGATTGAAATATGATAGAAGAATTTTGTGGTGTTCCACAAAATTGTTCTTGTTCCAAGACCCTCCCTGGCTTGGCGACAGTCTTGATGATGACAGTTCATGGTCCTGGTATATGTGTCTAGTTCTACAGAGAGCAGAGTAAACCTTGATTTCAATGAATTGTATTTGTCTGTTTTGATCTGTCTGGGGGCTCCCTGCCATACTGATGTAAGAGGCTTGCCTTTATTAACCTAACTTGGAAATTTCTCAGTGTGCAAAAATGGTTACACAGAGCATATCCCTCAAAAATGTTGAGGGGCAAATGAACAAGCCACTGCCCTCTGGGGCAAAAGATTATGTTTGTGTCAAACAATAGACATACTGAAAGACTGGGAAGACAGGCTGGGGAGTGAGATACTTTGGAATATAAGAGTTTGAAAAGTTCTTACATTTATAATGGACTCTAGAAAGCCACACATATGCCCAGGATAAGATGCATGCTCAGAAAAGACCTGAGAAGATTTTAAGATTTCACATATGGCTGATCAGTAGGCTCAATGAAAACAGCAAGTGAAGGCTAAGCCACTGTTACAAATGGCCTTGTTAAGCAATTAAGGAGTGCCTCAATACAGAAACAATCAGCAAATTCCAAAAGGTATTTTTGTTTGTTTGTTTGTTCCAGGTGTTTACGGAAATTCATCAAACCACTTGATGACCATTAAGCTAAAAGAAATAGAGGGATTTCCCAGTAGTTAAGAATCCTCCTTCCAATGCAGGGGACATGGGTTCGATCCCTGGTTGGGGAACTAAGATCCCACATGCCACTGGGCAAATAAGCCTGTGCACTCTAGAGCCTGTGCACCACAACTAGAGAGAAGCCCGCGTGCCACAACAAAGGGCCCGCGTACTGCAACTAAGACCTGATGCAGCCAAATAAATAAATATTTTAAAAATAAATAAATAAATAAAAGAAATAGAGATTTCAGAGATCATATACAATAGAGAATGCACTCCTAACAAAAATAGTTTGGCTAAGTCAGTAAAGGAAAAATAACTAAAACCTACAAAAAAGCAGCAACAACAAACACTGGGAGGGAGAGAATCTGATCTCCAGAATTACCATGTTATAATATCAAATCTTCCAGTTTTTAACAAAAAAATACAAGGCATGAAAAGAAACAAGAAAGTATGGAATAAACACAGAGAAAAAAATAAATTAATAGGAATTTCCCCTGAGGACAATTTGACTTACTACACAAAGAATTTGAACCAAATGTCTTACATATGCTCAAAGACACAAAGGAAACCATGAAAAGTATAAATTTAGGAAATGAGGGGGAAAAATCTCAACAAATAGAGAATATTAATAAAGAGACAGAAATTATGAAGAGGGAACCAAATAGAAATTCTGAATCTGCAAGTACAATAACTGAAATGAAATCTTCACTAGTGGTTTTCAGTAGCAGACTGAACAGACAAAAGACTCGGTGAACTTAAATATAGGTCAATTAAAAATATCCAGTCTGGGGCTTCCCTGGTGGCGCAGTGGTTGAGAGTCCGCCTGCCGATGCAGGGCACACGGGTTCGTGCCCAGGTCCGGGAAGGTCCCACATGCCGCGGAGTGGCTGGTCCCGTGAGCCATGGCCACTGAGCCTGCGCGTCCGGAGCCTGTGCTCCACAACGGAAGAGGCCGTAACAGTGAGAGACCCGTGTACCGCAAAAAAAAAAAAAAAAAAAAATCCAGTCTGAGGGGCAGGCTAGTGGGAGTCTCACAAGGAGAGGGAAAAAATGGGGTCAGCAAGAATTTTTGAAGAAAAATGGCCAAAAACTTCCCAAATTGGATAAAGATAGAAATATACACATCCAAGAAGCTCAATATCTCCAAGTACAAAAAACACAAAGATATTCACACTGAGACACATTATAATTAAACTACCAAAAGCCAAAGACAAAAAGAGGGAATTTTGAAAGCAGTAAAAGAGAAATGACTCGTCATATATGAGGCATCCTCAATCAGAAAATAGCTGATTTCCCATCAGAAATCATGGAGGCAAGAAGGCAGTGGGAAGGTATATTTAAAGCACTGAAGGAAATAAATCTGTGAACCAAGAATTCTATTTCTGGCAAAACTACTTTTCAAAAATAAAGGAGAAATTAAGACATCACCATATTTTCTTTTAAATGAAGGCATTCAGGCGCTAGTAGGCCTGCCCTACAAGAAACACTAAATGGTGCCTTTCAGGTTGAAATAAAAGGACACTAAACAGGAACTCAAATGTGTAACAAAAAAAAGTAACACTGGTAAAGATAAATATATAGGTAAAGAAAAAAAGTATTATTTTATTAAAAAATTTTTTTGTTGCAACATTTGTTTCATTTACAACAAAAGGGCAGAAATGTTAATAATTTAGAAATATGAATTTGCTGCACTAAAGATTAGAATACGCTGGGGATGAGAGACACAACTCTAGAAGGCTGTGCTTAGGTAGTGACATATTTCAGGACAAAAGGATTTTGTACTGGGGGATGATTCTATTCTGCTAACAAACAAATGAAGCAAAAGATTATTTTTGTGATCTTTACGTGTTATTCTTGGAAAACTCTTTTCATCATTTGGAGGTGAAAATCTTTTGACTGTTCTGTGATTTCTTTTTAACCAACGATCTGATACTTTTCTCAAAAGGTTTTCACTTTATCAAGATGTAATTAACATTCAATAAAATGCATGAACTTTAAATGTTCAGCTTGATGAGCTCTGACAATTAAATATAGCCATGCAACCACCATTCAAAATATATATAGTAGAACAAATGTTCCCTTGCACTCCATTCCAGTCATTTCTCTCCCAACTCCTACGTCTAATACGGGATTTCTATCATCATAGATTAGTTTTGTCTGTATTTGGATATTACATATATGAAATCCTACAGTATGTGCTCTTCTGTGTATAGCTTCTTTTGTTTAATATAATGTTGATATGTATCCATATTGTGTATTATTTTATTTTTGATTAGGAACTTCTTATTTTTTCCTGTTTTATTTAAAAGACAAATGCCTAAAAATAATTATAAATGTATGTTAATGGGCACACAATGTAGAAATATGTAATATGTGATAATAACAACAAAGAGGTAGGGAAAGAACTGTATAGGAGTAGAGTTTTGAATACTATTGAAGGTAATTTGGCATTAATTAAAATTAGATTATTATATGCTTAAGATGTTGTAATCTCCAAGTGACCACTAAGAAAAAAAATGCACAGGAAAATGATATGAGAAGGTGATCTGAATGTAACATTAGGAAAAGTATCAACTACAAAAGAAGGTAGTAATAGAGGAATTGAGGGAACAAAAAAATATATATGATATATAGAAAACAAATAGCAAACGGTAGAAGTAAATTCTTCCCAATACTTAAAAGAAAATGAATTGAATTCTCAAGGTAAAAGGTATATATATATATATATATATATACATACATATATATATATATATATGCAAAATGGATAAAATACATGATCCAACTATATGCTGTCCACAAGAGATTCACATTGACGGACAAACAGATAAAGACAATGTGATACACACACACACACATACACACATACACACACACACACACACACACACACACACACTATGGGATATTATTCAGTCATAAAAAAGTAGAAAAGCTTGCCTTTTGTAACAACATGGATGTATCTTGAAGGCATTATGCTAAGTGAAATAAATCAGGCAAAGAAAGACAAATACTGTACATTCTTACTTACACGCAGTGTTTTAAAAACTTGAACTCACAAAAATAAAGAATACAATTGTGGTTTCCAGGGGCTGGGGGTGGGATGGGGTGGAAGAAACAGGAAGATGTTGGTGAAAGTGTATAAACTACCACCTATAAGATGAGTAAGTAAGTTCTGGGGACCTAATGTACAGATTGAAGACTATAATTAACAATACTGTATTATATACTTGAAAGATTTTAAGAGAGTAGATCTTAAATATTATCACCACACACAAAAAAATGGTCATTATGTAGAGGGATGGAGATGTTAACTAATCTTATTGTGGTAATCAGTTTGCAATATGTATGTGTCTCAAACTATCATATTGTATACCTTAAACTTACATATGTTATAAAACAATAATATCTCAATAAACTTAGGGAAGAAAAGAATAGAAGTTAAATAAATAAAATTGAGAGTCTCCAAATTAATTCATATCTATGGTCAATTGATTTACAGCAAGGGTGTCAAAAGGATTCAATGGAGAAAAATAGTCTTTTCAACAATGTTGCTGGTACAACTAAAAATCCACATGCAAAAGTATGAAGTGAGACCCCATCTCACACCATATTAAAAAACTGAATCAAATGGAAGAAGACTTAAATGTAACTAAAAAAACTGCAATACTGTTAAAAGAAAACATGGGTATAATTTATGATTTTTGATTTGGCAATGGATTCTTAGATATGCCACCAAAAGCACAAGCCACAAAAATACATAAACTGAACTTCATGAAAAATTACAAAAAAAAGAACTTCCCTGTATTAAATGACACTATCCAGAAAGGCAACCTAATCTCCTAAGAGATTACTATGAAACATTGTACACTGACAAATTAAAGAACCCATAAGAAATGCATAAATTCCTGGAAACATACTATCTGCTAAGACTGAATCATGAAAAGGAGAAAATCTGAACAGACTGATTAATAGCAACAAAACTGAATCATAATCAAAATACTCCCAATAAACACAAGTTCAGGACCAGATGGTTTCACATGTGAATTCTACATGTGAGTTCTACCAAATATTTAGAGAAGATTTAATACCTATCTTTCTCAAACTATTCCAATAAATTGAAGAGGAAGGAACACTTCCAAACTCATTCTACAAGGCCAGTAGATACACTGATACCCAAACCAGACAAAGACACTACAAAAAAAGAAAATTACAGGCCAATATCTCTGATGAATGTGGATGCAAAAATCCTCGACAAAATATTAGCAAACCAAATTCAACAGTACATTAAAAGAATCATACACCATGATCAAAACAGATTCATCCCAGGGATGCAAAGTTGGCTCAATATATGCAAATCAATCAATGTGATATACATACTAAAAAATGAAGGATAAAATCATCTCAATATATGCAGAAAAATCTTTTGACAAAATTCAACACCTATTTATGAAAAAAAACTCTCCAGAACATATCTGGAGGGAACATATCCCAACATAATAAAGGCCATATATCAGGGGTCCTCAACCCCTGGGCCGCACAGCAGGACGTGAGCAGCAGGCAAGTGAACGAAGCTTCAACTGTATTTACAGCCACTCCGCATTGCTCGCATTACTGCCTGAGCTCTGCCTCCTGTCAGATCAGCGGCAGCATTAGATTCTCATAGGAACGCAAATGCTACTTTGAACTACGCATGCAAGGGATCTAGGTTGAGGGCTCCTTATGAGAATCTAATGCCTGATCTGAGGTGGAGCTGAGGCGGTGATGCTAGTGCTGGGGAGTGGCTGCAGATACAGATTATCATTAGCAGAGAGGTTTGACTGCACAGAGACCATAATAAATCAATTGCTTGCAGACTCATATCAAAACCCTATCAGTGAGTGGCAAGTGAAAACAAGCTCAGGGCTCCCACTGATTCTGTGTTATGGTGAGTTGTATAATTATTTCATTATATATTACAATGTAATAATAATAGAAATAAAGTGCACAATGAATGTAATGCACTTGAATCATCCTGAAACCATGCCATCCCCCCAGTCTGTGGAAAAATTGTCTTCCATGAAACCAGTCCCTGATGCCAAAAAGGTTGTGGACCACTGCCATATATGACAAACCCACAGCTAACATCATACTCAATGGTGAAAAGCTGAAAGCATTTCCTCCAAATTTGGTAACAAGATAAGGATGACCACTCTTGTCACTTTTATTCAACATAATATTAGAAGTACTAGTCACAGCAATCAGACAAGAAAAATAAATCAAAGTCATCCAAATTGGAAAGAAGAAGTAAAACCGTCATTGTAGATGTCATAATAATACACAGAAAAATCCCTATATATTCCACCAAAAAACTATTAGGACTAACAAATAGATTCTATAAAGTTGAAGGATACAAAATTAATATACAGAAATCTGTTGTGTTTCTATACACTAACAACGAACTATCAGATAGAGAAATTAAGAAAACTATCCCATTTACAATTTCATCAAAAAGAATAAAATACCTAGGAATTAACCTAACCAAGTAGGTAAAAAAATTTTTACTCAGAAAACTTTAAGACACTGGTGGAAGAAATTGAAGACAACACAAATAGATGGAAAGACTACAATGCTCATGAAGTGGAAGAATTAATAGTTTTAAAATGTCCACACTACCCAAAGCAATCAAAAGATTTGGCATTTTTCACAGAACTAGAACAAATAATCCTTAAATCTGTATGAAGCCACAAAAGACCCTGAATATACAAAGCAATCTTGAGAAAGAAAACAAAGATGAGGTGTCATGCTCCCTGATTTCAAACTATAATACAAAGCTATAGGAATTGAAACAATATTGTACTGGTACAAAAACAGACTCATTGATCAGTGGAACAGAATAGAGAGCCCAGAAACAAATCTATGCTTCAATGGGCAATTAATCTATGACAAATTTGTCAAGAATATACAGTAGGGGGGAACAAAAACTAAAAAATAAATGGTGCTGGGAAAACTGGACAGCTAATGCAAAAGAATAAAACTGGACCATTTTCTTATACTATATACAAAAAAAACCCTCAAAATGGATCAAGTACTTAAAAGTAAGACTAAAACCATAAAACAACTAGAAGAAAACGTAAGTAGTATGCTCTTTGACATCAATCGTTTTTTGAATCTGTCTCCTCATGCAAGGGCAACAAAAGCAAAAATAAACAAATGGGACTACATCAAATTAAAAATCTTTTGCACAACACAGGAAACTATCAACAAAATGAAAAGGCAACCTACTGAATGGGAGTAAATATCTGCAATGATATATTTGATAAGGGGTTGATATCAAAATTATACAAAGAAAACAAAGAACTCGACATAAAAAAAATCAAACAATCCTATTAACAAATGGGCAAGATTTGAATAGATATTTCTCCACAAGAGACATACAAAGGCCAATAGACACATGAAAAGATGTTCAACATCTCTAATCATCATGGAAATGCAAATCAAACCACAAGAGATATTATCTCATACCTGTCAAAATGGCTATCGTCAAAAAGACAGCAAACAACAAGTGTTGGGGAGGATGTGGAGAAAAGGGAACCCTCGTGCACTGTTGATGGAAATGTACATTGGTGCAGCCACTATGGAAAAGAGTATGGAGGTTTGTAAAAAAAAATTAGACTTAGAACTACCATAAGATCCAGCAATTTCACTTCTGGGTATTTTTCTGAAGAAAACAAAAACACTAATCCAAAAAGATACACACCACCCTATGTTCATTGCAACATTATTTACAGTAGGCAAGATATGGAAGCAACTTAAGTGTCCATCAACAGATGAATGTATAAAGAAGCATACACACACACACACACACACACATACACACACAATGGAATATTACTCAGCCATAAAAAATGAAATCTTGCCATTTATGACAACATGGATGAAAGAGGGTATTTTGCTAAGTGAAATAAGTCAGATAAAGAAAAACAAATGCCATATAATGTCACTTATATGTGGAATCTGAAAATCAAAACAAACGTACAAAGGAAAGAGAAACAGGCTTATAGATACATGGAGCAAACTGGTGGGTTCCATAGGGTAGACAGGTGAGGTGTTTGACAAACAGCTGAAGGAGATTAAGAGGTACAAACTTCTAGTTACAAAGTAAGTCAGGGGGATGTAATATACAATATAAGGAATATAGTCAATAATACTGTAATCATTTTGTATGGTGACATGGTTACTAGACTTATGTTGTGATTATTTCATAATGTATTTGATTGTCAAATCAATATGTTGTATGCCTGAAACTATCTAAATATTGTATGTCAATTATACTTCAATTAAGAAAAAGAGCAAAATGTGGTACACTCATACAATGAAATAATCATTTAACCATAAATAGCAATGAAATACTTATACATACTGCAATATGGATGAATCTAAAAATCCTTATGATAACTGAATGAAGCTAGACAAAAATGTCACATATTATATGATTCTGCTTATATGAAATATTCAGAATAGGTAACTCTATAGAGATATAGATTAGTGGTGCCAGGTTCTTGGAGGTTGGGGGAGAATGGGTAGTGATTACCTAATGAATAAATGGTTTGGGGGGGTTGATGAGAATACGTTGGAACCAAACAGAGGTGACAGTTGCACAACACTGTGAACATATTAAATACCATTGAAATGTACACTTTAAAACGGCTAATTTTAAGTTATGTGAATTTCACCTCAATAAAAATAAATTACTGTCATAGACGTTATCTTTAGCAGGCAACGGCATTAAAATATTTATTATAACAGCATTCAGTATGCTTAAATAGTTAAGGAGAGTTATACAAGATACAAAAAAGTACCAAATCATACTTATAAAGATGTAAAGTAAAATGTGTTAGATATTTTGGATTTGATCAACAACCAATCAGATTTGGCAACTGAAAAGATTACTAAACTGGCAAGTATAACACAAAGAGAAAGGAGAGTCAAAATACATGAACAGAGAAAGTAGTGAACTGTGGGACAATGCTATGCAGTCTATTACACATGTAATTAGAGTCCCTGAAGGAGAAGAAGGGATGCAGAAGAAATAACTGTATAAATAATGGATGAAAATTCTCTAAATTCAGGAAACTGTATGAATCCTAAGTACAAGAAAAAAATACACCATGGCATTTCATAATTAAATTGTTCAAACCCAGTGATAAAGAGGAAATCATAAAAGCAGCAAGGAAAGAAAGGCTTCTTAAGAATAGAGGAACAAAAATAAGGATGACATCAGATTTCCTGTTAGAAACAATGCAAGTGAGAAGACAGTGGGGCATTATCTTTAAATTACTGAATGAAAAGATTCTATTAACCTAAAATTCTATCTGCATGAGCAATCCTTCAAAAATAGAGGTGAATAAAAATTTTCTCAGGCATACAAAAGCTAGAGAATTTATCATTAGCATACTTACACGACAAGAGATTTTAAATGCAGATCTTCTGGCAGAGGAAAAATGATGCCAGATAAAAATAGGGATATAAGGGAATGAAGAGCACCAGAAATGGTAATTACCTGGGTAAATATACATACAATTTTTCTTTTATTTATATCTCTAAAAGATACTTTACTTTTTAAACAAAATTGATAACAGTATATTGTGAGGTTGACAATATACCTGTCGTTAATACATAGGGTAATAATAACACAAAGGTTAATAGGAGAGAAGTGGGTGCATACTATTACAAGTTTTTTTACACTATACATAAAGTACATATTATCACATTAATGTAGGCTCTTATAATAAAGACAATAAATGGCAAAGCTCACCTAAATCCACGTGATATGAGTATCAACCTGTTTTCTTTCCACTGTGTTAGAATTAACTTTAATTTCAGAGACATCACATCTCCCTTAGTGCCAAATTTTTCTCTCTGATTAACAGTGATCTACAATTCCTAGGTTGTCACATGTCTAACTAGGCCATCAATAGAAACTACACTTTGGTTTCTTCTTCCCTGCCTTAATGGAGGGACTCTAAAGAACAATTTCCCATTGTCTGTGACTAATCAAACAATGAAAAAAAAATCTGTCCCTATAAAAGACCAGATTCAGTCCAAAATATATAGGGAGGAAAGGCAATAACCCAATTCATCCACTAAAACAGTAGAATTACATGTGATCCAACTCAGGAAGCTTTTTGCCTTTTATTCAAAGGGATCACTCTTTAGTAACTGAATGGTTTGGTTAATAGCAGGGGAAGTTGTGACAGCTATTACTGCTCTTCATGAGGCTATTCATATACCTCTTCTTCTAATCTATCATTTTTTTTATAGCACACGCTGAATGTTACCGACACAGGAATGGCAGAACAAGAAATGCAAAAAAGCATTATTTTCAGTATACATTTCACTTCCGTTTTACACCACTATGCGAAACATTTCCTTTACAGGCCCGAAGACACAACAATGCTTTGAAATCCTGCCCGAAATAGAACCTGTGTGTCAAATTAGAATATCACTTTTTGCCTGTGCCCACTAATTTATTTCTGTGCTTTTTTTGTTGGTTTGTTTGGCCTACCTCCTCTGTTAGATTTCAGTTTACTTTCAAAATTAATAAGACATAGGCACTAGAAATATGCTTAAGTATCTATACTTAACTGTCATTCTGGAAAGAGTAACACCATTAATTGATTCTGTTTTCTAATGCAACCTTGACAGCTTTAAGGATGACACAAATGATTGATTTCCAGAAATCCTCCATTTACTGTCTATGTGTTTGACCATAAATGCTTTTGTTTTCTGGTAATAATAGAGAGGTATATCTACAGTAAATATCTATTTAGAGGTTTAGTCAGTTTTCAGCCAAGGGAATATTTATACACTAGTTATGCTATAGTCATCATGAACACTTGTGAAATGAAGAACATTACTAAATGGTTTTAATTGCTTTTAAATGACAATTATAGGCAGGATGAAAGTTAGAAACTTTCATCTCTGCCAAGAAATTAAATATATAGTTGCAGGCTTAGATAGTGTAGTAACTCGCATCTGAGACAGAGGTTGAATGAAAATAAGAATGCTATGAGATTAACTGAGGTCTTTGGAACTGTATTAAGACAATGATATCTCAATTATAGTAACATACTGATAGCACAAGTTATGACAACTGTATTGAAATATGTTGAAATATTTATCTTAGTGCTAGTGAAAAATATTGGATCATTGAAATTTCTTCAAGTTCTATATTTTCATTCACCATGTGCATTCTTCATTATACTTTGTTGAATATTATTGATAATTCATTACATCCTATTTTTGTGTCATCATATATCAATCCAGGTGCTAACAAGTCTTGCCTCTTTTGCCTGTTTCATAGCTCAGAGCTTTAAATGTGAACCAGTATGAAATCTAACTTGAAGCATTCAGCTTTCAGCTTTCTTCTTATTCTATTTAATAAAACATTGGTTTAAACTAGGCTATCCATTTAGAATTCAGTAAGAAACAAACTTAAAATGAATATAATCTATAGTTGATTTGTACACTGGATTCTCCTCCCAAAACATTAAATTCTAAGGCATATATTATATATTTTATTATATATTATATGTATACATAAAATATTCTAAAATACAACCCTCTTATACCTTTAAAGTAAAACTATTTCAAGTTACAAATTTCAATGTATCACTGTCAGCCATTCTTTACTATATCCACACAGAGTATTTATTCTACACATTTTGAGCCTGATGTACAGTAAGAAATAGTTTACACACACACACACACACACACACACTTCTGTAACTGAAAAAAAATGTTTTATGAAGTGATACCCTTACTATGGCCAAAGAACTTTGATATTGCCTTCTATCCTATTCTACTCTTAATGTTCCATTCCATTATCATATTTTAAAATATGCTTACTACAACCCACTGGATTTCATAGAGAATATATTAGTGGGTCCTGCAGTTGAAAAGCTCATTTAATAGATACTTTTGAAAACAGGCCCAATTAATAAAAAGAACTAGGGAGTGAAATTTATTTGGACAAATATTTTCTGTACTTTCAAGAGAGGAAATTCTACATACTCTCAGTAATTAAATCATTGATAAAATTCCACTCTATGGACAAATGCTGTTGACTTCCATATGCATGCTATAGTGAAATATGGTCAGAAATATATTTTCATTGAAATGGACTCAATTTCTCAGTGATTTTAAAGTAATACAAGTAGATACTGAAGTTAAACTATCACAACTGTGTTTGTCTTACCTAATGTCACTAATAAGAAAATTTCACTACAACAATTTAGTCTGATGAGGGTTTCAAATTTTTCTATCTATGAGATCATGGATTCTGTGTCTAGGAATAATATACTGTGAGTTAGTACCTGGGTCAAGAGTTACAGGAAAACTTGTATACTTCAGTATTTCAGAAAAGGTCATAAATAGAATGCAATTGTTAAAGAGTACTTATATTTCCACTGTATATGTAGGTCTTGTGGATTGCTATATTATCTGTTATCTATCTATTAACCCCTTTCTAATTTACAGTACAGAATTTCAATCTTTACAAAACATATTTGAAGTATGTCACATTGTTAGAAATTTCAAACAAATTTTAATTGAAAATCTTTCTGCACAACTTCTGTATCACTCAGCCTCTTGCTTCATTTTATTTCTTTCTTTGCTTAAGGAGAATGACAAAACTAGTTACTGAGGGTTAGGAAAGAGAAGTGGAGTCAACTTTATAGTGGGCCACTATAAATTCTTAATAACAAATTTCATTAAACTTTGGTATGGGAAAATATGGATACAAATACTATCTTAGGACTACTGGCTAATTTATTAATTTCATACATTTATCCTAATTGATTCAACTGAATGCAGACTATCACTAATGTATTCTTTATCACTGGTCCTTACCATTGGTCATGATCACCAACCACTTACTTACCAGGTCTGGAGTGTCAAAAAGCAATTCTAACATCTTTGATTTGTGATGTTTTGAAACACACGCAAAAAATTGATCTCTTGCCATGTCACACAGCCAATTCATGTCTAGTTTGTGATTTACCATTCATCATTTTTTTTCAGAATTACTGCTTTTGCAAGTTTTATTAATGGTTCTCAAATCTAGTATTTTTACTTCTTTTCATGAAACATGTCTGTCCTAATATGAAATTAACATTTTATGTGCAAAAAAGACTGTATTCACCTGTAGAAAAGTTCCAAGGAGTCAGAAAGTTTACAGTCATAAATTTCTCAGAAAGCATGATAAATATCTCCTTTGTTCAAAACACTGTACTTGGTGTTATGACAAGTCAGGGTTGAGTACGACATGGCTGTTACCTTCAAGGTACTTGTAGCCTACAGCAGCTATGGGTTCAAGTGCAAACTCTGTAATATCCTAGCTATGTGTCCACAATTATGTTTTTTAAACTATTGGTTGTGCTAAACTATATGTGGGGAAATCAATTTACTGTGTCACAATCAAAAGATAAAAGGGGAGGGGATTCAAGATGGTGGAAGAGTAAGACGTGGAGATCACCTTCCTCCCCACAAATACATCAGAAATACATCTACATGTGGAACAACTCCTACAGAACACCTACTGAACGCTGTCAGAAGACGTCAGACCTCACAAAAGGCAAGAAACTCCCCATGTTCCCGGGTAGGGCAAAAGAAAAAACAGAGACAAAAGGATAGGGAATGCACCTGAACCAGTGGGAGGGAGCTGTGAAGGAGGAAAGCTTTCTACACACTAGGTAGGTCCTTCGTGGGCAGAGACTGCGGGTGGCGGAGGGGGGTTAAGCTTCGTAGCCACGGAGGAGAGTGTAGCAACAGGGGTGCAGAGGGCAAAGCTCAGAGATTCCCGCACAGAGGATCGGTGCCGGCCAGCACTCACCAGCCCGAGAGGCTTGTCTGCTCACCCGCCGGGGCGGCCGGGGGCTGGGAGCTGGTGCTTCGGAGGTCAGACCTCAGGAAGACAGGTAGGGTTGGCTGTGTGAACACAGCCTGAAGGGGTTAGTGCGCCGTGGCTAGGGAGGAGGGAGTCCGGGAAAAAGTCTGGAACCGCCGAAGAGACAAGAGACCTTTTCTTGCCTCTGTGTTTCCTGGTGCACGAAGAGAGGGGATTCAGAGCGCCACTTAAAGGAGCTCCAGAGACGGGCGCGAGCCGCGGCTATAGGCACGGACCCCAGAGACGGGCATGAGACGCTAAGGCTGCTGCTGCCGCCACCAAGAAGCCTGTGTGCGAGCACAGGTCACTCTCCACACCTCCCCTCCCAGGAGCCTGTGCAGCCCGCCACTGCCAGGGTCCCGTGAGCCAGGGACAACTTACCCGGGAGAACACACGGTGCGCCTCAGGTTGTGGCAACGTCACGCCAGCCTCTGCCGCGGCAGGCTCGCCCCTCCCTCCCGCCCCCCACCCCCGGCCTCAGTGAGCCAGAGCCCCCAATCAGCGGCTCCTTTAACCCCGTCCTGCCTGAAAGAAGAACAGACGCCGTCAGGCGACCTACACGCAGAGGCGGGGCCAAATCCAAAGCTGAACCCCTGGAGCTGTGTGAACAAAGAAGAGAAACAGAAATCTCTCCCAGCAGCCTCAGGAGCATCGGATTAAATCTTCACAATCAACTTGATATACCCTGCATCTGTGGAATACCTGAATAGACAAGGAAGCATTCAAAATTGAGGAGATGGACTTTGGGAGCAACGATATATATATTTTTTTCCCCTTTTTGTGACTGTGTATGTGTATGCATCTGTGTGTGATTTTGTCTGTATAGCTTTCCTTTTATCATTTGTCCTAGGGTTCTGTCTGTCTGTTGTTGTTGTTTTTTCTTATTTTTAGTATAGTTTTTAGCGCTTGTTATCATTGGTGGATTTTTTTTTCTTTTGGTTTGGTTGCTCTCTCCTTCCTTTTTTTATTACTTTAAAAATTATTTTTAATAATAATTTTTTATTTTAATAACTATTTTAATTTATTTTATTTCATTATATTTTTTCTTTCTCTTTCTTTCTCCCTTTTATTCTGAGCCGGATGGATAACAGGCTCTTGGTGCACCGACCAGGGGTCAGGGCTGTGCCTCTGAGGTGGGAGACCCAAGTTCAGGACATTGGTCCACCAGAGACCCCCCAGCTCCACGTAATATCAAATGGTGAAAATCTCCAAGAGATCTCCATCTCAAAGCCAAGACCCAGCTTCACACAACGACCAGCAAGCTACAGTACTGGACACCCTATGCCAAACAACTAGCAAGACAGGAACACAACCCCACCCATTAGCAGAGAGGATGCCTAAAATCATAAGGTCATAGACACCCCAAAACACACCACCAGAAGCGGACCTGCCCACCAGAAAGACAAGATCCAGGCTCATCCACCAGAACACAGGAACTAGTCCCCTCCACCAGGAAGCCTACACAACCCACTGAACCAACCTTAGCCACTGGGGATAGACACCAAAAACAACGGGAACTACGAACCTGCAGCCTGCAAAAAGGAGACCCCAAGCACAGTAAGATAAGCAAAATGAGAACACAGAGAAACACACAGCAGATGAAGGAGCAAGGTAAAAACCTACCAGACCAAACAAATGAAGAGGAAATAGGCAGACTACCTGAAAAATAATTCACAATAAAGATAGTAAAGATGATCCAAAATCTTGGAAATACAATGGAAAAAATACAAGAAACGTTTAACAATGCCCTATAAGAAGTAAAGAGCAAACAAACAATGATGAATGACACAATAAATGAAATTAAAAATTCTCGAGCTTCAAGATGGCGGAAGAGTAAGACGTGGAGATCACCTTCCTCCCCACAGATACATCAGAAATACATTTACAGGTGGAACTGCTCCTATAGAACACCTACTGAACGCTGGCAGAAGACCTCAGACCTCCCCAAAGGCAAGAAACTCCCCACGTACCTGCGTAGGGTAAAAGAAAAAAGAAAAAACAGAGACAGAATAGGGATGGGACCTGCACCAGTGGGAGGGAGCTGTGAAGGAGGCTTAAAGGTTTCCACACACTAGGAAGCCCCTTCGCGGGCAGAGACTGCGGGTGGTGGAAGAGGGAAGCTTTGGAGCCGCAGAGGAGAGTGCAGCAACAGGGGTGCGGAGGGCAAAGCGGGGAGATTCCCCCACAGAGGAATGGTGCTGACCAGCACTCACCAGCCAGAGAGGTTTGTCTTCTCACCCACCAAGGCAGGCGGGGGTTGGGAGCTGAGGCTTGGGCTTCGGATGGAGCGCAGGGAGAGGACTGGGATTGGTTGCGTGAACACAGTCTGAAGGGGGTTAGTGCACCACAGCTAGCCGGGAGGGAGTCCGGGAAAAGGTCTGGAGCTGCCGAAGAGGCAAGAGACTTTTTCTTCCCTCTTTCTTTCCTGGTGTGTGAGGAGAGGGCTTTAAGAACGCCGCTTAAAGGAGCTCCAGAGATGGGCGCGAACCTTGGCTAACAGCGCGGACGCCAGAGATGGGTATGAAATGCTGAGGCTGCTGCCGCCACTACCAAGAAGCCTGTGTGCAGGCACAGGTCACTCTCCACACCTCCCCTCCCGGGAGCCTGTGCAGCCTGATACGGCCAGTGTCCCGTGACCCAGGGACAACTTCCCCAGGAGAACGCATGGCGCGTCTCGGGCTGGTGCAACATCATGCCAGCTTCTGCCACGGCAGGCTTGCCCTGCATCCGTACCCCTCCCTCCCCCTGGCCTGAGTGAGCCAGAGCCCCCGAATCAGCTGCTCCATTAACCCCGTCCTGTCTGAGCAAAGAACAGACGCCCTCCAGCGACCTACATGCAGAGGTGGGGCCAAAATCAAAGCTGAGCCCCGAGAACTGTGGGAACAAAGAAGAGAAAGGGAAATTTCTCCCAGCAGCCTCAGGAGCAGCGGATTAAATCTCCACAATCAACCTGATGTACCCTGCATCAGTGGAATACCTGAATAGACAATGAATCATCCCAAATTGAGGAGGTGGACTTTGGGAGCAAGATATATTATGTATTCGCCTTTTTCTCTTTTTGTGAGTGTGTATGTGTATGCTTCTGTGTGTGATTTTGTCTGTATAGCTTTGCTTTCACCATTTGTCCTAGGGATCTGTCCGTCCTTTGTTTTTTTTTTTTACTTAAAAAAATTTTTTTTCTTAATAATTATTATTTTAATAACTTTATTTTATTTTATCCTCTTTCATTCTATTGTTCTACATATTCTCCCTGTTATTCTGAGCAGTGTGGATGAAAGGCTCTTGGTATTCCAGCCAGGAGTCAGTTCTGTGCCTCTCAGGTGGGAGAGCCAACTTTAGGCCACGGGTCTAAAAGAGACCTCCCAGCTCCACGTAATATCAAATGGCGAAAATCTCCCAGAGATCTCCATCTCAAAGCCAAGACCCTGCTTCACTCAACGACCAGCAAGCTACAGTGCTGGACATCCTATGCCAAACAACTAGTAAGACAGGATCACAGCCCCATCCATTAGCACAGAGGCTGCCTAAAATCATAATAAGGCCACAGACACCCCAAAACACACCACCAGACGTGGACCTGCCCACCAGAAAGACAAGATCCAGCCTCATCCACCAGAACACAGGCACTAGTCCCCTCCACCAGGAAGCCTACACAACCCACTGAACCAATCTTAGCCACTGGGGATAGACACCAAAAACAAAGGGAACTACGAACCTGCAGTCTGCGAAAAGGAGACCCCAAACACAGTAAGATAAGCAAAGTGAGAAGACAGAAAAACACACAGCACATGAAGGAGCAAGGTAAAAACACACTAGACCTAATAAATGAAGACAAAATAGGCAGTCTACCGGAAAAAGAATTCAGAATAATGATACTAGAGATGATACAAAATCTTGGAAATAGAATAGACAAAATACAAGAAATGTTTAACAAGGACCTAGAAGAACTAAAGAGCAAACAAACAATGATAAACAACACAATAAATGAAATTAAAAATTCTCTAGATGGGATCAATAGCAGACTAACTAAGCCAGAAGAACGGATAAGTGACATGGAAGATAAAATTGGGGGAATTACTAATTCAGACCAGAATAAAGAAAAAAGACTGAAAAGAACTGAGGACAGTCTCAGAGACCTCTGGGATAACATTAAACGCACCAACATTCGAATTATAGGGGTCCCAGAAGAAGAAGAGAAAAAGAAAGGGACTGAGAAAATATTTGAAGAGATTATAGTGGAAAACTTCCCTAATATGGGAAAGGAAATAGTTAATCAAGTCCAAGAAGAACAGAGAGTCCCATACAGAATAAATCCAAGGAGAAACATACCAAGACACATATTAATCAAACTATCAAAAATTAAATACAAAGAAAGCATATTAAAAGCAGCAAGGGAAAAAAAACAAATAACACACAAGGCAATCCTCATAAGGTTAACAGCTGATCTTTCAGCAGAAACTCTGCAAGCCAGAAGGAACTGGCAGAACATATTTAAAGTGATGAAGAAGAAAAACGCACAACCAAGATTAGTCTACCGATCAAGGATCTCATTCAGACTTGATGGAGAAATTAAAATCCTTACAGACAAGCAAAATCTGAGAGAGTTCAGCACCACCAAACCAGCCTTACAACAAATGCTAAAGGAACTTCTCTAGGCATGAAACACAAGAGAAGGAAAAGACCTACAATAACAAACCCAAAACATTTAAGAAAATGGGAATAGGAACATACATATCGATAATTACCTTAAATGTAAATAGATTATTGCTCCCACCAAAAGACACAGACTTGCTGAATGGATACAAAAACAAGACCCTTATATATGCTGTCTACAAGAGACCCACTTCAGACCTAGGGACACATACAGACTGAAAGGGAGGGGATGGAAAAAGATATTCCATGCAAATGGAAATCAAAAGAAAGCTGGAGTAGCAATTTTCATAACAGACAAAACAGACTTTAAAATAAAGACTATTAGAAGAGACAAAGAAGGACACTACATAATGATCAAGGGATCGATCCAAGAAGAAGATATAACAATTGTAAATATTTATGCACCCAACATAGGAGCACCTCAATACATAAGGCAAATACTAACAGCCATAAAAGGGGAGATCGACAGTAACACAATCATAGTAGGGGACTTTAACATCCCACTTTCACCAATGGACAGATCATCCAAAATGAAAATAAATAAAGAAACACAACCTTTAAATGATACATTAAACACGAATGGAATTAATTCATATTTATGGGACATTCCATCCAAAAAAACAGAATACACATTCTTCTCAAGTGCTCATGGAACATTCTCCAGGATAGATCATATCTTGGGTCACAAATAAAGCCTTGGCAAATTTAAGAAACTTGAAATCGTGTCAAGTATCTTCTCCGACCACAACGTTATGAGACTAGATATCGATTACAGGAATAGATCTGTAAAAAATACAAACACATGGAGGCTAAACAATACACTACTTAATAACCAAATGATCACTGAAGAAATCAAAGAGGAAATCAAAAAATACCTAGAAAGAACTGACAGTGGAGACACGATGACCAAAAACCTACAGGATGCAGCAAAAGCAGTTCTAAGAGGGAAGTTTATAGCAATACAATCCTACCTTAAGAAACAGGAAACATCTCAAATAAACAACCTAACCTTGCACCTAAAGCAATCAGAGAAAGAAGAACAAAAAAACCCCAAAGTTAGCAGAGGGAATGAAAACATAAAGATCAGATCAGAAATAAATGGAAAAGAAATGAAGGAAACGATAGCAAAGATCAATAAAACTAAAAGCTGGTTCTTTGAGAAGATAAACAAAATTGATAAACCCTTAGCCAGACTCATCAAGAAAAAAAGGGAGAAGCCTCAAATCAATAGAATTAGAAATAAAAAAGGAGAAGTAACAACTGACACTGCAGAAATACAAAGGATCTTGAGAGATTACTACAAGCAACTCTATGCCAGTAAATTAGACAACCTGGAAGAAATGGACAAATTCTTAGAAATGCACAACCTGCTGAGACTGAACCAGGAAGAAATAGAAAATATGAATAGACCAATCACAAGCACTGAAATTGAAACTGTGATTAAAAATCTTCCAACAAACGAAAGCCCAGGACCAGATGGCTTCGCAGGCGAATTCTATCAAACATTTAGAAAAGAACTAACACCTATCCTTCTCAAACTCTTCCAAAATACAGCAGAGGGAGGAACATTCCCAAACTCATTCTATGAGGCCACTATCACCCTGATACCAAAACCAGACAAAGATGTCACAAAGAAAGAAAACTACAGGCCAATATCACTGATGAACATAGGTGCAAAAGTCCTGAACAAAACACTAGCAAACAGAATCCAACAGCACGTTACAAGGATCATACACCATGATCAAGTGGGGTTTATCCCATGAATGAAAGGATTCTTCAATATATGCAAATCAATCAATGTGATAAACCATATTAACAAACTGAAGAATAAAAACTATATTATCATCTCAATAGATGAAGAAAAAGCTTGTGACAAAATTCAACACCCATTTATGATAAAAACCCTCCAGAAAGTAGGCAAAGAGGGAACTTACCTCAACATAATAAAGGCCATATATGACAAACCCACGGACAACATCATCCTCAATGGTGAAAAACTGAAACCATTTCCACTAAGATCAGGAACAAGACAAGGGTGCCCACTCTCACCACTAGTATTCAACACTGTTTTCGAAGTTTTAGCCACAGCAATCAGAGAAGAAAAAGAAAGGAAAGGAATCCAAATCGGAAAAGAAGAAGTAAAGCTGTCACTGTTTGCGGATGACATGATACTATACATAGAGAATCCTAAGGATGTTACCAGAAAACTACTAGAGCTAATCAATGAATTTGGTAAAGTAGCAGGATACGAAGTTCATGCACAGAAATCTCTTGCATTCCTATACACTAATGATGAAAAATCTGAAATTGAAATTAAGGAAACACTCCCATTTAGCATTGCAACAAAAAGAATAAAATACCTAGGAATAAACCTACCTAAGGAGACAGAAGACCTGTATGCAGAAAACTATAAGACAATGATGAAATAAGTTAAAGATGATACAAACAGATGGAGAGATATACCATGTTCTTGGATTGGAAGAATCAACATTGTGCATATGACTCTACTACCCAAAGCAATCTACAGATTCAATGCAATCCCTATCAAACTACCACTGGCATTTTTCACAGAACTAGAACAAAACATTTAACAATTTGTATGGAAACACAAAAGACCCCGAATAGCAAAAGCAATCTTGAGAAAGAAAAACGGAGCTGGAGGAATCAGGCTCCCCGACTTCAGACTATACTACAAAGCTACCGTAATCAAGACCGTCTGGTACTGGCACAGAAACAGAAATATAGATCAATGGAACAGGATAGAAAGCCCAGAGATAAACCCATGCATGTATGGTCACCTTATCTTTGATAAAGGAGGCAAGAATATACATTGGAGAAAAGACAACCTTTTCAATAAGTGGTGCTGGGAAAACTGGACAGCTACAGGTAAAAGAATGAAATTAGAACACTCCCTAACTCCATACACAAAAATAAACTCAAGATGGATTAAAGACCTGAATTTAAGGCCAGACACTCTCAAACTCTTAGAGGAAATCATAGGCAGAACACTCTATGACATAAATTACAGCAAGATCCTTTTTGACCCACCTCCTAGAGAAATGGAAATAAACAAATGGGACCTAATGAAACTTTAAAGCTTTTGCACAGCAAAGGAAACCATAAACAAGACCAAAAGACAACCCTCAGAATGGGAGAAAATATTTGCAAATGAAGCAACTGACAAAAGATTAATCTCCAAAATCTACAAGCAGCTCATGCAGCTCAATTATCAAAAAAAACACACAACCTAATCCAAAAATGGGCTGAAGACCAAAATAGACATTTCTCCAAAGCAGATATACAGATTGCCAACCAACACATGAAAAAATGCTCAACATCTTTAATCATTAGAGAAATGCAAATCAAAACTACAATGAGATATCATCTCAGACTGGTCAGAATGGCCATCATCAAAACATCTACAAACAATAAATGCTGAAGAAGGTGTGGAGAAAAGGGAACCCTCTTGCAGTGTTGGTGGGAATGTAAATTGATACAGCCACTATGGAGAACAGTATGGAGGTTCTTTAAAAAAGTAAAAATAGAACGACCATACGACCCAGCAATCCCACTACTGTGCATATACCCTGCGAAAACCATAATTCAAAGAATCATGTACCACAATGTTTATTGCAGCTCTATTTACAATAGCCAGGATATGGAAGCAACCTATTTGTCCATCAACAGATGAATGGATAAAGAAGATGTGGCACTTATATACAATGGAATATTACTCAGCCATAAAAAGAAACAAAATTGAGTTATTTGTAGTGAGGTGGATGAACCTAGAGTCTGTCATACAGAGTGAAGCAAGTCAGAAAGAGAACAAGAAATACCGTATGCTAACACATATATATGGAATCTAAAAAAAAAA